>NW_027465908.1:5447257-5749882 GCF_049634645.1 Pelodiscus sinensis
TCATAAAGGACTAGGCTGCGGGGCCAGCGTTTGATGGACTAGGCCGTGGGGCCTTCATTTAAAGGACCCGGCCTCAGGGTTGAAGGGTGCAGGGCTAGTGTCCCCACCACAATCAGTCAACTGGATGTGTCCATGCACACCTATTAAGCTGCCTGTGTTTGTGTCAGTGTGTTTCTGGAAAATCTAGACAGCTGTCCCACAATGTCTCAACAGGGTATAGAATATTTGGAAGACATGAAAGCAGTGCAACACCAAAAGGATGTGGGGCAATGCACTCTGGGAGGAGAAAAGACTGGCCAAAATGGCTACACTACAGTGTGGCAATACAACACAGTGAAACCATGTGCCTTCCTAATCGCCTGACAAGATGAAATACACTTAAGTCCAGATTTTTTAAGCTATGCTATTGTTGCCGTGCTTAGCATTGCAGTGCAAAAGTATCTGATTTAGAACCCTAAATCTCATTTTCATAAGGGATTTAGGCACTTAGGAGTCAACTCCCATTGACAGTAGATGGGATTTAGATAAACTCTGGGCCTCAGCTACCACAGTTTAATATTAACTATGTTGTACATGGGTGGCATCACATCTAGGGTCAACCTTGCAACTAACTGGTCACTATACTGGTGGAGAGATGTGGTGCAGACACAGCTTTTACAAGTCAGATAGGTACCTAAATAACTTTGAGCATGTGGGCCTATCTTTCATTTTAAATCAACAGGAGCTAGGTACCTAAATGCCTTTGAGAATCTGAACTCTACAGCTTGGTCCAACAGCCTTTGGATATGAGTACATACCTGAAAAATAGTAGATTCCATGGAAAGTCACGACCTATACTTGACACTGGTCACTTGATTTTGGCAATGGAACTTGCTCAGAAAAGGTCCAAAGTTCATATAGTGTCTGAACTCAAACTTGCCCTCAAGGGTTACGTCTAGACTGGCATGATTTTCCGGAAATGCTTTTACCGGAAAAGTTTTCCGTTAAAAGCATTTTCGGAAAAGAGCATCTAGATTGGCATGGACGCTTTTCCGCAAAAGCACTTTTTGCGGAAAAGCGTCTGTGCCAATTTAGACGCACTTTTTCACAAAAAAGCCCCATAAGAACATAAGAACGGCCGTACTGGGTCAGACCAAAGGTCCATCTAGCCCAGTATCCTGTCTCCCGACAGTGGCCAGCACCAGGTGTCCCAGAGAGGGTGGACCGAAGACAATGATCAAGCCATTTGTCTCCTGCCATCCCTCTCCAGCCTCTGACAAACAGAGGCCAAGGACGCCATTTTATCCCCTGGCTAATAGCCTTTTATGGACCTAACCTCCATGAATTTATCCAGCTTCTCTTTAAACTCTATTATAGTCCTAGCCTTCATAGCCTCCTCTGGCAAGGAGTTCCACAGGTTGACAACACGCTGTGTGAAGAAGAACTTTCTTTTATTAGTTTTAAACCTGCTACCCATTAATTTCATTTGGTGTCCTCTGGTTCTTCTACTATGGGAACTAATAAATAACTTTTCTTTATCAGCCCTCTCCACACCACTCATGATTTTATAGACCTATATCATATCCCCCCTCAGTTTCCTCTTTTCTAAACTGAAAAGTCCCAGTCTCTTTAGCCTCTCCTCATATGGGACCCGTTCCAAACCCCTAATCATTTTCTATCCCTTTCCTAATAATTCCTAGCATCCTATTTGCCTTTTTGACTGCCGCTGCACTCTGTGTGGAAGTTTTCAGAGAACTGTCCACGATAACTCCAAGATCTCTTTCCTGATTTGTCGTAGCCAAATTAGCCCCCATCATACTGTACGTATAGTTGGGGTTATTTTTCCCAAAGTGCATTACTTTACATTTATCCACATTAAATTTCATTTGCCATTTTGTTGCCCAATCACTCAGTTTGGTGAGATCTTCTTGGAGTCCCTCACAGTCTGCTTCTGTCTTGACTATCCTACCCCTTTCTCCAGATCATTTATGAATAAGTTGAAAAGGATTGGTCCCAGGACTGACCCTTGGAGTACACCACTAGTTACCCCTCTCCAATCTGAAAATTTACCATTTATTCCTACCCTTTGTTTCCTGTCTTTTAACCAGTTCTCAAGCCAAGAAAGGACCTCCCCTCTTATCCCATGGCCATGTAATTTACACAAGAGCCTTTGGTGAGGGACCTTGTCAAAGGCTTTCTGAAAATCCAAGTATACTATATCTACTGGATCCCCCTTGTCCGCATGTTTGTTAACCCCTTCAAAGAACTCTAATAGATTAGTAAGACAGGATTTCCCTTTACAGAAGCCATGTTGACTTTTGTCCAACAAATTATGTTCTTCTACATGCTTCACAATTTTATTCTTTACTATTGTTTCGACTAATTTGCCCGGTACTGAAGTTAGACTTACCGGTCTGTAATTGCCAGGATCGCCTCTAGAGCCCTTTTTAAATATTGGTGTCACGTTGGCTACCTTCCGGTCATTAGGTACGGAAGCTGATTTAAAGGATAGGTTACAAACCACAGATAATAGCTCCGCAATTTCCCATTTAAGTTCTTTTAGAACCCTTGGATGAATGCCATCCGGTCCCAGAGATTTGTTAACATTAAGTTTTTCTATTTGATCCAAAACCTCCTCTAATGACACTTCAATCCGGGACAGTTCCTCAGATTGATCACCCACAAAGGACGGTGCAGATTCAGGAATCTCCCCAATGTCCTCAGCTGTGAAGACTGAAGCAAAGAAATCATTTAGTTTCTCCGCAATGGCTTTATCGTCCTTGATTGCTCCTTTTATAGCTCGATCATCTAGGGGACCCACAGGCTTTTTAGCAGGCTTCCTGCTTCTAATGTACTTAAAAACATTTTGTCATTTCTTTTTGAGTTTTTGGCTAGCTGTTCCTCAAAATCTTTTTTTGCTTTTCTTATTACATGTTTACACTTGATTTGACAGTGTTTATGTTCCTTTCTATTTATCTCACTAGGATTGGACTTCCACTTCTTAAAAGATACCTTTTTGTCCCTCACTGCTTCTTTTACATGGTGGTTAAGCCACGGTGACTCTTTTTTAGGTCTCTTGCTATGTTTTTTAATTTGGGGTATACATTTAAGTTGGGCCTCTATTATGGTGTCTTTAAAAAGTTTCCATGCAGCTTTCAGGGATTTGGCTCTAGTCACTGTGCCTTTTAATTTCTGTTTAACTAACCTCCTCATTTTTGCGTAATTCCCCTTTTTGAAATTAAATGCCAGGGTACTGGACTGCTGAGGTGTTCTTCCCACCACAGGAATGTTGAATGTCATTTTTGCGATTGGGGCTTTTTTTGCGGAAAACAAATCTCAGCTGTCTATACTGGCCCTTTTGTGCAAAAGTTTTGCGCAAAAGGGACTTTTGCCCGAACGGGAGCAGCATAGTATTTCCACAAGAAGCACTGATTTCAGACAGTAGGAAGTCAGTGCTTTTGCGGAAATTCAAGCGGCCAGTATAGACAGCTGGCAAGTTTTTCCAGAAAAGCAGATGATTTTCCAGAAAAACTGGCCAGTCTAGACACAGCCAAGGAGTTTGCATTGTAAGTCGCAAAGACAATACCCAGGACAAGAGGTGCAAGCACAGCTTTGCTGAGGAAAAGAGCATTACTCACCCTGTGCAGTAACATGGGTTCTTCGAGATGTGTGTCCCTATGGGTGCTCTTCTCTGATAACTGGTGATTTTTCTAGCAGCGCCCTGCCGTGCTTGGACGAGCAGCATCTCCTCATGCTGTTACTGTCTGCTCCTCCAGTCCTTCCCTACCCTGGTTCTAGCCCTCTAAAGAGACTCCAAAATAGGGGATGGAGGGAGGGCAGTGGAGCACTTTTGGGGACACACATCTTGAAGAACCTCCTTCACTGCAAAGGGTGAGTAACTCTCTTTTCTTCTTGGAGTGATTTCCCCGTGGGTGCTCTACCCTGGGTGACTACAGAGAAGTGTTTGTATTGTGGAGGTGGATTTGGAGCTGACATCGCTGGAGTGACAATGGAGGTGACAGTATAGTGTTTGGCAAAGGTGTGGTCGGATGACTAAGCTGCTGCTTTATAAGTGTCCTCTAAAGGTACATTGTTAAGAAAGCTTGTTGGGGATGCCACAATTCTTGTAGACCGAGCAGTTACGATGCTTGGCTGCTGCTTGTAATTAATGTATAGCATGAGTGAATGCAAGATGAGATCCATTTGGATATTTTCTGAGAGGAGACCGCATGACCTTTGGAGCGCTCTGCGAACAACAAGAAGAGTCTTGTTGATGGTCCATCAGAGAGAATGAAGGCAGCATTTAATACTGCAGGCACAGTAGGCTGAAGAACCGGGGAGGGCAGTACAGAACAAGGAAGAAAACTGGCAGCATGTAACCTCCAGGAGAAGAAAGCCAACGCAGGTATCCCCAATTCCAGTAGAGATAGGTAACCGCTTTCAGGTTCTCTGCACAGGCACTATGATGGAGAATGCTTTGTCAAAGATGCCTCAGGAAAGGAATCAGAAGGAAATCCCATCAACCAGAAGGCATGGAATACATAGCACTAAAGATGGGGGTTCCACAGCCACCGCACCTAAGAGAGGACGACAGGTGGTGGTGGTCGAGGACTCCCTCCTAAGAGGGACTGAGTCATCCATCTGCCGTCCAGACCTGGAATCTCGACAAGCGTGCTGCTTACTAGGAGCTAGAATTCAGGATGAGACCAACAGTCGTCTAAAACTGGTCAAACCTTCAGATCACTACCCCTTACTGCTTCTCCATGTAGGAGCTAATGATACAGCCAAAGCATAGGCATGCGCAGCACATTTCATTAGGGTGTGCACCCAAAGAATTTTTTTTAAATGTGCTTTGATCCCCAGTAGCCACACCCCTGACCCTGTTAGCCACACCCCTGACCCCCCATTAGCCACACCTCTGGAGGTAACATTCTCTGGGCAAGATGGACACCTGACCAAAAGGTGTCATGTGACATCCCCCCCAAGGACTTTTCCCACTATGCTCCTGCCAATAGGGATTAGTTTTCCCCCCCTCCCCAAACTCCCCTCATGCAACTATCCTGCAGTTGCATTACCCCAATGTGTGTGACATTAACTCGGGGTGGAGAGGCTGGGGGAAGTGTTCCCTCTAAAAGTTTCCTCCGATGAGCAGAATGAATTTTGTGTTGTGCACCAGTGCTGAGTTCATGTGGCTTGTTTGGATGTGTCACTGTGGCACCCACGTTATTAATAAATATCTCATAAACCTCTATCTTTTCCCTCTGCTGCCAAGTCTCCTCCCCTTGCTCCATCATCTCCCCTGGTGCCTGCTGCCCCCCAACTCCTCATCCTCCTCTGCTGTCCTGACTCCTGCCCTTCTCACTGCCCTCAGCCTTCCTGAGACCTGCCCCCCTCCACCAGCCCTTCTCTGCCCCCCCGTGCCCACTCCTCCAGTAGCCCCACTCTGATCATGTGAGCTACCCCTCCTCATCCCCTCTCCTAACACCTCCCTCTACACACCTGCCCTGCCTCTCTCCTCTGGTGCTGGTCCCTCCCCTGCAGGTGTCTGCCCTTCTGCTTCACCCCCAGAATCCGCTGGCACCTGCATCTTCCCTTAGCCCTGCACCCTCCTGGTGCCTCCCCCTTCCCTTACTGCCCCTGCCCCCTTTTTTCCTGATGCCCACCCCCTCACCACCCTCTGCCTCCATTCCCCTCATGCCCCTGTGCCCTCACACATGCCTTGCTCCATCCCTGCCTTCCTCATGCCCACCCCTTCTTTCAAGCCTTCTCCCAGCATCTCCCCTTCTCCCCTCTAGCCCCCAATGCCCTTACCCTCTCCTCTCCCAGCATCACCCTGTCCCCACTCCCATTGACACCTCCCCTCCTGCCCTTTTCCTCATTGTCTCCACTTGGCCCCCTGGCATTTGCCTCTCCTCTACCCTGTCCCTTAGCGCTTTCCCCTTTCTTCTCCTGACCTGCCCCCTCCCTTCAGCACAATCCCCTTCCTCTCCCACCCCTTCCTCTTATTTTCCCCCCTCCCCTTTGGCTTCTGCCTTCCAATTCATGGGGCTGGAGTCAGAGCTGGCCCAAGCTACAGGCCGGCCAGGCCCTAGCTGGGGCACCATTGGGGCGCCGTGCGGTGCTGCCGGGCTGGACAGGGGCATCCCTGGGGTGCCTCAGGGAGTGCCACGCAGTGCTGCCGGGCCAGGGGAAGGTGCCTCAGGGGGGCCAGATGGTGCTTCCGGGCCGGGCAGGGGCACCCCCGGGTGCATAAGGGGTGGTGCTGCAGGGCCCGGAGCGCAAAAATGGCTCAGGCCGGCTGGCATTTGTAGTGGGGCCTCAGCTGCTTGTGGAGCTGGGATGCACAGTTTGAAATTCCTGGGCCGTGACAATGCGCAACGGCCGGGTGTCTCCCCTCTCACCTGTTGTGCGGCATTTGAGCACACCGCGTATGCGCTCTCTCTGCCCCACAGTGCCCCATAGATGGCCATGGGGAATTTAAAGTAAGGGTTTGTGGCACCCCATCACAAATTCCTCTCCTCCTCCAGCAGCCGCTAGCTGGCCCGAGACAGTAGGGTGTGCCTAAGCACACCCAGCACACCCTGTGCGTACGCCTATGCGGCCAAGAATGACCTTGAGCAGGTCACTGCAGATTATGTAGCACTTGGAAGAAGGATCAAGGAATCGTGGAAGTAAATGCGTGGTTGCGTAAATGGTGTCGCAGAGAGGGCTTTGGTTTCTTCGACCATGGGGTGCTGTTTCAGGCACAAGGATTGCTAGGAAGAGATGGGATCCACCTAACCAAGTGAGAGAAAAGCATCTTCACAGACAGGCTTGCAAACCTAGTGAGGAGGGCTTTAAACTAGGGTTGTTGGGGAACAGTGATCTAAGCCCTGCGATAAGTGGGGAAGTGGGATCCGTCTCTTGTGTGGGAGAAACACAAGGAGGAAGGAACAACAAAGGAGGACTCCTGATTCGAAAGGAGAAGGCAGGGCAATCAACTAGTTATCTAAGGTGTTTGTGCATGAATGCAAGAAGTCCGGGACACAAATACGAAGGATTAGAAGCCCTGGCACAGTAAAAGAACTATGATTTCATTGGAATAACAGAGACATGGTGGGATGACTCGCATGACTGGAGCGCTGTCATGGAAGGGTATAAACTGTTCAGGAAGAACAGGCAGGGGAGAAAAGGAGGAGGAGTTGCACTGTATCTAAGAGAGCAGTATGGCTATGTCTACACTGGCGGCTTCTCGTGCAAGAACATCTTGAGCAAGGGTTCTTGTGCAAGACGTCTTGCACAAGAAAACGTCTGCACTGCCACGTGTGAGCTGTGCTTTTGCACAAGAGCGCCCATGGCAGTGTGGACGCTCTCTTGTGCAAGAAAGCTCTGATGGCCATTTTAGCCATAGGGCTTTCTTGGGCAAGAAATCCCTTCTGAGCGTCCACACTGCCCTCTTGCGCAAGAGCTCCTGTGCAAGAAGGCTTACACCTGTTAAAAAAGAGTGTAGCTCTTACGCAAGGAGCCCTCTCTTACCACTTGGTACTGTAAATTTCCTTGCGCAAGAGCGGGTGGGCAGTGTAGACGCTCTGCGGATTCTTGCGCAAGAACAGCGGTACTTGCACAATAACCGGCCGGTGTAGACATAGCCTATGATTCCTCAGAGCTCCAGTATATGGAGAAAAGCCTTTGAGAGTCTTTGGGTTAAGTTTAGAGGCAGAAGCAACAGAGGTGATGTTATATATATGACCAGATCAGATGAGGTAGGCAAGGCTTTCTTTAGACAACTAAGAGAAGCTTCCAGATCACAGGCCCTGGTTCTCACGGGGGACTTTAATCACCCTGACATCTGTTGGGACACAGCAGTACACAGACAATCGATTTAAAGCCCTAATTTAATTAGCTGGTATTCCTCCTGCAATGAGGTTTACCAGTTAATTCGAATTAGGGGCTTTAAATCAGAATCCCATTTCACTGCCACGTGTAGACGCGGGCAGTTACTTCGGGCTAGTCAATTTCTAAAATGGCGACCGGTCGGGAACATGAAATCAAGCACGGGATATTTAAATCCCGGGCTTGATTTGCAATTCCGGTCGCCCTCATTAGCCTACCTAGATCGATCTAGGGGGCTAGTGTAGACGTACCCAAAGGGAAAAGCACAACTGGAATTGCAGCTGGCAAGTGATGTGAAGGGTAACAAGAAAGGTTTCTACAGGCATCTTAGCAATAAGAGGGTGGTCAGGGAGGGTGTGGGACCCTTATTGGATGAGGGAGGTAACCTAGTGACAGATGATGTGGGAAAAGCTGAAGTACTCCGATACTTTTTTTCCTTCACAGATAAGGTCAGTTCCCAGACTACTGCACTAGGCAACACAGTATGGCAAAGAGATGGGCAGCCTTCGGTGAAGAAAGAACAGATTAAGAAATATTTAGAAAAGCTAGACATGCACAAATCTATGGGTCCGGATTGAATGCATCTGAGGGTACTGAGGGAGTTGGCAAATGTCATTGCAGAGCCTTTAGCCATTATCTTTGTAAACTCAGAGATCGGGAGAGGTACCGGATGCTTGGAAAAAGGCAAACGTAGTGCCCATCTTTAAAAAAGGAAAGAAGGACAATCCAGGGAACTACAGACCAGTCAGCCTCACCAGGGCCAGCTATAGGAAGTTTTGATGGGCCTCCCCCCAGGATTTTTTGTTGCACAAAAAACCCAACCAAACTACCCACACAACAAACCACAGCCACACACAAATATCACACCAGAAGTGGATCTGATCAAAATGTATATCAATATAGTTGAACATTTTCAAAAAAATGCCATCCTTTATTATGCAAAATTTTACACAAAATTAAATCAGTTGCCTTAAGTGCAGGTCAAATATTTTCAATTGCAAACTATCCAATTTTTTCAATAAATTTAATTTTTAAAAAGTTACTAGAGAGCGTTGCAGTTTTCTGTTACATTGATTTACTTTTTAAATAGCAAAAATAGAGTCTTTGTTAAGAAAGTGTCAGTTCTGTGGTCAAATTCCAGTCCTTAGTGATTTCAGCACCAATGATTTCACTAGTAATATGGTACCTCACCACCATTGCCTCCTTTGCACTGCCCTTCGGCGCATTCATATTGCCTGCATGTTGAGTCCAAGGTTAGTTTACACAAGATTTTATCAATGATTTTTGCTCAAGCAATCACTGAGACAAGACAAGGACTCTCAAGTGATTTTAGTCAGGTATCAACCTAGTTTTTCATATTTGAGATGGGTTACCAGGAATCATACGTGACAATATGAAATCTTTCCACTCTCAAGTCAGCATATTCACAAAGCACCCATAATTTTGATCCATGCATTTATTGGCTAGTGAAAGAGAAAGGAGGGGAATTAGTGTAGATAAATGTTCAAATTTAAAAAAAAAAAGAAAAAAAAAAGCCTGAAGGAATTAGGACTGGGCTCCTACATCTCACATTCAGAACTGACTAGGACATTTACGACCAGATTTTCAAAGGTGTGTAAAGATCAGATAAATATCTTTCAAGATCCGAGTTGGCAACTTTCTCTTTAGGAGCTTAATTACCTTTGAAAATCTGAGCTTAGATTTCCAAGTCCAATTTTCAAAAATGACTTTAGTCACTTAAGTGCTTTTGAAAATTTTAACTGGTGGCCCAAAGAGACAAAAATAGACAAAAGGCAGGAGATCTGGGATTCCTTTTAAAAACGTGTGACATCTATTTTTTACTACATTTTATATTATTTTTCTCCCAGGGGACACTGACCCCTCCGGCCCCCTCACTATGCCACTGCCCCCCTGCAGCTCTATCATCTTATGCATGTGCAAGATCTGTGACAGCCGTCCCACGACTCTGCAGTTAGTGTCTGTTAGTTTCTACTGCTCTGTATTCTGCACCTAAACAAGTATTTTTAGTCTAGCCTTCACACATTAATGAAATACATTAATAAAGAATACATTGAAAAAGTCACATCACTGGAGTAAAGACAATTCCATGTGTGGAGGTGTCATGAAGTGTGGGGAACCACAAGGCCCTGCACCCCCATCTGCAGCCAGACTTGACTCTCAGCCCACAGGTACAACAGAAAGCTTATTGGTTCACAGGGAGACAGCTTAGCATAGTCCTACTGTTAACACAGAAACCAGGAACGGTCAGTGCAATCCATCTTGGAGATAGAGGGGCCCAGAACAAGAGCTCTAGGCTCCCTCCCTGCTCCCCAAGCCAGCTAGACTCATTGAACTCTAAGCCACCTGAAACTAACTCATGGAACGAGGTGTACCGGTAGTTCGGAATAGGAATCCTAGTTTGAACTACCTAGTTCGAGCCCTGTGTAGCCGCGCTGCACGGGGTTCGAACCAGCGGGGTTTTAAAAATGGCGGCTCCCCGCTTATGCAAATGAAGCCCGGGAAATTCAAATCCCGAGCTTCATTTGCAAGTGCGGTATGCCTACATTACCCCGCTAGTTCGAACTAGCGGGGTAGTGTAGACATACCCAGACTCAGCAACCGGTACCAGCCCTGCAGGCAAGCCCGCCTCCGCCTTTGTCCAGCTTTGGGGGAGACGGGGGCAGGGCAGGAGGTGTTAACCTGATTGCATTTCCCATGTAGGCTCCGGTTACAAGAGAGTCTGAGCCTCTGTGTAGTGCTAGGCTGGACAGCCTTCCGTCAGTGAGAGTCACACCCAAAACTCCCATCTCCAGCTAGGCAACAGTGCAGTGCCCAGGGAAATTAAGGGTATGTCTACACTGCCACCCTAGTTCGAAGTAGGGTGGCTAATGTAGGCATTCGAAGTTGCAAATGAAGCCCGGGATTTAAATATCCTGGGCTTCATTTGCATCTTGCCAGGCGCCGCCATTTTTAAATCCCCCTTAGTGCCGACTCCGTGCCCACAGCTACACGCGGCACGGAGTAGGTAGTTCGAATTAGGCTCTCTAATTCCAACTACTGTTACTCCTCGTGGAATAATTATTTCATGGGAGAGATCTGAACTTTATTAATCTACATTTAGTTGCCCTCTTCAACAAACAACCAGAAAATGGAAATAAAAAATGGTTTGTAGTACTTAGAAGCAAAGACAGTGATCTGAATCATAACCGAGTTCTTCATTTGGTATTCACTGATGGATTAAAAGTGAAATCATTTTAACAAATGACCTGGCAAATGAGCAACATTAAATACAAAAAACCTCAGATGTTGTCCTCTTGCTAAAGATGCCAGATTGTCTGCAATAGCTCTACAGGTCAGCGCAATAAAAACAAAAGGTCTGAGTCAGTGCATTTTCAGACATCATGGAACTAACTTGTGCTAACAAGCTCACTGAGGTTGCCCTTTTATTCTTTCTCATCATTTGTTTGTGTAGTTTCTCGGTTCATAAGCAGCAGAGTGTGTTAAGTATCAATGACATAATACAGGAACTTAAGAGTTTCAGGGGGTAGCTGACTTAGTCTGTAACTAGAAAAACTTAAAAACAACGAATAGTCTAGTAGCACCTTAAAGACTAACAAGATGTGTAGGTGGTATCGTGAGCTTTCCTGGGCACAACCCACTTGTTCAGATGACTGGAGGAGTCATTTTTAAAAGTGCAGCAGAAATTATATCATGGCACTGCAAAGCCTTTGTTAACAGGTCCTGTTCTCTGAATCAGTTGCACAAACACCTAATTACTTAGGGCTAATTTTTCTCTCATTCTGGTTTTACATCAGTGGAATAGTAATAGAAATGTAGCCGTGTTAGTCTGGTGTAGCTGAAACAAAAGACAGGACTATGCAGCCCTTTAAAGACTAACAAGATGGTTTATTAGATGATGAGCTTTCGTGGGCCAGACCCACTTCCTCAGATCAAATTGTGGAAGAAAATTGGCACAACCATATGTCATGGCTCCTTCCCCACTCTGGCATGATAAATGCAGAAGTGGGGGCCAGCAAGTGTACCCCAAAGCCTTATCTACCAGGCTTTGGTATAAAACTTCCCCCAAAATCTTAAAAACCTAGATCTTGGGAATAAAACTTCCGCTGCCACCACCCAAATGTTGATAAAGAAATCAGGGGAAAGATCATTTGGGAAATCTCACCCCTAAAATAAAAATCAGGGCACACTATTAACCAATGCCAGGTTAATAAAAAGAAAAGAAAGAACTTTTATTATTACAACAATATTCCTGTTGCAAGCATAATGACTCGATGGAAAGGTAACAAAATATACTCATGGAGAAACTCCATGGTCCTAGAACTTAGTTACAAAGAAAAGCCAAAACATCTTTTAAACAGTGCCAGATCTCAGATCCCATACCCAACCCTTAAAACAATAAAGCATAACGAAACTACCTAAACTTTACCCTACTTACAGAAAATGAAGAATGGTGTCTTGGAGAGAGAGATAGTAATAGAAATGTAGCCGTGTTAGTCTGGTGTAGCTGAAGCAAAATACAGGACTATGTAGCACTTTAAAGACTAACAAGAGAGAGAGACATGCTTGTCCCTCTCTGGAGCTGCAGAGAGCACACACAGAGACAAAAGGAGAAAGGAAAAAACCCAAATTCCTTTGTCCCAGTTTGAAAGTCCCACCTACATTCCTACTGGTCACTCCCCCTGGCTAGGTGTAGTTAACCCCTTAATCCCCAGGCTGCTGGCTAACCCTCATAATCATGACACCATATATACCAAAGGGTTACAAAAGTGTAACCCTTTGGTATATATGGTTGTGACAATTTTCTTCCACAATTTGATCTGAGAAAGTGGGTCTGGCCCATGAAAGCTCATCACCTAATAAACTCTCTTGTTAGTCGTTAAAGTGCTGCATAGTCCTGTCTTTTGTTCCATCAGTGGAGTTACTCCCAATTTACACTGGTTTGAGATCTGAGTCAGTGCCTGCATCTCTGTATGCCCTGTTTTGAGTAATCAACAAACTGTTTTTTCTGTTAAAATAATCATTAAACTGGCAGCCTTGATGGGATTCTGGTGCTTCCCAATTGAAATTCATTCATACTGCAGCCATATTAATATTTCTCTCATGAGGAATCTACAACATTAAGGCTATGTCTACACTGGCCCCTTTTCCGAAAGGGGCATGCTAATTTCACAGGTCTTAATAGGGAAATCCACGGGGGATTTAAATATCCCCCGCAGCATTTAAATAAAAATGTCCGCCGCTTTTTTCCGGCTTTTAGAAAAGCCGGAAAAGAACGTCTACACTGGCCCCGATCCTCCGGAAAAAAGCCCTTTTCCGGAGGATCTCTTCAAAGTAGGAATAAGAGATCCTCCGGAAAAGGGCTTTTTTCCGGAGGATCGGGGCCAGTGTAGACGTTCTTTTCCGGCTTTTCTAAAAGCCGGAAAAAAGCGGAGGACATTTTTATTTAAATGCCGCGGGGGATATTTAAATCCCCCGCGGATTTCCCTATTAAGACCTGTGAAATTAGCATGCCCCTTCCGGAAAAGGGGCCAGTGTAGACGTAGCCCAATTGTTTTGAGTTTGTCAGTTGAATGACACATGATGAGAAGTGTTTCATGTTGAAGGAAGTAAGGGAAATCTGACCAACGGCATGTCTAACCTACACCCCTCTTTCGAAAGAGGGATGTAAATTAGACAGATCAAAATTGCAAATGAAGCCAGGATTTGAATTTCCTGCACTTCATTTGCATTATGGCAGCCACACATTCTTTTGAAAAAGGGCTTTTTGAAAGTGAAACCGTTGTCCAGACATGGTTCATTTGGGAAAAAAATACTTTTTCAAAAGATTCTGAACTCCTCAAAAAATGTCTAAACAGCGGTTTCACATTCGAAATACCCGTTTTCAAAAGAACGTGCGGCAGCCATTATGCAAATGAAGCACAGGAAATTCAAATCCTGGCTTCATTTGCAATTTCGATCTGTCTAATTTACATCCCTCTTTCGAAAGAGGGGTGTAGTCTAGACATAGCCCAAGTTATGAATTCTGGTGTCTCCAGGGGAAAAAGTGATTTACCTGCAGCAGCTTACATCCACAAACTTAGGGCCTTAAAGGGAGATCAGACAACTTAGTTTCTTTCCTGAAGTCTTCTGGTGTCTCAGAAAAAGGGTCACTCCCATGGTGATCTCTGCTTCTCCAAGCCCAAGCACTTTCTGCTATATTTGCTTTTGCTTATTATTTCACTTCCCTTGAAGAGAACTGAATTTAAAATTTTTCTGGTTTTGGTGGCTGAGTTCTTTGCTGATGCTATTTTGCAACTTATAATATTGTTCCTCAGTGTATAAGAAGAGATACAGCAGACCCATGCCTCCAATAACATCAATTCACTTGCGATCGGGGACCTTGTTTCCCTGCACTAGAGGAATAGCCTCTTTATGCAATGGTGTAGAGAGAGCTGGCATTTTTAACACTGATAACAATAAGACCTACAATTTTAAAACAGACTTACAAGGATTATTCTGATTCTAAATTTTCCTGACTTGTCTCACTCATCTGTCTGAATCCCAAAAGTCACACTGAGCTGTAGCTATCTAGTAAGTTATTTAAAAGGACATCTTAAGTACAGCCTTATTGGGGTTTGGTTTTTTCCCTTTAAAATGCAAATAGCTGGTAATTAATTCCCTATTTGGGATCTAACAACTGAATTTAAAATACAGCTGTGATAGAAAAACATATTTCAGAAAGCCCTGTAGTGTATGAAAAGAAACATTGTTACATGAGTAGATTTTCTTCTGGTTAGTCAGATCTTTATTCATCTAGGCTATGTCTACATTGCCCCCATTTTTGCAAAGAATTTGCAAATGAGGCGAAGTGTGGAATATCGCCGTGCCTCATTTGCATAATTAATGAGGCTCTATTTTTTCACAAAAGGCTTTTGCGCAAAAAAGAGCTGTGTACACAGCTCCTTTTTGCGCAAAACCCCCTCTTATGCAAGAGCCATTCTTCCTGTAAAAAATGCAGAAGACCAGTTCTTGCACAAAGCCTCTTGCCTCATTTGCATATTTTTTGCGCAAAACGGGGGCAGTGTAGACATAGCTCTGCATTTTAAACACCTTCACCAACAGGTGGTCATATGTTGAAACACCTCCTAATCATTGTTTTTGGCCAAATTCTGCTCCTACGTAGGCTTTGTTGCAACCTCTCTGAAGTGTATATGATGGTGAAATTTGACCATGTTGTCTCCTCTGTAAAATACTGTAAACAAATTATACATCAGCACATCTAAATATATTAGTACAATAATTTTTCCTTATTAAAAAAGTCACACTTAACCACCATTTTTCTGAGAACTTAAAAAATCATCATGTATTTCCTGAAAATAGACCCAGCTAACAGAAGAGTTGTTCGCCTCCTTCAAATTATTATATAGTCACTTATTTTCAGCTTCAAAAATTAGAAAAAGGCTGTCCAACGATGAACAGAAAGTGAAATTTCATTCACTTTAAAACTCATTTTTAATCTCTTTCATGTAAAATAGAATAGCCTGGCATCAATGAAATTTTGTCTAAAAACTAATTATAAAGCTAGATCATTGCAATTTAATGTTAACAAATAATATCTAGTTACAAAAATATACATTATTTGGATAGCTTAAGATGGCACTTTATAGGCAGAGCACAGATCCTGAGCAGTGGTTAGAGAACATTTGCACAGATCAGAGGACATCCGGCTGTTTCAGAGAATAAACTACAGGAGCGTATAGGCTACTTAAATCATGATGGCTGCTGCCAATGCGTCATTTTGGTAGTGGAGGATTTACCAGGATGCTCTTGCCATGTCTCCTTTCCCAGCTATACCCCTGCTCCCCACACTAACAACACTGAATGGTGGTGGCCTAAGAGCTACTGCAGTGACACTCCACCCACCTGAAGATTCCAATATATTGGAGGGGGCAAGGGAAGGCAGTTTTAAGACCAATTTGTATGCAGATCCCAAAACATGAACAAGGGAACATATTTCTCAAAGAGGTACTTACACGTGGGGGGGGGGGGGGGGCAGGTGAAGGGGAAGGGAATTGAATATAAGAAACAAAACAGAACTTTGTGCCTTTCATCTATTTTCTCGGGGGGGGGGGTTCTGAATCTATTTGCTTACTGCTACAGCTATTGAAGTGCTAGGGTACGTCTACACTACAGCGCTAATTCGAACTAACTTAGTTCGAATTAGTTAATTTGAACTAAGCTAATTTGAACTAGTGCATCTAGACTAAAAAACTAGTTCGAATTAGCGTTTTGTTAATTTGAACTAACGCGTCCACATTAAGTGGACCCTGAACCGGGGTTAAGTATGGCTGGAAGCAGTGCCGGCAGGGCATCAGAGGAGGACTTAGAGCGTGGAGCTGCTGTCTCAGGCTAGCCGAGGGCTGTGCTTAAAGGGTCCCGACCCCCACCCCGGACAGACAGTTCTCAGGGGTGCCCCGCTTGCAAAGCAGTCCTGGCTTGGATTGCCCACACTGGGCACATCACAGCACTCAGCCATCAGCCCGGCTGCACTTGCCACAGGCTGCCATCTGGGGAGAGGGGGCAATTGGGGGGCTGCAGGAGAGCTTCCACCCCCAGAAGCCTGCAGAGCCAGCCCAGTCCTCCCCATTGGGGGCGCGTACCCCATTCCTCCCTCACCTCCTTCCACTTACCCTTCCCTAGCCCCTCTGTGATGGCGCGTTGGGGGTGCCCCGTCTCCTGCACCCCGAAATGGCATGAACAGACTTCACCAGCCAGTAGAATGGAGGTTGTTTATTGTTCCTCCAGCACAGTGCAGCACAGATGTAATCTGGTTACAGGAACTGGGGCTAAGAGGCCTCAGTGCCCCCCTTGAGATAGGGGAGTCCCAGCCCCCCTCCCCAGCTCCTTCTTCCCTGCCTTCCAGCCAGGAACTAACTAACTCTCCTCCAGCCCTGCCCCCCAGCCAGGGCAGCATCCACCTTCCTTTGTTCCTCTCCATGGGGGGTGTCTGGTTCAACAAGTTTGGCATTACCTTTGCATAGTGAGGTTTTCCCTGCTGGGTCTTGCTCCAGACAGCAGGGGTCATCACAGCCCAGCAAGTACCCCCACTACGTCACACCCTCTTCTTGATGTACAAAATAAAGGACAATTGTGTTCAAAAATGGAATCTGTCTTTATTGAACAAAACTGGGGGAGACTGGGAAAAGGAGGGGAGAGAGGGGAAGAGAGAGGCTGGGAGAGGGGAAGGCAACTACAATGATCAGGGGTTGGGAATGAGGGGGAAATCTCGTTCCCCTGGGGTACAGAGCCCCCAGAAGGGTCCGAGGCCGGAGGTCAAATCAGTGAGGCAGGAGAGAAACCTAGAAGAGAAAACTTTATGATGCATGCATGCAGGCTGTCACTTCCAAGAGTGAAGCAGCAGCCCTGACAGACAGATTCAGGGATCCTATATACAGAATGCTTAGACAGTTCAGTTGTGGATTGTTCTTCTTTAACATATCAAAGTCTCAGCAGAAGTACTCTGAGACTTCTGTTCACCCCAGGAGTGCTAGAAGTAAGTTTTTACAGTACACAAAGCCACATGAGAAGTTGAGTGGAGGAGTCTACAAGGCAAACTGTGACAAAGATAAGGGTTTACATGGCAAATTGTGACAGACTAGGAGTATCCATGAATTTGAGATAGTCATTTGTAAGGGTCTTTGATTAGAGTTAATTTGATTTCTCTCTGTTACAGGGAGAGAGGCCTGGAAAACTTTTTAACCCTTACAGCAGTTTTCTTTCAGAGAGTTTTGATTTCTGCACAGTCCCCCCTTTAGACACAATTGGAGTTATTTGATTTTTCTCCCACAATTCCCCCCTTTAATACTCCTATTGGAGTATTACTCATAGTTATTCTATGACTATGGTTGTGACTACTTTCTTCCACTATTTGATCTGAGGAAATGGGTCTGGCCCACGAAAGCTCATCATCTAATAAACCATCTTGTTAGTCTTTAAAGTGCTACATTGTCCTGCATTTTGCTTCAACTACCCCAGACTAACACGGCTACATTTCTATCATAGTTATTCTAGACATTCTTAGGTATTCTTCTTTTGCTGGGATGAATTCTTATCTTAGAGGGAGGTTTTCTTTATCAGTTGGGTAAATGATCCACTGCCCATTCACCCCCAGATCTTTACCAGTGCCAATATTGCTTTCAAAACATAAGGGAAACATAAAGGAAGCATTCCCTGATGGATGTAATGCTTGAGTAAGGGGAATTCCTGAGGCAATTAGATTTTTATGCCAAATCTGCCTGTTTTCCCCCATGACTATGTACTTCTGGCACAGTGTTATCATTCTGGGCATCTACCCACTCCCGCTCTCCTGTAGAGTACTGACTACCAGTAAATCTGAATTTTAGGGGTCTGGTCCACAGGGAGGCAGGAGTTGGGATAAACTGTAATGGTAAAAGGCCTTCAGAGCCTATTATAAGCTGTTCACATATCCAACAGTCACTTGTATTGGTGAGGGACACAATCTTCTGCAGGGCTTCCCGATAAGGGTGGGGAAAGTTATATACTAAGGCTATTCTGACTACTAAAAGAAGGAAAACAATCCTCATCCTATTATAGTATCTTAAATTTCTAAAGTAGAAAGGATAATAATAATATAGTAATTAGCTAGCAACTAGCAAAGCAGTCTCTTTAACTAAGCTTAATCAGCTAGTATTGTTTGGCTTGCCTCTGCAGGCACTCTTCGAGATTTCGTAGTCTCTTAGTTCACTCAATACTGGAATGGATTCCCCTTTGTGAGAGCTACGGGGCGCCAGGCTCACCTGTAGGTCTTTGCTGGTACAGTCCTACCTCTCAGGTTGTACCTCGAAGCTCCTGGTGGAGGCCGGTTTGGTAACAGTCTGGTTTGAGAGTTTGCCGCCTCGGTCCGCTGAACCTCGTCCTCAGGTGATTCCTCCAGGGACGGGTCAATCAGCTCTGTTGGATCTGCAGTTCGGTGTACATGACTTGCGTGGATCTACGAGGGGCGCTCCTTCACCTTTACTGCTGTGTGGGTGATGAACAGCAATTGGAACGGTCCTTTCCACCGGGCTGTCAGGGAATTCTTTCTGCGACGTTCCTTCACGAACACGTAGTCGCCTGGTTGGATGTTGTGGCACGGTACATCAGTAGGTACTGGGAGGGCTTCCTTTACCGGCAGGTGCAAGCTCTCCTAACCGTCATTTTATGTCTAGGTTTCTTCTTTCTGTGTGGCTGCTAGCCTGTGGGCCTCCTGCAACATTAAACTGCTTACAAATCACACATGAATTAGATATTCTTGAGACAGCTTCTAGGTGTACGCCTGGGGCGTACCATTGTTTTGGGATTTGTGAGGTCACCCCCCTTTTGCTCATGTGTGTCATTTGATGAGACACCTGAGCACGCTGCCGTGTGAGAGATTTTTGGGGCGACTGGACAGCCAGCTGGGGATAAGGAGCAGCCTGCTTTCTCCCAAAGGTTTTTCTCTGCAGGTTGAGCAGCTTGCTGTAGTTCTATCAGGTCCTGCAAAGAAACAGGGAGAGAAAGAGAGACCAGAATCTGAAAGGGAGTCAGAGGTCCATGTGCTGCTGCACGTCTGGCCGCTGCATCAGCACTCCCATTACCCAGAGAAACAGGATCAGTGGCACCTGTGTGGGCCGGGCAATGGGTAATAGAGAGGGATGTGGGTAGCTGAATAGCATCAAGGAGTTGGGAGATAAGGGGACCATGAGAGAGAGCAGAGCCAGAAGAGGTAAGGAAACCTCGTTGTTTCCAAATTTTTCCTGTGGCATGACAGACAGAGAAAGCATACTTTGAGTCAGTATAAATGGCAGCAGACTGTCCGGACGCTAAAAGGCAAGCACGAATTAAAGCGATGAGCTCAGCAGCCTGAGCTGATTTTGATTCCTGGAAGAGAAAAGAACCTTTAAAACATTATTATCTGAGACCACTGCATATCCAGCCTTTAGTTTACCAACTGAATTTCTTTTATATGAGCCATTAGTATACAATACAAGATTTGCATTTTCCAGCTGTTGATCAGACAAATCTTGGGGGCTTTACACAGTGCTCAAGCAATTCTTCACAGTTATGGGTATGTGCTTTACCATTAGAGGGTAAAGGAGAAAAAGTAGCTGGGTTAAGTACATTACATCTTTGAATTACCACATTTGGGGAAGAGAGGATAACATTCTTATACAGGGTTTGTCTCTGAACAGATATGCGGTATCACTGTAAGAGAGCAGAGACAGCATGAGGGACCTGTAAGATAATGCTGTGGCCTAATGTGACAGGTTGGGCCTTTTTAAAGTAATTCAGCAGCAGCTGCAACTGCCTTCAGACAAAGTGGGAACCCATGGGCTACTGAGTCCAGTGTTGCAGAAAAATAAGCTACTGGACAAGGTGTGTGTCCAAGCGGTTGACAGAGAGCTCCAGCTGCAATTCCATCCTGTTCATGATAAAACAGAGTAAAAGGCTTGCTATATTTAGGTAAGCCCACTGTGCAGAAGAGTTTTAAGGGAAAGGAAAGCAGATTCACATTCTGGGGACCAGGTCACTGGGTCAGGAGCTAAGATTAAGAGTAGAATAGTAAGGGGCCTGGTGAGTCCAGAAAAGTTAGGAATCCATTGTCTGCAATATCCTGCAGTACCCAGAAATTTGTATACCTGACTTTGGTGAAAGGGTGAGGAATGGAAAAAAACATGTGAGATTCGCTCAGGTGTTAACTGGCGGCCATCTCCTGAAAGTAAATGTCCTTAAGTACTGAACTCTTTGTTTTACAAACTACAATTTGGCTTTGGAAGCCTTGTGACCCTTATTAGCAAGACACTTTAACACATATGAGGTATCAGTTTTACATCTTTTCTTAGTTTTACTAGCAATTAGCACATCATCAACATACTGAACTAACACAGAACTGCAGGGAAGAGAGAGAGAATTAAGGTCAGCTTTTTAAAAACTGAGAAAACAGAGTAGGGCTTTTACAATAACTTTACAAAAACATGTCCAGGTTAATTGATGACCCTGAAAGGAAAAGGCAAAGAGAAATTGGGAATTCTTATGCACTGGAATAGAAAAGAAGGCAGAACATAAATCTATTACAGAAAACCAGGTTAGGTACTACTGGAAATCTAGGGATTACAAACTTATTAATGGCTCTTAAGTCTTCTACAAATCAATAGATTTGCTTTTTCACAGGTACTATAGGTGTATTACATGGTGAAGTTGTATAAACAAGTATCCTTTGTTCAAGGAGGGAAGAGATTACAGGCTTAATGCCCTCTTGTGCCTCCCTAGACAATAGATTCATGGGTACCTTTGGAAAAGGCTTGTTGTGTCTGTATGTTATTTGCACTGGTGTTGCAGAGGCTAGCAACCCCACTTCATTCACATGGGCTGCCCACAATGTCTCTGGGACATCTGAGAGGTCCAGGAGGGGTGTATGTCCTGAGGTCTCATCAGATTCCTCTGAGAGTAGTAATGCCATCAATTTTGGGGTCTGATGGGGGGGGAAGGTCAACAAATATCCCTTCCTCTCTACAGAGAAGGTTTGCACCCAATTTACACAACAAGTCAGGTTCCATAAGGTTTACAAGAGAAAAGGGAGATAACAGGAAAGAATGTTCAGCTGACAAGGGTCCAAAGGGGTTGGGGGTGCAGATGGCACATCTGGGGAATCAAGCTGTTTCTTTAGAGTAGCCATTTCTTGCTGCAGCTTTTCAATAGAATCTTTTTTTGCTAGCCATAATGCTCTGATTATTTTTTTTTACTGCCACATCCTCCCAGAGGCACCATCTGGTTAGGATGTTTTTCCTCGAGGAAAACTCTAAGATAAGCAAGCTTTTGTAAGTCAAAGTTCTAATTGCCATTTATTCTGGGAATTCCCCTGAGTATAGCCATTCCAAATGCTCAATAATTCCTTAAGTCTCCTTAGTTTCAAACCTGCAGGCAATACCTAGCTGACTGATCATCTGAGACAAGGGAGTCCCAGGCTGTGAGAAACCTTTCCCCTCAGTAGGAGACAGACTTGAGGGAGCAATCTTATCCATGTTAGCACTGTCTTGTCCAAGGACAGCGCAGGAGCCCAACAGTACTACCCTCCCCAAGGATAGTACAGGCGTCCAGCAGCACTACCCTCTCCAAGGATAGTGTTTGTCCTGCATTTTGCTTCAACTACCCCAGACTAACACGGCTACATTTCTATCACTCTCCAAGGATAGTGTGGGAGTCCACACAAACTGTCAGCTTCACTCATACTCCTTATGTGCCGGGGGAAACCGCCCTTGCTTTCAGCAGCTGTGCAGTGACACTGACAGCACTGGTGCGGCTGCGGTCCCCCTCCGGACTTCACTCACTCAAAACCATGCGCTTGGACTCGCCACCAATCAGTCAGCAACAACAACAACAACAACAAAATCCAACCCCTATTTGGCTATACCCAGTGTTTTCGTTTAAATTTCCCTCAAGCCTCTTAACAAAAAAATTTTAAGTAAAAGATGACTCTTACCGCCAGCCGGTCCAGCTGGTGACGAGAACAGGGAGGCGGACTGGGGGATTTTAAATGGATCCCTTACCCTCCAGATGCACGCTGTAGTCCGTTCCCATTCCCCGTCATCAGCCTTTCCAACTGGAGTTCCAAGCCATCCCACTTCTGACACCAAATTGAGGGGGAAATCTCGCTCCCCTGGGGTACAGAGCCCCCAGAAGGGTCCGAGGCCGGAGGTCAAATCAGTGAGGCAGGAGAGAAACCTAGAAGAGAAAACTTTATGATGCGTGCATGCAGGCTGTCACTTCCAAGAGTGAAGCAGCCCTGACAGACAGATTCAGGTATCCTATATACAGAATGCTTAGACAGTTCAGTTGTGGATTGTTCTTCTTTAACATATCAAAGTCTCAGCAGAAGCACTCTGAGACTTCTGTTCACCCCAGGAGTGCTAGAAGTAAGTTTTTACAGTACACAAAGCCACATGAGAAGTTGAGTGGAGGAGTCTACAAGGCAAACTGTGACAAAGATAAGGGTTTACATGGCAAATTGTGACAGACTAGGAGTATCCATGAATTTGAGATAGTCATTTGTAAGGGTCTTTGATTAGAGTTAATTTGATTTCTCTCTGTTACAGGGAGAGAGGCCTGGAAAACTTTTTAACCCTTACAGCAGTTTTCTTTCAGAGAGTTTTGATTTCTGCACAGTCCCCCCTTTAGACACAATTGGAGTTATTTGATTTTTCTCCCACAGGAACAGGTCCCATATGAAGAGAGGCTAAAGAGACTGGGACTTTTCAGCTTAGACAAGAGGAGACGGAGGGGGGACAGGATAGAGGTCTCTAAAAGCATGAGTGGGGTGGAGAGGGTGCATACAGAAAAGTTGTTCATTACTTCCCATAAAGAAGGACTAGAGGACACCAAAGGAAAGGAATGGGTAGCAGGCTTCAAACTAGTAACAGAAAGTTGTTCTTCACAAAGCAAAGAGTCAACCTGTGGAACTCCTTGCTGCAGGAGGTTGTGAAGGCTACAACTAGAACAGAGTTTAAAGGGAAGTGAGATCAAGTCATGGAGGTTGGGTCCATGGAGTGGTATTAGCCGGGGGTAGGAGTGGTGTCCCTGCCCAAGGTTTGTGGAAGGCTGGAGAGGGATGGCACGAGACAAATGGCTTGGTCACTGTCTTCGGTCCATCCCCTCCAGGCTCCCTAGGGTTGGCCACGGTCGGCAGACAGGCTACTGGGCTAGATGGACCTTTGGTCTGACCCAGGACGGCCATTGTAAGCTCAGGGCTCAGGGTCGGGGGTCTCAGTGGACCACCTTGATTTTCATGCACACCTGCTCCTGGGTGGCCAGGCTGGCAGCTCTCCTGCCCTAGCCGGCCACTTTCCTGTGCCTAGTGAGGAGGTCATGGATGAGGTCCATGATGTCCGCACTAGCCCAGGCAGGTGCCCGCCTCTTGCGGTCCCGGGCAAGCTCGCGGGAGCCACCAGCCTGGTCCCGGGAAGAGGGGGAGGGCTGGGGGGCATCGGGTGGGTGGCTCAATCCGTGCCAGGTGAAGGGTCTGCTGGCTGGGTGCTGGCAGGCTTGCACCTGGCACGGGCATCGTAGCCAGCCCGTGCCCCTTTAAGGGGTCCGGGGACGGGAGGGGAGCAGACGAGTTTCCCTGGTGTTGGCCAGATTGGCCACCAGGGAAACTTAGGGAGGGCTAGCCTCCCACTAGTTCGAATTAAGGGGCTACACACCCCTTAATTCGAACTAGCTAGTTCGAACTAGGCTTAATCATCGTGGAATGAGGATTACCTAGTTCGAACTAAGCACTCCGTTAATTCGAATTAAATTCGAACTAATGGAGCGCTAGTGTAGCGCCTATCAAAGTTAGTTCGAACTAACTTTGTAGTGTAGACATACCCTTAGAGACTGGCTTGAATAAAACATTTTAAAAAGCCACAGCTTTGGTGTATTTGAAATCCATATCTGCATTTAAATGTATAGTTTGAGTCCATAGAATCATAGATTCCTAAGGCAGGAAGATGGAGGTCATCGAGTCCAGCCCCCTGCCCAAAGCTGGATTAACGCCAACTAAATCATCCCAGCCAGGGCTTTGTCAAGCCAGGACTTAAAAACCTCTAGGGATGGAGATGCCACCACCTCCCTAGGTAACCCATTCCAGTGCTTCACCATCCTCCTGGTGAAAGCGTTTTTCCTAATATCCAATCTAGACCTCCCCCACTGTAACTTGAGACCATTGCTCCTTGTTCTGTCATCCATCACTATTGAGAACAGCCTCTCTCCATCCTCTTTGGAACCTCCCTTCAGGAAGTTGAAGGCTGCTATCAAATCCCCCCTCACTCTTCACTTCTGCAGACTAAACAGACCCAACTACCTCTCCTCGTAGGTCATGGGCTCCAGCCTACAGGGAAGGGGTAGTGATCTGACGGTTTGATCAGTCTCTGAAGACTCTTGGTCACATCCTAAATCCATCTCTAGTTGCTACGTGTTTACTCCCACTGACTATGGGCTGCAATATCTTACACGCTCTGCCCGTCCACTTGTGTCTGATTCAGCAGTGAAGCCTCAACTGGGTTGGTGTAATGTGTTATGCATCCCCAATTCCCAGTCAGATATTCCTGCCAGGAGTGGGAATAATTGACATAGATTGCAAGATGAATCTGTGGATACCACCCTCCTGACTCTTGCTGAGGGTCCCCCAGAGCACCCTCACTGCAGGTTTCCAGGGTTCCAACTTCCAGAACAGGGAGTTGACACTTGCACTCTGTATTCTGCTTCTGGCTGAGGCTTTTCAGGCATATGCATACAGTGCACTCATAGCAAGGATTTAGTCTGTAATGAGAAATTGGGAAGTCATAATAAGCAAGCAAGCAAATCCATGTATTGATTAACTGAACATGAGTGCCATCAAAGCAGATTTTTTTGAAACCTTCATGATCCATTGTTAAGTTGGAGCATCCAGCAGCTGACCTTTGAGTGTGTTGCAAGCTAGGGATATAAAATCCCATTTAATTATTTAACTGGTTAAACCAAGTTTGACCTGTTAACTGCTTTAATGGGAGGGGAAGCCACTTCAGAACAGCTGGGCTAGAGAGGCCCCCCCACAGACAGTGTGGTGTGCTGGGCCTTCCCGCTCCCTCCTACTGCTGCTGCATGGTCCCCCATGCCGGAGCAGACCCTTACCTCCACTGCGTAAGGGACTGCTCCAGCCTGGTCAGGTTTCCGGTGAACTGTAACCAGGTAGGGTAAGGGTGCTGCTCACCAGTTAACCATTCACATCCCTACTGCAAACCATACGTCCATTTCCACACCGGTCATTCCTTGTTTACAGCTGCACTAACACTTTTTTCAGCATAGCTTATAGCAGTGGTCTACTACCCCATGCTACTCATCCACGTGGGCACAAATAATACTGCCAGGTGTGACACTGAGCGGATCAAGCGTGACTACAGGGCTTTGGGAGTACGGGTGAAGGAGTTTGGAGCGCAGGTGGTATTCTCTTCGATCCTTCCTGTTAAAGGTAGGGGCCCGGGCAGAGAGAGGTGCATCCTGGAGGTGAATGCCTGACTGCGAAGATGGTGTCGCCAGGAGGGATTCGGCTTCCTTGATCACGGGGTGCTCTTCCAGGAAGGACTGCTTGGCGGAGATGGAGTTCACCTTTCCAGGAGCGGGAAGGCCTTGTTTGGACACAGACTGGCTAACCTTGTGAGGAGGGCTTTAAACTAGGTTCGACGGGGACAGGTGAGCAAATCCCACAGGTAAGTGCTGAATGTGCGGGACTGGGAGATGGGTTGGAAATGGCCTATAATGGACTACGGCCTATAATGGCAAGGAGAAAGGAGGGTCAGGGCACAACAGGGAGGCAAGATCAAATCAGTATCTTAGATGCCTATATACAAATGCAAGAAGTATGGGTAATAAGCAGGAAGAACTGGAATTGCTAACCAATAAATACAACTATGATATCATTGGTATTACAGAAACCTGGTGGGATGGGACGCATGATTGGAATATTGGTATGGAAGGGTATGGCTTGCTCAGGAAGGACAGACAGGGAAAAAAGGGAGGAGGGGTTGCCTTGTATATTAAAAATGTACACACTTGGACTGAAGTGGAGATGAACGTAGGAGATAGCTGTGTAGAGAGTCTCTGGGTTAAGCTAAAAGGGGTAAAAAACGAGGGTGATGTCATGCTAGGAGTCTACTACAGGCCACCTAGCCAGGTGGAAGAGGTGGATGAGGCCTTTTTTAAACAATTAACAAAACTATCCAAAGCCCAAGATTTGGTGGTGATGGGGGACTTCAACTATCCAGACATATGTTGGGAAACTAACACAGCGAGGCACAGGCTATCCAATAAGTTTCTGGACTGCATTGGAGACAACTTTCTGTTTCAGAAGGTTGAAAAAGCTACCAGAGGAGAAGCTGTTCTGGATTTGGTTTTAACAAATAGGGAGGAACTAGTTGAGAACTTGAAAGTGGAAGACAGTATAGGGGACAGTGATCATGAAATAATAGAGTTCATGCTCTTAAGGAAAGGTAGAAGGGAGACCAGCACAATTGAGGTAATGGATTTCAGGAAGGCAGATTTTGATAAGCTCAGAGAACTTGTAGGTAAGGTCCCATGGGAAGCAAGACTGAAGGGAAAAACAACTGAGGAGAGTTGGAAGTATTTCAAAGGGACGTTGTTAAGGGCCCAAAAGCAAACAATTCCGCTGTGTAGGAAAGATAGAAAATATGGCAAAAGACCAGCTTGGCTTAACAAGGAGATCTTGCATGATCTCAAAATAAAAAAGGAGTCGTATAAAAAATGGAAACTAGGACAAATAACAAAGGATGAATATAGGCAAGCAACACGGGAATGCAGGGGCAAGATTAGAAAGGCAAAGGCACAAAATGAGATCAAACTAGCTACAGGCATAAAGGGCATAAAGAAGACCTTTTATAAATACATTAAAAGCAAGAGGAAGACCAAGGACAGGGTAGGCCCACTGCTTAGTGAGGAGGGAGAAGCAGTAACAGGAAACTTGGAAATGGCAGAGATGCTCAATGACTTCTTTGTTTTGGTGTTCACCGAGAAGTCTGGAGGTGTGCCTAACGTAGTGAATACAAGCAGAGAGAGGGTAAGTTTAGAAGATAAGATACACAAAGAACAAGTTAAAAATCACTTAGGAAAGTTAGATGTCAGCAAGTCACCAGGTCCTGATGAAATGCATCCCAGGATACTCAAGGAGCTGATAGAGGAGGTATCTGAGCCTTTAGCTATGATTTTTGAAACATCATGGCAGACAGGGGAGATTCCAGAAGACTGGAAAAAGGCAAATATTGTGCCCATCTATAAAAAGGGGAATAAGAACAACCCAGGAAACTACAGACCGGTCAGTTTAACGTCTGGCCCAGGGAAGATAACGGAGCAGGTAATTAAGGAAATCGTATGCAAACACTTGGAATGTAATAAAGTGATAGGGAATAGCCAGCATGGGTTTGTGAAGAACAAGTCATGCCAAACTAATCTGATAGCTTTCTTTGATAGGATAACGAGCCTTGTGGATAAGGGAGAAGCGGTGGATGTCATATACCTAGACTTTAGTAAGGCATTTGATACGGTCTCGCATGATATTCTTATTGATAAACTAGGCAAATATAACTTAGATAGGGCCACGATAAGGTGGGTGCATAATTGGCTGGATAACCATAGTCAGAGAGTTGTTGTTAACGGTTCTAAATCCTGCTGGAAAGGAATAACAAGTGGAGTTCCTCAAGGGTCTGTTTTGGGACCTGTACTGTTCAATATCTTCATCAATGATGTAGATATTGGGATAGAGAGTACGCTTATTAAGTTTGCAGATGATACCAAACTGGGTGGGGTTGCAACTTCTTTGGAGGATAGGGACATAATTCAAAATGACCTTAGCAAGTTAGAGAAATGGTCAGAGGTAAACAGGATGAGGTTTAATAAAGAGAAATGCAAAGTGCTCCACTTAGGAAGGAACAATCAGTTCCATACATACATACAAGATGGGAAGGGACTGTCTAGGAAGGAGCATGGCGGAAAGGGATCTAGGGGTCATAGTGGACCACAAGTTGAATATGAGTCAACAGTGTGATGCTGTTGCAAAAAAAGCAAATATGATTCTAGGTTGTATCAACAGGTGTGTTGTAAGCAAAACTCGTGAAGTCATTCTGCCGCTCTACTCTGCACTAGTTAGGCCTCAGCTGGAGTACTGTGACCAGTTCTGGGCGCCACATTTCAAGAAAGATGTGGAGAAATTGGAAAGGGTACAGAGAAGAGCGACAAGAATGATTAAAGGTTTCGAGAACATGACCTATGAAGCCAGGCTTCATGAACTGGGCTTGTTTAGTTTGGAAAAAAGAAGATTAAGGGGGGACATGATAGCGGTTTTCAAATATCTAAAAGGGTGTCACAAGGAGGAAGGAGAAAATTTGTTCCTCTTGGTTTCTGAGGACAGGACAAGGAGTAATGGGCTTAAAGTGCAGCAGGGGAAGTTTAGATTGGACATTAGGAAAAAATTCCTAACTGTCAGGGTGGTCAAATATTGGAATAAATTGCCAAGGGAGGTGGTGGAATCTCCCTCTCTGGAGATATTTAAGAACAGGTTAGATAGACATCTGTCAGGGATGGTGTAGACGGAGCTTGATCCTGCCTTGAGGGCAGGGGGCTGGACTCGATGACCTCTCGAGGTTCCTTCCAGTCCTATTATTCTATGATTCTATGGTCACCAACCAGTAGATCAGGATCTACCGGTGGATCTTGGAGCCTCTGACAGGGGATCCTGACTGGTTTGGCCAGGAATCTCTCAAGTGCTGGCACTTCAGTTGCCCCTCCATGCTGTTCCTGTCCTCTTGCCTTGGAGCTGCCCCTTCAAGGCCTCCTGCTTGCTGTTCAGGGTGTGGGAGGGAGAACGGGGGGAGGGTGTCCCTCCTCCCCCCACTCCTGTACCCCATCTCCACACAGAGAGAAGGGGATGGAGGGAACTTGGCAAGGCAAATCTCTGTCATGCCCACACACTGTGGGCTCGTCTACACTGGCCCCTTTTCCGGAAGGGGCATGTTAATTTCACCTGTCGTAGTAGGGAAATGCACGGGGGATTTAAATATCCCCCGCGGCATTTAAATAAAAATGTCCGCCGCTTTTTTCCGGCTTTTAAAAAAGCCGGAAAAGAGCGTCTACACTGGCCCCGATCCTCCGGAAAAAGCACCCTTTTCCGGAGGCTCTTATTCCTACTTTGAAGTAGGGGTTCTCCACATGCTGTCCTTGCCAGTAGACAACTCTTCTGCACCTCCCCTTGATCAATAATGGAGAACTGTGGCCAGTGGTGGTAGGGCAGCACATTGCTGTACAGGCCGGCTGCTTTTGGGGGTGGGGTAGGGCCAGGGGTGCTTTGGCTCTGTTGCTCTACCCTGTGATAGCTGTCCAGTCAGTCCCACAGGCAACGGGGGGGGGGGGGGGCGGGGGGGGGGAAGCAAGGACTTGAACCCACCATGCTCTGCTTTTCAGGCAATTGCCCTGTCCCCTAGTCCACCGCAGCGCTCTCCTTTCAGAGGCTCCCTTATCCTCTGTCTGGTCACTCCCAGGGTGGGTGGAGGGGGTGGGCTTGAAGGTAGGGAGGTGGAGTGGGATCTCCAGTGAACTTGGGGATGGGCATCAGCCTCAGGAGTACAGGATGGTGGGCTCACTCCCGCCCCCTCCAACCACTCAGAGAATGGCGGGGCCGCCAACACCAGCTGCCCTAGGGATGGACCTGGCGCCCGTATTAGGAAGGCAGGATAAGGGGCCTGTTGAAGGTAAGGGAGTTCTAGAGTGGCTCAGGAGCCAGGGCGTTTGTCTGGGAACACATGGTGGCAGGCTTAAGCCCTGTCCCCCTAAGCAGCCCAAGCTCCCCTGCCAATCCTGGGATTGGCACCCAGACGCAGGACAAGGCTCCCTGCAAAGGCAGGAAGGTGGGGTGGGTTCTTTAGTGGACCGGGAGATACAGAACTTACCCAAAGGGGACAGGGGTGTGGGTTGGAGTTACAGCCCAAGCTCTGCCCATCCTGGGAGCAACTGGACAACCAGCACAGGATACAGAATCCATCAGAGGCAGGTAGGCTTAGTTCTGGAGTGCCCTAGGGGATAGCACAGTCACCTGGAAAATACAGTGGGGGGAGTTCAAGTTCTCAGAGCAGCTGGACAGCCCACACAAGCTCCCCAGGAATAGACCAGATTCCTGCATTAGGAAGGTTGGGGGTGGACCCTGGAGTGGCCTAAGGGCTGTGTCTAGACTGGCCACTTGAATTTCCGGAAAAGCACTGATGATCTCATGTAAGATCATCAGTGACTTTCTGGAAATATTATGCTGCTCCCATTCAGGCAAAAGTCTTTTTCCGAAAGACTTTTGTGCAAAAGGGCCAGTGTAGACAGCACAGTAATGTTTTCCGCAAAAAAGCCCCGATCACGAAAATGACGATCGGGGCTTTTTTGCGGAAAAGCACGTCTAGATTGGCCATGGACGCTTTTCCGGAAAAAGTGCTTTTCTGGAAAAGCGTCCTGCCAATCTAGACACGCTTTTCCGAAAATGCTTTTAACGGAAAAGTTTTCCGTTAAAAGCATTTCCGGAAAATCATGCCAGTGTAGACGTAGCCAGGCAGTGCCCCCCAACCTCCCCAGGCACCCAAGAGAAGTCTCAGGGTACATCATCACAACTAAAAGCTGGTGAATTTTTGTTTTAAGTTTTACAGCATTTGTATTATTTTTGTACTTTTTACACCCCAAATATTTCATCACCACCCACCCAGCTACAATTAAGTTGTTTAAACATGTAAGCAGGGGCTGAACTGCTGCTTGCTATCAGCCAGCTAAAAGGAGGGGTGGGTGTGCCCGCTATAATTGTTTAGCTTTGCAAGGAAATTAACTGTTAACTGTTGATATGTAAATACAGCTCAGGAGAGAATACAAGGTATGGCTATGTAAATCCCAGTCAGCCAGGGCTGATGGAAGGTCAGTGTTGGAATGGAATATGGTGTATTGTATATAATTTGGGACTATTGTGGGGGTCACAAATCATGCTACTCCTAAATGTGGGAACTGCAAAACATGCCACCAGTGCTTGCAGGAGAGACACCACCATCATGGTAAGAGATCTCGGAGGAACAAGCCTCCCCCCTTCCAGAGTTGAGTGAACAGAGTTGGGGGTGTTGGGATTTTGTGGTTCCCAGAGAGTCAGGTGCTGGGCAGAATCAAGGGTCTTCAATTCAATTCAATTCAATTCAATTCAACAAGACTTTATTCAATGTGCACAAAGGGAGAGCCCCTGGTACTAAAATCAGCCAGATCCCTCGAGCAAGGAGCCCCTCCCCTTGCTGTTTTATAGCACATGGCAGTTACAGGTTACATAACACAAACTTCTAAACCAATCAGATTCAACCTTTCCATATATGGCTTTGTTTGTCACATGCTTGTACTTCTCCACTCCACATGTTGAGTTCACCCCCCCTCCCCTTGGCCTTTTCTAGGCTGTTGCTAGGGTGGTGAGCCACAGCATGCTTCTTTATGCATAGCTACTTTCCAAACCACATTTTGTTTAAAATGAACACATGCATGCCCTTCAGCTCCCCGATTTGGTTTTGGGGCTAAGAACAATTCTTAGACCCCACTAACACCACTTCCTTGTATTTATTAGGAGCTATAATTGACCTTATCAACACTTAAGTGCAGTTTTGGTAACAGAATTAAACAATACATTAAACCTTTAATACATAATGGTATCTACACTAAAAGTAAGTCCCCATATCCATTGCGAAAACACAACTGAAATCCATCCCCAGGGTATCTCTGTTCCCACAATAGCAAACTCTTCTATCCACTGAATCACTGCAATTGCCTTACCACTTCTTTCATAATATCTTCCACAATAGGAAGAATGAGATGTTCAAGCCAGGCTTACCTTCCAATGCTAAATACCCAAATCCACACCAGATAGTGGAGTCTTTCTTCACTGTTATAGCATCCATTAAATTAAACATTACATGCACCATTAAGTCAGGTCCTAACATTTGAGTTAGGGCTCGTCCTGACTCCATGTTTCTTATATGCAAAACCCATCCTCACAGGATGGAACATTGGTCCCATGGGAAAGCTATATAGTTATCTCCAGCCATTATTACATACTCAGCTACACAGGTGTCTATGACATGAGAATGGGAGTGGATGGAAGGGCTGAACCTCCAATCCAGACCAACCCACAGGAATTTACACCTCTCCAAAGATGGAATGATCATTCCAAAATGCCCGTTATCAATAGAGACCACTCCCCTGCCATCATCCAAGGTGAAGACATTCAGTCTTTGAGAACTGCGGCTCTCACCCAACAGGGCACCTGTGACACGAGCAAGTCTCCTACCAGGGCTGCAACTTTCATGTTAACACCATGCCAGTATGATAACACCATTCCAGACCAATGCTTGCTCAGACATTTTAGTAGTTTTTAATAGATGGCTGAGTACAACAGTGAGGACCTAACCAACTATGTTGCTGAGTTAAGGTGATATCTAATTAATTAGACATGAGCCCTATTCTCACCACAATAAACTGTCATCCCTGTTACTAACAAATTTTCAACCCAGTCCCTATTATGAGATTTGATAGCTTGAGTAATGGCATTTATATCTGATTCAGTGGCTCCTCCCCTGGTGACTACATCAATAAAACACTGGGAATATCAAATTAAAACACTTAACAATACTGAAAATGGCCCTCAAGGAGTCCATAGGGTAAACAGAGATTATTGTGCCCTATGTTGAGTGTCACCCTTGTATACTTTTACTCATGACAGGTGCACCCAAACTGGAATTCCAGTGACCCAGGCCGCTGAAGGAGTTACCAGGAGAACCATGTGAGGTACAGTCCAGGCTGGTTCAAAGGTTCATTTTCTATAGGCTTTCACCAGTACCTGATCACCGGGCTGCACCTCACATGTGTCCTCTTCACTAGCCTTTGGGTCTGGTTCAGTTCGGGGGTCCTGTGAGATACACTGAGATAACAATTTGCAATATTCAGCAAGCTGGTCACCCATGACATACAACTCCCCTGCTCCAATGCACAGATTTCCTGGCGTCCTCATCGCCCACCCTGTCAGCATTTCAAAAGGAGATAAGGAATGTGGATTAGTAGGATTGGATCTCATAGACATGAGAGCCACTGGTAAATTGGTGACCCAGGCTTTCCCTGTAGCAGAAAACATCTGTTTGGTTAGTTTGTTTTTAATGGTTCGGTTAGCTCTTTCTACTAATCCCAAACTCTGGGGATGGTAGGGACAGTGGAATTTCTGTTTGATCCCCAGTGCCATGCATACTGTTTTCATCACCTTTCCTGTAAAGTGGGTACCTTGGTCACTATCAATGAAGCATGGAAATCCCCATCAGGGAATTATTTCGGTCATCAATATTTTAGCTACATCAGACGCAGTGGCCTTGGCCACTGGGAAAGCTTCTACCCACTTAGTAAAGTGATCCACAATCACCAGAACATATTCTTTCCCTCTGCACCTTGGCAGAGGTCCAATGAAATCTATTTGTAACTGTGTGAAGGGCTGATGTTGCATTTTCATTTTCACTGTGGGAGCAGAATTACATTGAGCACATGTTACACACCTCCTCACATAATCACGCACATTTGCATTAAGCTGAGGATGCCACCAGGTGTCCGACATCCGGTGGATCACCCTCCGTGCTCCATCATGTCCCAACATGTGATATATTTGTATCATAGTTCCCATCAGTACATTTGGTGACACTAATGTGTTTCCTGGGCCTCTCCAATTGTTCTCATCACACAGTTTCCCCCCATTATCCATCCATAACCACTTCTCTGCCCTCGGTGCAGCATGTTGGATGTCCTGTAATTCAAAAAAGTTTGGGGTTTTTATGAGAGGCTGTGTTGCAGCAATCAATTGCATCTCTTTACCTTCCACTGCTGCTCGTTTAGCTAGTTCGTCTGCCCTTCAGTTGCCCTTACTATGAGGGTCTGTCCCTTTTGTGTGGGCCCTCATTTTTATCACTGCTAATTCAGTAGGTTTCTGCATGGCTTCATGAAGTTTCTCCACTATTCCCCCATTTTGTATTGGGGATCCTGTACTCGTCAGGAATCCCCGATTTACCCACAAGTTAATATAATCATGTACAACCCCAAACGCATATCTAGAATCAGTATATATGTTTATAGCATGACCTTTCACAGCGTCACATGCTGCAACTAATGCCTGCAGTTCTGCTACTTGTGCAGATGCCACAGGCAAGCTGCCGTGTGCCACCAGCTGTCCATCTTGAGTACAAACGGCCCATCTTGTGTGTCGCTTGCCATCCACACAGAAGGAAGAACCATTCACATATAGGCAAGAGGCACCAGGTATTTCAGTTTCTTTTACAAATGGAAGGTCCATGTGCTCTTCCTCAAGGCAACAATGATGTGGGTGTCCCTCATCTGGGGTAGGCATGAGGGTGGCAGGGTTTAACAATGACGCTCTTTGCAGATGTACCAAAGGCATTAGCAAGCTCGTTTCCCATCGAGTCCATCTTGCCTTATGGAGTGCTGAAGATTTCTTCCCTGATAAAATAGCAAGGACAGCGTGAGGTACAACAATATTTACATCCTGTGAACCAATAAGTGGTGTGGCCCGATTTAGGGCCATAGAAGCTCCTTCTACTGCCTGAAGGCATGGTGGCATTGCTTGAGCGACAGCATCTAGTTTAGAAGAGTAGTATGCTACTGGGCGCTGTCTGTCCCCATGTTTTTGTGTTAACACTGCTGCCATATGTCCCTCACTGACATGCGTGTACAATGTAAAAGGTATTAATGGATGAGGAAGTCCCAACCCTGGGGCAGTACTTAGCCTTTGTTTCAATGTGGTAAATGCCTGTTCACAGTCAAGTGTCCATTCAATTGCCTCATGTGGTCCACCAGCACCCTTCAGGAGATTATTGAGAGGCTGGACAATCTTTGAATAATTGGGGATTTGAGTTCGGCAGAAATTGAATAGCCCCAACACTTTCCTAACTCCCCTGACCGTAGTTGGTCGTGGGCATGCATTAATAGCCTCAGTGCGGTCAACAGTTAAACGCCTGTACCCTTTGGATATTAGGTACCCCAGATATGATACTTCCTCCTTTGCAATCTGAGCCTTTCTAGCATTACATTTTTCCCCACTGTCTGCCAAGTGCTGCAGCATCACTTCTAAGTCTTTCATGTGCGTTTGGCGATCTGGTGAGGAGATAAGAAGATCGTCAACATACTGTACAACACAAGAAGCCATGTCTGGCAGCTTTGCCAGCACATCAGCTAATGCTCTATGAAACAAAGTAGGTGAGTTATGAAAACCCTGGCTTAGGCGAGTAAAAGTATATTGCTTCCCTTTAACAGTAAATGCAAACCAAAATTGATGGTCAGACTGCACAGGACATTTTGCTTTTACCATGGTGAAAACATCAAAAGCATGCAGGCCTCCCACGACCATCCAGTCCTGCACCTTTTCCCAGAAGAGTAGGTTTGGGTTATTAAGCTGCAAAGATGGCAATTCTTTTAACATGCTCCACAAGTCAGATGGACTCATAGGAGTGTGCTCTAGGTGACTAACAGTAGCAGGGTCCCCTTCCCCTTGATTAGGATTAGGGACAGTGTGCACTCTCACTGGAGCCATAAAACCAGACTGATATCCCCACATTCCACATGTAGGGTCCAAAGGTGCTGAGGGACAAGATCTCTCTTCCTGCAAGGCTGTTTCTTTATAGTTTTTTGCTTCTGTTTGCAGTTTTTCTACCTCTGCTTCTAACTCTCCTACCCTTCCTTTTAGCATCTCACACTTTCTAACCAGCTGTTCATAATCAACAATTAAACACATACCAGCCAATGTGTCCTTTGATAAATATTGTGGTTTATGCACAAAATCAGTGTTGCCCACTTGTAATGGGGGTTGGTCATCCTTCTTTCTTTCAGTCATACAGCCAAGATATCTCAACAAGAAAACTAATAAACTTACAGCTACAATAGTTATAAAAGCACTAATTAAACACTCATATTGAGGATCACTAAATCCCTTCATCTTTCCCTTTTTTAAAAAACCTAAATATCCTCCAATCTCAAAATCTTTAAATACAATTCTGTTTACAAACTAATAACAATTTGCAATGAGGAGATCTGGGCCAGCCAACACATTAACTAGAGGTACTTATGGCTATACCTGCCCCTACACTAACTGTTGGTCCTTATGGCCTCTTTGATTTCCCACTTCAACATTTAGTCAGAGGAACTTACAGCTTAACCCGCCCCCACACTAAGTACAGTGTATTAAGACTGCAACCAAGATGTTACAAAACTGCAACAAACCCCTTAAATTCTCCAACACCCAGTTTCACTTACTACAAAAGGTGTGAGAGTCACCCGTCAGGTCAGGGACAAACAACCAAATGAAAAATGAACAAAATCACCCTCTAACTTGATTGTAGGTCTTGATCCTGAAGGATATTTCTCACCCTGCTCACTGCGCCAAGAAACTGTTGGGATTTTGTGGTTCCCAGAGAGTCAGGTGCTGGGCAGAATCAAGGGTCTTCAATTCAATTCAATTCAATTCAATTCAATAAGACTTTATTCAATGTGCACAAAGGGAGAGCCCCTGCTACTAAAATCAGCCAGACCCCTCGAGCAAGGAGCCCCTTCCTTTGCTGTTTTATAGCACATGGCAGTTACAGGTTACATAACACAAACTTCTAAACCAATCAGATTCAACCTTTCCATATATGGCTTTGTTTGTCACATGCTTGTACTTCTCCTCTCCACATGTTGAGTTCACCCTCCTCCCCTTGGCCTTTTCTAGGCTGTTGCTAGGGTGGTGAGCCACAGCATGCTTCTTTATGCATAGCTACTTTCCAAGCCACATTTTGTTTAACATGAACACATGCATGCCCTTCAGGGGGAATTGTTAAAGGGCTTGAGCCACTCTGCTTCACACCTACCAGGTATGAGCTGTAAGACTGGCCCAACCTCTCTCTCTTCTCTTCTCTTCTCTTCTCTTCTCTTCTCTTCTCTTCTCTTCTCTTCTCTTCTCTTCTCTTCTCTTCTCTTCTCTTCTCTTCTCTTCTCTTCTCTTCTCTTCTCTTCTCTCTTCCCCGCCCCTTTGTTTTAAGAACAGACCTAAAGCAGATTCCCTGGCTGTGTGTAGACTGGCCAGTTTTTCCGGAAACTCAGCTGCAAAAAAGCTCCGATCGCGAAAACAAATCTGAGCTGTCTACACTGGCCCTTTTGCGCAAAAGGACTTTTGCATGAACAGGAGGGCTGTGTCTAGACTGGCCAGTTTTTCCAGAAAATCAAACGCTTTTCCGGAAAAACTTGCCAGCTGTCTACACTGGCTGCTTGAACTTCTGCAAAAGCACTGACTTCCTACTGTAAGAAATCAGTGCTTTTTGCGGAAACACTATGCTGCTCCCGTTAGGGGAAAACTTTTGCGCAAAAGGGCCAGTGTAGACAGCTGAGATTTGTTTTCTGCAAAAAAGCCCCGATCATGAAAATGGCGATCGGGGCTTTTTTGCAGAAAAGCGCATCTAGATTTGCGGAAAAGCCTCCGTGCCAATCTAGACGCTCTTTTCCGAAAATGCTTTTAACGGAAAACTTTTCCGTTAAAAGCATTTCTGGAAAAACATGACAGTCTAGACGTAGCCCTGAGGTCTGTCTACTTGAATTTCCGCAAGAACACTGACGATCTTCTGTAAGAAATCAGTGCTTCTTGCAGAAATGCTATACTGCTCAGCTGTGTCTAGACTGGCATGATTTTCCGTAAATGCTTTTAACTGAAAAGTTTTCCATTAAAAGCATTTTTGGAAAAGAGCGTCTAGATTGGCACAGAAAAGATTGGATTGGAGTGCTTTTGCAGAAAAGCGTCTGTGCCAATCTAGACGCGCTTTTCCGCAAAAAAGCCCTGATCGCCATTTTCGCGATCAGGGCTTTATTGTGGAAAACAAATCTGAGCTGTCTACACTGGCCTGAACGGGAGCAGCATAGTATTTCCACAAGAAGCACTGATTTCTTACAGTAGGAAGTCAGTGGTTTTGCGGAAATTCAAGCGGCCAGTGTAGACAACTGGCAAGTTTTTCCGGAAAAGCGGGTGATTTTCTGGAAAAACTGGCCAGTCTAGACACAGCCCTCCGGTTCGGGCAAAAGTCCTTTTGCACAAGAGCTTTTGCACAAAAGGGCCAGTGTAGACAGCTCAAATTTGTTTTAGCGATCGGGGCTTTTTTGTGCAAAAGCGAATCTAGATTGGCACGGACGCTTTTCCACAAAAAGTGCTTTTGCGGAAAAGAGTCCGTGCCAATCTAGACGCTCTTTTCCGCAAATGCTTTTAACGGAAAACTTTTCCGTTAAAAGCATTTGCGGAAAATCATGCCAGTCTAGACGTAGCCTGAGAGCTGAAATCACTGGTTTGGCTGAGAGCCAGACCCAGTGCAGCCAGTGAAGCAGCGGCAGCCAGCAGAGTGGCTGGTGGGAATCACTGGCTGGTGGTATAACGTGGCCGGTAGGAGTGGCGGCAGGTGAGGCGCGGCGACCAGCGGCATGGCGTGGAGCGGCGGCAGGCGAGGAGCGGCGACCAGCGGTGTGGCGTGGAGCGGCGGCAGGCGAAGAGCGGTGACCAGTGGTGTGCCACGGTGACCAGCGGCATGGCATGGAGCAGTGGCAAGCGAGGAGCGGCGATCAGCAGCGTGGCACGGAGTGGAGGCAGGCGACCAGTGGAGTGTAAGGTGGCATGGGACGAGACAGTTGGTGGAGTGTGGCGGAGTGTCGTAAGGTGCCCCCTATCTATCCTTCCACCCCATTTCTACCCAGGTTGGGAGGTGAAACCCTGTGGGTGAACTTTGGGACTCTGGGTGGCACGGACCAGGGACAGAGACTTTTGGGGTGTTGGATTCTTTGGTCTTCAGGTAATTCTTGGCTGGGGTGGGGGGCTTAGCTCATGTTTGGGTTATGAACTCTGTTTGTGGTGTTTTCCCCAAGTTAATGCCGTATGACTTCTCTCTCTGCCTCATTAAATAGTGATAGAAATGTAGCCGTGATAGTCTGGTGTAGCTGAAACAAAAAACAGGACTATGTAGCACTTTAAAGACTAACAAGATGGTTTATTAGGTGATGAGCTTTTGTGGGCCAGACCCACTTCCTCAGATCAAATAGTGGAAGAAAATTGTCACAACCATATATACCAAAGGATACAATTAAAAAAATGAACACATATGAAAAGAACAAATCAAATTTCAGAACAGAAGAGGGATGCGGGGAGGGGGGGGTAAATGTCTGTGAGCTAATGATATTAGAGGTGATAATTGGGGAAGCTATCTTTGTAATGGGTAAGATAATTAGAGTCGTTATTCAAACTCAGGTGTAAAGTGTCGAATTTAAGCATGAATGACAGTTCAGAGGATTCTCTTTCAAGTGTATTCTTAAAAGGCCTTTGAAGCAGGATGCAGGTAATCAAGTCATTGAGACAGTGTCCTTTCTGGTTGAAATGGCAAGAAACTGTTTTTTCTTTGTGATCCTGTCTGATATCTGTTTTGTGGGTATTGATCCTTTGGCGGAGTGTCTGAGACATTTGTCCAATGTACATAGCAGATGGATACTTTTGGCACATGATAGCATAGATTATATTTCTGGATGCGCAGGAATATGTGTTTTCCGTTAAAAGCATTTGCAGAAAAGAGCATCTAGATTGGCACAGACTCTTTTCTGCAAAAGCACCATTTTCGCAATCGGGGCTTTTTTGTGCAAAACAAATCTGAGCTGTCTACACTGGCCCTTTTATGCAAAAGCTTTGCGCAAAAGGGACTTTTGCCCGAACGGGAGCAGCACAGCATTTCCGCAAGAAGCACTGATTTCAGACAGTAGGAAGTCAGTGTTCTTGCGGAAATTCAAGCGGCCAGTGTAGACAGCTGGCAAGTTTTTCCACAAAAGCAGCTGCTTTTGCGGAAAAACTTTCCAGTCTAGATGCAGCCACTCAGTGCTTGCAAGTGGGGAAGCATTGCCTCTCAGAGGCACCCAGAGGTGTGTGAATTTCCCAGATTACTGTGTGGAGGCTTGAGCCGGTTCTGTGTGAGATGGACCCCAAGATATTGAACCCAGCCCTGGTTACTGCCAGGCCTACTGTTGTACTGCAACAGTAAAAAAAAATGTGTGTGTGAAAACTGTAGGTACTGGGGGTTCTTATACAATTTTTTTGAAAAAGGGGTATTTTATAAAAAAAAAAGGTTGAGAAACACTGGCCTAGGGGATAGGGCATTTGCCATATGCCCAAGACTAGAGCCTGCACTCCTACTCCAGCCTGAGGAAAGAGAATGAAATTCGGGGAGGAAGGACAACAGAGTAAGCAGGGTGAGGCCTCGGTGAAGGGGTGGAGCAAGGGCAGGGCCTCAGAGAAGGGGGGAAGGAAGCCAGGCAAGGGTATTTGGGTTTGAGGTAGATCTTACATCGCACATAAATTGAAAAAGTGATCTTGTGGTTAAAAAGTTTGGAGACCCCTGGCTTATATTGTTCAGAGAAGTATAAAAAACACCCTTCTGAGCCAATCAGTTACACTAACAGAAGTGCTGGTATGGACATCACTATGTCAGCAGGACACACTTCCAACAATATAGCTACCCCCACTTGTTCAGGGTGGTTTAATTATATCAATGTTGGCTACATGGGAGATCTTACAGCAGCACAGCTGCTATAAGATCTCTAGTGTAGACATAGCAGAAAGACCAAGTTAGTTTATTTTTTCTATAAATGGTTTCTCTTCATTCAAGTTTGTTCCAGGCTGAAATTTCTTCTTTAAACACAGATGAAGAAAGCAGACTGGCACACTAATTGTCCTATTTACTGCATCTCAATATTTGCCCATGGGTTTTCAATAATGATATGATTCACTGGTTATTTTATTGAGATCAATCAAGCAGCCAGATGCTGAAAAGCCTGAAAAAAAAGAGCATAAAGCTATAATAATTTCAAGGTGAATAAAGCCATTTAGCATATGTTAAAGGACTGCTGTAAAGTTGTTTAGGTCTAAATTATGCAGTTGATATGCTTTTAACATGTTGGAGATTTTTTATTTCAGTGAAAACAGCATTTTGTTGTGGTGTGACATACTGGGGATTTTTTTCACCTTGTTATGTTATATGTGAGTTCTTCTGTCTTATAGTAACTCTGGGCACGTCTACACTACAACGTTAATTAGAACTAACTTAGTTCGAATTAGTTAATTCGAACTAAGCTAATTCGAACTAACGCATCTAGAACTAAAAACTAGTTCGAATTAGCGTTTTCCTAATTCGAACTAGCGCGTCCACATTGAGTGGACCCTGAACCGAGGTTAAGGATGGCCGGAAGCAGTGCCGGCAGGGCATCAGAGGAGGACTTAGAGCATGGAGATGCTGTCTCAGGCAAGCCGAGGGCTGCGCTTAAAGGGACCCAACTCCCCACCCCGGACAGACAGTTCTCAGGGGTTCCCCGCTTGCAAAGCAGTCCTGGCTTGGATTGCCCGGAGTACCCACACTGGGTACATCACACCACTCGGCCATCATACCGGCTGCACTTGCCGCAGGCTGCCATCTGGGAAGAGGAGGCAATTGGGGGGCTGCAGGAGAGCTTCCACCCCCAGAAGCCCGCAGAGCCAGCCCAGTCCTCCCCATCGGGGGTGCGTACCCCATTCCTCTCTCACCTCCTTCCACTTACCCTTCCCTAACCCCTCTTCTTGATGTACAAAATAAAGATAACGTGTCTTCCAAAATGGAATCTGTCTTTATTGAACAAAACTGGGGGAGACTGGGAAAAGGAGGTGGGAGAGGGGAAGAGAGAGGGTGGGAGAGAGGAGGGCAACTAAAATGATCAGGGGTTGGGAACAGGTCCCATATGAAGAGAGGCTAAAGAGACTGGGACTTTTCAGCTTAGAAAAGAGGAGACGGAGGGGGGACAGGATAGAGGTCTCTAAAAGCAGGAGTTGGGTGGAGAGGGTGCATACAGAAAAGTTGTTCATTAGTTCCCATAATAGAAGGACTAGAGGACACCAAAGGAAAGGAATGGGTAGCAGGCTTCAAACTAGTAACAGAAAGTTGTTCTTCACAAAGCAAAGAGTCAACCTGTGGAACTCCTTGCTGCAGGAGGCTGTGAAGGCTACAACTAGAACAGAGTTTAAAGGGAAGTGAGATCAAGTCATGGAGGTTGGGTCCATGGAGTGGTATTAGCCAGGGGGTAGGAGTGGTGTCCCTGCCCAAGGTTTGTGGAAGGCTGGAAAGGGATGACACGAGACAAATGGCTTGGTCACTGTCTTCAGTCCATCCCCTCCAGGGTCCCTAGGGTTGGCCACTGTCAGCAGACAGGCTACTGGGCTAGATGGACCTTTGGTCTGACCCAGTACGGCCATTGTAAGCTCAGGGCTCAGGGTTGGGGGTCTCAGTGGACCACCTTGATTTTCATGCACACCTGCTCCTGGGTGGCCAGGTTGGCAGCTCTCCTGCCCTAGACGGCCACTTTCCTGTGCCTAGTGCGGAGGTCGTGGACGAGGTCCACGATGTCCGCACTAGCCCAGGCGGGTGCCCGCCTCTTGCGGTCATGGGCAAGCTACCGGGAGCCGCCATCCTGGTCCCGGGAAGAGGGGGAGGGCTGGGGGTCATCGGGTGGGTGGCTCGATCCGTGCCAGGTGCAGGGTCTGCTAGCTGGGTGCTGGCAGGCTTGCACCTGGCACGGGCACCGTAGCCAGACCGTGCCCCTTTAAGAGGTCCGGGGCCGGGACGGGGGCAGACGAGTTTCCCTGGTGTTGGCCAGAGTGGCCACCAGGGCAAGCTGGGAAGGGCTAGCCTCCCACTAGTTCGAATTAAGGGGCTACACACCCCTTAATTTGAACTAGTAAGTTCAAACTAGGCTTAATCCTCGTGGAATGAGGATTACCTAGTTCGAACTAAGCGCTCCGTTAGTTCGAATTAAATTCGAACTAATGGAGCGCTAGTGTAGCGCCTATGAAAGTTAGTTCGAACTAACGGACGTTAATTCGAACTAACTTTGTAGTGTAGACATACCCTCTGTGTGCGTGTGCCTCAGTTTCCGTTAAAAGATTTCCGTTAAAAGCATTTGCGGAAAAGAGCGTCTAGATTGACACAGATGCTTTTCTGCAAAAGCACCATTTTCCCGATTGGGGCTTTTTTGCACAAAACAAATCTGAGCTGTCTACACTGGCCCTTTTGCGCAAAAGGACTTTTGCCCGAACTGGAGGAGCGTAGCATTTCCGCAAGAAGCACTGATTTCAGACTGTAGGAAGTCAGTGTTCTTGTGGAAATTCAAGCGGCCAGTGTAGACAGCTGGCAAGTTTTTCCGCAAAAGCAGGTGCTTTTGTGGACAAACTTGCCAGTCTAGCTGCAGCCGCAGTGTGGACGTGACTGTTTTGTGCAAAAAACCCTTTTTGTGCACGATCCTTATCCCTCTCCTGGAAAGGGGTTTTTGCGCAAAACGGACGCGTCCACACTGCCTTTTTTTGCACAAAAACCTCTTAGCTACATCTACACTGGCATGTTTTTCCAGAAATACTTTTAATGGAAAAGGTTTTCCGTTAAAAGTATTTCCGGAAAAGCGCGTCTACATTGGTCCCAGAGTTATCTGCGCTTTTGCGGAAAAGTGCGTCTAGATTCTGCAAAAGCAGAAGCCCGGAACCATTTTGAAGAGGGCAAAAGGCCACCAGACCTTTCTGGGGGTGGGGCTGGAGCTCCGTTCAGACACGTGCTTAAAGGGGTCTCGCCGGACAGCTGTTTGTCTCCTGCTCCGTGCGTTGGGACCTCTGGCAGGGACTGACAGCCATAGCATGTTTGGTGGTTGCCCTCTGACTTCTGGGGACACCACCATTTTGCCCCCTACTGCTTTCCCTGATTTTTCTTTCTTGTGTCCTGCTCTGTCTGCCATGGACCCATGGGTGGCCATGTGCCTGCTCTGGCCCCTGTCGGCCATGTCCGAGTGCCTGCAGCTCATGCTGCAGGCTGGTGCCCTGGTGTTCCAGGACCAGGAGGCAGAGATCGCCTTCGACTCCCTCACCAGAGAGGCCATGGTGACCCTGTGGCATCAGCACCCCAGGGTGGAGAGGCCAGTCTGGAGATTAGACACCAGCACCGACTGGTGGGACCGGCTGGTCCCCGGACAATGGGGACCAGCAATGGCTCTGGAATTTCCGCATGCGAAAGCGGATGTTCCTGGAGCTGTGCACCTGGCTCACCCCCGCGCTGCAGAGAGCCGCCACCCGGCTGTGGGCACCCATCCCCGTTAACAAGAGGGTCGCCATCGCGCTGTGGAAGCTGGCCACCCCGGAGAGCTACCGCTTGGTGGCACAGCAATTCGGGGTGGGAAGATCCACCGTCAGTGTGATCGCCATGGAGGTAAGTCCCAGGGGGAGTGGGGTGGGGGGAGGGTGCTGCACTCCATGCCCAGGGGCAGCCAAGACTCCAGGCTGGGTTGCCTAGGGGTTTGGACCATCCTCCCTTGCACAGGCCTGCTGGTGGGGGGGGGGGGCAACGGGGGCCCTGGTGTGTGTGTGTGTGCGTGCGTGAGGTTGTCCCATCCTTGCAGCAAAACTCAGGGCGACCCAAGCACTTCTCCCCCTTCTCCCTCTCACTATCCCTCACACAACCCCAGTAGCCCAGGGACAGGTGTGGCCACGGTGGGGACTTCCCTTGAGGAGCCAGCCAAGGCACCGGGAGCAGGCGAGGGGCTCGGTGGGGGCCACGGTCACAGGGCTGTGACGCTGCGGTTTACCCAAGAGCAGCTGGCTGTGCCTCACAGCCAGGCATGGGACAATGTGCCGTTCTCCATGCACCCTTGGTGGAGGTGCGGGCTCTGGGCTGAGTCCCTGGGGCCCTGGCGGGTTCCAGCCGGCATCCACCCTTCCCCCTGGTCCCGCTGACATGTGTGTGAGCAGCACGGTCCCAGGCATGCCATGCAGCTGCCTGCTGCGGCCACGTACCTCTCGGTCACCAGGCTGCACGTGATTGCATGTGCTGCTTGCTGCCTAATGCTACACAGCATGGAGCTCACGTGGCCTGAGTGACATGCTCTCCCCCTCCTCTCTCCTCCCTCCGGTTGCCTGGCTCTCCCCCCCGCCCTCCGCCCTTGTGAGTGCAAAGACTCACCAGTGGATCCTTCCCCCGCCTCGGAGGAGCTGCTGGAGGGGGCCTGCTGGGTGGCAACGCTAGCCTCCTTCCCCGAAGCGCTGCTTTCTTCTTCCCCCTCCTCGGTGGTTCGGATGATGGGGGGGCGCTGGCAGGTGTCCACCAGCACGTCTGGGCCTTGCGGGGCTGGCTGGCCGAGGATGGCATGCAGCTGGTCATAGTGGGGGCAGGTGTCTGGTTCTGCCCCCCTGCCCTCGCTGGTCTGCACGTACCCGCGAAAATGGCGAGTGGGGCTTTTTTGCGCAAAAGCGTGTCTAGATTGACACGGACGCTTTTCCGCAAAAAGTGCCAATCTAGACGCTCTTTTCCGAAAATGCTTTTAACGGAAAACTTTTCCGTTAAAAGCATTTCTGGAAAATCATGCCAGTCTAGACGTAGCCAGTCAGTTTGCCAAGTTCCCATCTCTGGAACAACTGTATACATTAAGCAAAGAATAAGAGTTACCAAAATATTCTCTACTTCAGGACATGAGAGCAGTTTTCAGGTATCACAAGGGAGGAGGGAGAAAAATTGTTCTGTTTGGCCTCTGAGGATAGGTCAAGAAGCTAAAACTGCAGCAAGGGAGGTTTAGGTTGGACATTAGGAAAAACTTCCTAACTGTCAGGATGGTTAAACACTGGAATAAGTTACCTAGGGAGGTTATGGAATCTCCATCTGTGGAATAGTGATAGAAATGTAGCCGTGTTAGTCTGGGGTAGTTGAAGCAAAAACTCTTCCAGAAGAGAGCGTCTACACTGGCATGTGCTTTTGCACAAGAGCATCCGTGCCAGTGTAGACGCTCCTTTCCGCAAGAAAGCGCCGATGGCCATTTTAACCATAGGGCTTTCTTGTGCAAGAAATTCATGTTGCCTGTCTACACTGGCCTCTTGCGCAAGAACAGTTGCGCAAGAGGGCTTCTTCCTGAGTGGGAGCATCATAGTTCTTGTGCAAGAAGCACTGATTTCATACATTAGAACGTATGTATGAACAAGAGCAAGAACTCATGGCCAGTGTAGACAGGCAGCAAGTTTTGGCGCAAAAGCGCCTGCTTTTGCGCAAGATCATGCCAATGTAGACACAGCCCACGGGTTGTGCTGGTGGTGGGTACCCAGCCCTAGCAGAGCCAGTGAAGGGGAGAGCACAGCTCGGACCTGGTCTGGCAGCAAGGAGAGCAGCCCCAGCCAGGGCTGGAGGTAGCAGGGCTGGCAGCCAGGAGTGTAGCACCAGTTGGGGCTGGTGCTGTGAGAAGCACAGCCTCAGTTGGGACTGGTGTGGTGCAGAAGTGCAGTCCCAGCTGGAGTTAGCAGCGGGAAGCTCAGCGGGAAGTCAGCTGGACACACAGCCCGGATCGGCACTGTGGATGGGGGCAGAGAGGGTGAAGCCACTTCTGGGGCTGGAGGCAGTGGGGCCAGCCCCTGTCTGAGGCTGGTGAAGTGGGGGATGCCGTGGTAGGGCTGGAGGCAGCAGCAGAGAGCACCGCCCCACCTGGAAGCAGAGCCTACAGCCAGGTAGGGAGCCTTGACCTCCCCTTGTCTGGCAAACTCTATTGTTCAGGACCACTTAGGTCCTGAGGGTGTCTGTAGTGACTTCACCAGTGCTGCTATGAGTTGCTGAAACAAAGTAGTGAACCCTTAACCAATTGGCACTGTCAAGGCTGTTCCCCACTCTGGCACTCAGAGTGAAGAAAGTGGGGGCCTGTAAGACTTTAAATATACCTTGCCACTTCAGGCACTGGTTACAAAAACTTCCTCCGGAATCACAAATGCACAGATTTTTGGGGGTAGCTGCCACCATCAAATGATTTTTATCCTAAAACTGGGGTGAACACTTGAATTCTTCCACAGGGGTACCCAAGCTCTTCTGCCACAAGAGAGCTAGAAAAAAGAAAAAAGAAAACAAGCTAAATTACATGTGTAAATTACATGGCCATGGGATAAGAGGGAAGGTCCTTTCTTGGATTGAGAACTGGTTAAAAGACAGGAAACAAAGAGTAGGAATAAATGGTAAATTTTCAGAATGGAGAGGGGTAACTAGTGGTGTACCCCAAGGGTCAGTCCTGGGACCAATCCTTTTCAACTTATTCATAAATGATCTGGAGAAAGGGGTAAGCAGTGAGGTAGTAAAGTTTGCAGATGATACCAAACTGTTTAGGATAGTCAAGACAGAAGCAGACTGTGAGGGACTCCAAGAAGATCTCACCAAACTGAGTGATTGGGCAACAAAATGGCAAATGAAATTTAATGTGGATAAGTGTAAAGTAATGCACATTGGGAAAAATAACCCCAACTATACGTATAGTATGATGGGGGCTAATTTGGCTACGACAAATCAGGAAAGAGATCTTGGAGTTATCGTGGACAGTTCTCTGAAAACTTCCACACAGAGTGCAGTGGCAGTCAAAAAGGCAAATAGGATGCTAGGAATTATTAGGAAAGGGATAGAAAATAAGACCCAGAATATCTTACTGCCCCTCTTTAAAACTATGGTACGCCCACATCTTGAATACTGTGTACAGATGTGGTCTCCTCACCTCAAAAAAGATATTTTGGCCTTGGAAAGGGTTCAGAAAAGGGCAACTAAAATGATTAGGGGTTTGGAACGGGTCCCATATGAGGAGAGGCTAAAGAGACTGGGACTTTTCAGTTTAGAAAAGAGGAGACTGAGGGGGGATATGATAGAGGTCTATAAAATCATGAGTGGTGTGGAGAGGGCTGATAAAGAAAAGGTAATTTTTAGTTCCCATAATAGAAGAACTAGAGGACACCAAATGAAATTAATGGGTAGCAGGGTTAAAACTAATAAAAGAAAGTTCTTCTTCACACAGCGTGTTGTCAACCTGTGGAACTCCTTGCCAGAGGAGGCTGTGAAGGCTAGGACTATAATAGAGTTTAAAGAGAAGCTGAATAAATTCATGGAGGTTAGGTCCATAAAAGGCTATTAGCCAGGGGATAAAATGGTGTCCTTGGCCTCTGTTTGTCAGAGGCTGGAGAGGGATGGCAGGAGACAAATCGCTTGATCATTGTCTTCGGTCCACCCTCTCTGGGGCACCTGGTGCTGGCCACTGTCGGTAGACAGGATACTGGGCTAGATGGACCTTTGGTCTGACCCAGTACGGCCGTTCTTATGTTCTTATGTAAGCTGCAGTCTCTGCTGGCTGACCTCTCAGTCTGAGGCATGCAGACACACATAGACAAACAAACCTCCTGTACCTTCCAGGACACAAGAATCAAATCGTCATCTTAAAAAAAGTCATTTTTATTACAAAACAAAAGATATACTTGATAAAGCATACTTGGTTGCTAGATGTTACAGAGCAACTAAGGAAAACATATTAAAACAAAGACAAAATCGCTGGGAATAATGCTTAGATGGCAAATGGGGAGGAGAGGCATAGATTCACACAGAGCAGTTCAAACCAAACCACAAAATAAAGAAAATACCCTGATTACAACTAGATTCACTTTTCCCCTTTACTTATTTCCAATCTTTTCTTGGTTCAGTCCACTTCCATGCCCCAAATTCCTTGGAGGCATGGTAGTCCTGCCTGAGTTTAAATCATTCTGTGTTTCTCAACTCCTGGTTTAACTCCCTCCCACAAAGAAAGCAGGCAAGGTATCTATATCCAATTCAGATTTCAACCCTCCATCTCAGTTGGTTCTCCTGGCCCCTTGGCTAACACCCTTGCTAGCTATCTGAGTTTAACTCAGTCACCAGGTGCTGGTCAGCACTCCTCCTATTCATTACAGGCACTAATGGGCCTTTTTGTCATAGAGATGGAGGCAATCAGCTTCACTGAGATGTCAAAAATATTCCTAAAGTCCATGTTGTATGCCATGATCTGTGCTGTAGGCCACTTCCACTTTGCCATCAGACGTTGCTTAGATAGAACAAGGCTCTGGGAGCCCTGTCTCTCCTGGGCTGCTCTTTGCATCTCCTTTGTGTTAAGTGACAAGTCCTATAGATTTTCCCTCTCTGAGTAGTGTTCAAAGAAGGGAGTCTTTCTATCAGCCCCTTCTACATTTCTTTTGTTGTCCAGTGGCACACCTGTCACAGCAGTCACTTCAGTTTTGTTCTCTACACATGTTCCAAATATTCCCATCTTCTTTTCTGGACATCTTTAGAAATAAGGGGATGCTGATCTCACATGGATCTTGGGATTTGAACATAAGAATGGCCATAGTGGGTCAGACCAAAGGTCCATCCAGCCAATACCCTGTTTGCTGACAGTGGCCAATGCCAGGTGTCCCAGAGGAAGTGAACTTAACAGGTACTGATCAAGCAATCTCTCTCCTGCCATCCATCTCCACCTTCTGACAAACAGAAGCTAGGGACACCATTCCTTATCCATACTGGCTAATAGCCATTAATGGACTTAACCTCCATGAATTTATCTAGTTCTCTTTTAAGCCCTGTTATAGTCCTAGCCTTCACAACCTCCTCAGGCAAGGAGTTCCACAGATTGACTATGCGCTGTGTGAAGAAGAACTTCCTTTTATTTGTTTTAAGCCTGCTGCCCATTAGTTTCATTTGGTGGCCCCTAGTTCTTGTATTATGGAACAAGTAAATAACTTTTCCTTATTCACTTTCTGCACACCACTCATGTTTTTATAGACCTCTATCATATCCCACCTTAGTCTTCTCTTTTCCAAGATGAAAAGTTTTAGTCTCTTTAATCTCTCCTCATATGAGACCCATTCCAAACCCCTCATTATTTTAGTTGCCCTTCTCTGAACCTTTTCTAATGCCAGTATATTTTTTTGAGATAAGGAGGCCACATCGGTATGCAGTACAGGCAGTCCCCGGGTTACGTACAAGATAGGGACTGTAGGTTTGTTCTTAAGTTGAATTTGTATGTAAGTCGGAACTGGTACATATTGTAGGGGAAACTCTAGCCAAACATTTTTTTTAGTTTTGGATAGCATAGGGAAAGGTTAACTCCCCTCTAATGTTTGTTTTGCTGTCTGTTCCCCTGTTCAGAAGATTTCACATCTATTTCTGTCCCTGTGACAAACTCAGGACTAAAGGAGTAACTCATCAAATACCAAACAGCTCTGCACCATGCTTTGAGCTAATAGCTTTATTTCCACACACCACCCAGGGTTCTAGGAGGAGGGTCCTTTTTTTGCTAACACAATGAGGCCAGCACTTTGTTTGTTTTGGTGGAGTCTTTGTTTGCCCAGGGAGCCCAGCATGTATAGGGGGAGGAGGGGCGGAGAGGCTGCTTTTGTCTGCTGTTCGGCAGCCTGTTGCTCAGGGGAGGGGGCAGCCTGTTGCTGGCAGGGGGGGAGGGGGGAGGCGTGCAGGATGCGAGGCCGGGGGGGGGGGCAGCGGGCGTGGGGAGGCACTTTTCCTCTTCCCCGCAGCTCTGCGGGATCCCTGTCCCTGTGGCCAGCTGCTGCAGGCAGAGGCCAGTTGGAGCCGGCCGAAGAGGAGGAGAAGGTGGAGTCTAGGACCCAGGTGAGCGAGCCCCGGGGACGCTGCTGCGCTCCGGGAGCCTGGCATGTATAGAGGGGAGGAGGGGCAGAGAGGCTGCTTTTGTCTGTTCGGCAGCCTGTTGCTCAGGGGAGGGGGCAGCCTGTTGCCGGCAGGGGGGTGGGGGGGGCAGCAGGTGTGGGGAGGCACTTTTCCTCTGCCCGGCAGCTCTGCGGGATCCCAGTTGGAGCCGGCCCGAGGAGGAGGAGGATCCTAGGACCCAGGTGAGCGAGCCCCGGGAATGCTGCTGCGCATGTGCGGGAGTTGCCTCACCCCGTTCGTATCTAGGGATCCGACGTAAGTCGGATCCACGTAAGTCGGGGACTGCCTGTATTCAAGATGTGGGTGTACCATGGATTTATATAAGGGCAATAAGATATTCGCTGTCTTATGTATTTATTTGTTATAAATTCAATCCAGTTAGTATATTTCTATGGCACTTGATTTCAAACACATTTTGGTGTCAGCATGTAGGGTGGAATACACTGAATTCCCAAACTCAGATGTTATAAAATATCGTTTTGCCTTAGACTACACATCATGGTTAGATTCTCTTTTATCAAGACAAGTATCAAATACATCTAAAGTGCAAAGAGTAAAAGTGTTTTGATGATAATCCAGAAGGTAACCTAAATCAGTAAGTCTTTTTTTGCTGATGCAGGTGTTTGTCTCTGTGGAATTAATTGCAGGATCAGTTAGTTCACACAGGAAGCTGAAATCTGGATACCATAAGCTATGCAGAGCTGCCAATTTTTGCAATAATTGTTGTGCTTCTTAAAACCCCAGTTCCTGAAGAGAGAATCTCAGCTTTCATTTAAGAATAGTGGCTGTGTCTAGACTGGCCAGTTTTTCCGGAAAATCAGCCACTTTTCCGGAAAAACTTGCCAGCTGTCTACACTGGCCACTTGAATTTCCGCAAAAGCACCGCCAATCTCATGTAAGATTGTCAGTGTTCTTGTGGAAATACTATGCTGCTCCCGTTCGGGCAAAAGTCCTTTTGCACAAAACTTTGTTTTCCACAAAAAAGCCCTGATCACAAAAATGGTGATCAGGGCTTTTTTGCGGAAAAGCGCATCTAGATTGGCCACGGACGCTTTTCCGCAAAAAGTGCTTTTGCGGAAAAGCGTCCGTGCCAATCTAGATGCTCTTTTCCGAAAATGCTTTTAACGGAAAACTTTTCCGTTAAAAGCATTTCCGGAAAATCATGCCAGTCTAGACGTAGCCAGTAAGGGTACGTCTAAACTACATGGCTCCATCAACGGAGCCATGTAGATTTGGTTTTTTGGCAAAGGCAAATGAAGCCGCGATTTAAATGATCGCGGCTTCATTTACATTTACATGGCTGCCACGCTGAGCAGACAAACAGCTGATCAGCTGTTTGTCGGCTCGCACGCTAGTCTGGACGTTCCCCCTGTCGACATCAAAGCCCTTTGTCGGCAGCCCCAGTAAACCTCATTCCACGAGGAATAACGGAGCTGCCGACAAAGGGCTTTGATGTCGGCAGGGGAGCGTCCAGACTAGCGCACGAGCCGACAAACAGCTAATCAGCTGTTTGTCGGCTCAGCGCGGCAGCCATGTAAATGTAAATGAAGCCGCGATCATTTAAATCGTGGCTTCATTTGCCTTTGCCTATGTGCCTAATCTACATGCCTCTGCCGACAGAGGCATGTAGTCTAGACACAGCCTAAGTTTCCAGCCCTCCTCATTGTAGAGAAAAATATGAAAACATGATTTCTAAAGGCTCAGAAACCAAAAGGCAAATAAAGGGAACCCCATTTGTTTTCAGTTTCATGATCTTTAAGACAACCTCATGAATTTTAGGGCCTGACTCATGATGCTTGAATGCTTGGTGATGGCAGTATCACATATGGTCCAATTCTGACATCTTTTATTCAAAAAACCATTGCCACAAAACTGGATTTTTATGCGAATAAAGCATTTTCTTGTTTTGTTTGTTGTTGTTGTTGGTTTTAGCCCTCAGTGTAGCTACACTGGTGCATGGTTTACATTGGTCTGAGATAAGGATGTTAAATTTAGATTAATCAGCTAATCAAATAGTTGATATAATTTACATTGACTATTCAATTAGTTGGTAAGGGCATCTCCACCTTTGAAATGTAGCAAGAGTTCTGCCAGCTACAGTTCAAAGGCAGAAACACCACTGGGAGTGCAGGGCCAGCAGGGAACTCAAACAGTCCCCCACTGGCCCCGTACTCCCTGACTTTGAAATGTACAAAAGCCCTGGGAGGATTCTTGTACATTTCAAAAGCAAAGCGCCGCTGGGAACACGTGGCTAGCGGGGGACTCAAACAGTCCCTGATAGAGGCAGCAAGGGGGTGGGGGACGCGACTAGTTGAGCATTTGCCCACTGAATAGTAGACTAGTCACTTACATCCCTAGTCTGAGACTGGAATATGTTGTTGCAATACAAATCATATCTATGCTAGGGGGTTGCACCAGTGCAGCTGCACTTAACTATATTAAGATCTGATCTGGTAAGGTGCCAAACACCTTCAGCTTCCACTGTAGTTAATGGGAAGTAAGGATGGACTGCTTTTCAGAGGATCAGGTTCTTCATAGCTGAAAAGTAGAGCTGGTCAAAAAATGTCTAAGGGAAATTCTCAATCCTTGAAAAGAAGTGGAAAAGAAAAATAAATCTGAAGCACCACTCCAAAACAAAACATTTCCTTTTGAATCAGGTCATTTTCCAAGATAATATTTTTTAATTGGAATTTTTCAGAACTTATAATTATGAAAAAAATTCAATATTTCTACGTGTTCGACTGAAGATGAAAAATGTCAACACGCAGAAATTTTCCCATTCTGTTCTGGGAACAATTTACAAATTGACATCTGTTATTGACAAGATACTCACTATTACGGAGATCACAATTATGGAAATATTAAAATAGTCAGAGGGACTTCTAAAAACTTAGAAGAAATTTCATTTAATAGATATTCTTGAATAATAATCTGACAATGATGGGTACACTAGAAGTACTACAATAATAGTAAATATTAGTAACTAAGGGTATATCTACACTTGCAGCCTAATTCGAACTAGGGCTGTAAATGTAGGCATTCAGAATTGCAAATCAAGCCTGGGATTTAAATATCCCACGCTTGATTTGCATCTTCCCGGCTGGGCGCCATTTGTGAAATTTACAAGCCTGAAGTAACTGCCTGCGTCTACACGTGGCAGTGAAACAGGCATTCGAAATAAAGCCCTAATTTGAACTACCTGTTAAACATCATTGCAGGAGGAATAACAGGTTGTTCGAACTAGGTCTTTATTTTGAACGCCCGTTTCACTGCCGCATGTAGATGTGGGCAGTTACTTCGGGCTTGTAAATATATAAAAAAAAAAAACCCAGCACCCAACTGAGAAGATGCAAATCAAGCGCGGGATATTTAAATCCCGGGCTTGATTTGCAATTCCGAATGCCTACATTTGCAGCCCTAGTTCGAATTAGGCTGCAAGTGTAGACAAACCCTAAGGTAGTATAATACTAAAGTTTTCCTTGTTAATTCAACTTGTTTATTTGTAACATAATCGGAAACCTTAAAAGGTTTCGTTGCTGATGTTTTGATTCACTCAGCCTGTCTTTCTAATGAAGCTGAAAATAACATTGCTCTTTTGTTTCCTTCATTATTTCTAAACAGCTAGTGTCACTGGGAATGATATTAATCAACTTCTTCTGCAGAACCAAGTTCAAAACTAATTTTTCTGACTATTACAAAGACAGCAACTATTAATGTAGAAGGAATGAAATCAGACCTCCCGATATAAAAATTGGCCAACGGGGATCCAAACATTTTAAGTAGAGGAATTTGCTAGGCAAGGGTCATCTATGCTCTAAACTGATAAATAATCCCAGGCAAAAGAGTTTAGTTAAGTTGTACATAAATCTGAAATAAATTTTTCCACTGCAGTTTTCTGGGAAAAGCTCCAGTTATTAAAAAATCTTGAAATATAAACTCCACTGCTTCACTATTCTTTTATTCACCCTACTCTGTGTGCCCTGCATGTAATATATTATTATTTGAACTGGAGTAGTACCCAACTCTATAACATCGATCAGGACCCTCTGTGTTAGGTGCTGTGCAGACTCCAAACAAAAACATGGTCCCTGCCACTCAAGAACTTAAGACGGGGTCTAGCAAAGCAAGATAACACATAGAATCCTCAGCAGTTTTGTCTGTCCTTGTGCTCCAGGAAAATGTTGAAAACATCACATCAGACAGAAGACTTTATGATTTTGCACTGGAGCCATGGGAATATTAGCAGGCTAGTGGCAGGAATTTTCCAATGAGGGAGCCTTGACTCTAGAATGCATCCTCCAGTTGTTACACCAGAGCTTGACTTTTAATGCAGACCTTCAGGGCAAACAGTAAAATTTACCTCTTCTCCTAGGCCTTTGATATACTGCTTATTAAAAATGCAATAGAGTTTTTGAAAGGATTATGAAGCCAGATCCTCAGATGGTGTAAATCAGCATAATGAGCTGACAATCTGACCTGTTGCCTTATGGTATATTAATTTATATCAGAGTTCTATACATTCTCATAAGGTGATGTGGTAGAGTGGAATATTTTTATGAATGATCTAGCAGGTGTTGTGAAATTTGCTGATTATATAATAGTGTCTATAAGTATGGAGTCTTCAAGCTTTTATTAGCTTGATACTGTCTAGAAATTAACATGCATTTTTTGTGAAAGTAATGTTGAACTTTTTGTATTGAAATGGATCTCTTGAATGGGAACTGGACTCTCTTGCTTATTTCTTATTTTGACCTTTGCGAACATTTTTGCAAATGGTAGAGGGCTGTGTGTGGCGTCCCATGTGAAGTGTCCCATCATCAGTGATAAAGATGGGAGTGTGGAACTGGTTTGCTCATTTAAAAGCTGTCTAGGACTATGTTTACACTGTTTTGCTGAAAGAGGCAATACAAATGAAGCGTGGATTAGCATTTTCTCGCGCTTCATTTGCATAATCTCTTTCAGTCCGGTTTTGTGCAAAGGGTTTTTGTGCAAAAACAAGCAGTGTGGACGTTGCGCAAAAATGGACTGAGATTATGCAAATGAAGTGCGAGAAAATGCTAATCCACGCTGCATTTGCATTGCTTCTTTCAGCAAAATGTGCAGACATAGCCTACATGTTTAGATTTTTAAAAAAGGTACAGAACTTCCATGAAAGAAAATGTAGACTTTTGTGGGTGTTAAGTGGATACCCTTATACCGCACATATGCATAACTAAGTTTTCTATTAGAGAATGAGAAATATGATTAACTTGGTTTGTGACAATGAAAGACTGAACTGATTTGGAAAAAAATGGAACCAAGAAGGGAGAAAAGCTTTGTTGATTTGTATGGCCTTTTGATGCAATGATCCCCTTCATCTGAATTTATGATGGCTTCCTCCTAAATTATTAATCTTATACCAATATTTCCATTATCTCTAGTATTCCACCCTTACGTTATAAAACAGTGCAGTGTATTCAAACAGCTCCAAGATGATCAGTCATCTTCTATACAGGCAGTCCCCGGGTTACATGGATCCGACTTACATCAGATCCCTACTTACAAACGGGGTGAGGCAACCCCGCACTAGCTGCTTCCCCCCAGCAGACCAGGGAGACGCGAAGCTAGCGCCCCCCCCTCCAGCAGACCAGGGAGACGTGGAGCGGCTTTTCTCAGCAGACACCTCAGCTTGAGAATAAAGGACTGAGGGAAGTGAGGTGTGGGAGAATAAAACTGAGCTCTGGAGAAATGTTTGGCTAGAGTTTCCTCTACAATATGTACCAGTTCCGACTTACATACAAATTCAACTTAAGAACAAACCTACAGTCCCTATCTTGTACGTAACCCGGGGACTGCCTGTATATCAGAGAAATGTTGTGCATCTATTTGTGTCCATCCATCCATCCATCCGTCTATTAGTCCATTTGTTCAAGAATTCCTAAGCAGTGTTCACTCTAAACTGGGCAGTTTCACAGGTGATTAATCAGCCCCTCCCAGTCAGAGGTTCAGGGCTCCCTGAATGGAGCTGTGCTGCCACACAGTTTAGAGGGAATACTGCTCCTAAGTGTGAAGAGTTAGGACCACCAAATTTGGCAGGCAACTTCCTCTTATCATAGCTTAAAGCAAAATCAGGGTTTGGTTGTGCTAGGACAATGGGATGTGCATGGAATGTGATTGTTTCACAAAAGGAAAGAGAGGGATGTGATAGCAGAGACAGTTATAATTATGAATGACCACCAAGGGGCAACAAGTGTCCCAGCACTGGGGAGCAGCTACTGGCCAGCAGCACAGCCTCGGCCACCCCCAGGAATCAGCTACCACCAGGTGACCCACACAGCCCCTGCCCTTGGGGAGAAGCCAGCAGGTGGGCAGCATGGCCCCCGCTGCTCTGGCTCAGTTCCAGGAAGAAGTTGGTGGCCGTCTTCATCCCCTGCCCTGAGCTCCTTCACACACCTCCCATCCCTCTAACCTGACTCCTGCACCCCCTACCCCCTGTGCTGAGCTCCTCCTCATCCCTAACCCTGACTACTGCACCTCCAACACCTCTAGCCTCCTGCCCTGCATCCCCCACATCCCCAGCCCTGAAGGATCTGAACAACAGGCTTCTGCTCTCTTGGAATTCACACCTCCAGATCAGCTGCTAGAAGTGGGCCTCATCCTCCTTGATTGGATCCACCTCGTCATCCCCAGCCTGATCCTGGCCTGCATATTTATTCCTGCCTCTGGAAATTTCCACTACATGCATCTGACGAAGTGGGTCCTTGCCCACGAAAGCTTATGCTCCTACACTTCAGTTAGTCTATAAGGTGCCACAGGACTCCTCGTCGCAACGTCAGGTAAGTCTTCTAGTTCTAGCCAATTAGCCCATCATAAGATGGGATTTTCAGGTCTCTCCTCCACATTGGTCTTCCCTCCTGAGCCTCCGGTCTCTTGCTCTGTCTCTCTCTCCTCCTCCTACTGCCTCCCGCCCTCTCTCTCAGCTCTCCTCCACTTTCTGCCTCTCTCTGTCTCTCTCTTTCTTTTCTCCCCCTCCTGCCTCTCACTCTCTCTCTTTCTCTTCTCCCCCTTGTGCCTCTCTCTCTCTCTTTCTCTCTGCGCTCTCCTCTGTCTCCGGTGGGGATGCACGCTTGTCCAGGCCCCGCCCCCGGCCGTGCATGTCACCGCCCCGCTCCCCTTCACCTCCCGCTGTGGTGCTTGGCTGACTTCTGCGCTGCTCAGCTGGGCCACCGCGTGGGAGCAAGCAGTGCAAATGGCCTCTCTCTCTTCTCCTCCTACTGCCTTGCCCTCTCTCTCTCTTAGCTCTCCTGTGCCTCCTGCCTCTCTCTCCAACTCTCTCTCTTTCTCTTCTCCCCCTCCTGCCTCTCACTCTGTGTTTCTCTTCTCCTTCTCCTGCTGCATCTCTCTCACTCTTTCTCATTGTCCTTCGCCTCCTCCGTTCTCCTCTTTGTCTCCTCCGCATCCTCTGTGTCTGCTCCGCTTTCCTCCTTTTGAATCTGGCACCCTTTCCTGGCGTCAGAGACGCACGCTTGTCCAGGCCCCGCACCCTGGCTGTTCACTCTGGGCGGTGCTGTTGCCTCCCGCCATGGCACTTGGCTGACTTCTGCGCCGCTCAGCCAGTGCCGCCACGTGGGAGCAAGCGATGTAAGCAGCCGTTTGGGCCCTGCGCTCCCCATGCAGCTCCCGCATGGCAGTCCGGCTGAGTGGCGCAGAAGTCAGTTGAGCGTCATGGCGGGAGGCAACAGCGCCGCCCAGAGGGAACAGCCAGTGTTTCAGCGTTACAGAGTCACAGACATTGGGCTACTTTCTTCTAGACTACATGCATCTGACGAAGTGGGTCTTTGCCCACGAAAGCTTATGTTCCTACACTTCAGTTAGTTCATAAGGTGCCACAGGACTCCTCGTCGTTTCTTCTAGTATGTTAATAATTCTGACAAAAACATGGTCAAGACAGAATGAAAATTTTCCAGTCTTCCAATTATTTAGATTATAGACAGACACCGAGGAGCAGCAGGGGAGTGACAATCTAATGATGGAATGGACAATCTAATTTATGATTCAGTTTGCAACCCTTATCATGCATATGAGTAGTGCCAGTGACGTCAATGAGGCTACTAATGTAGAGACTACTTACGTAACAATTCATACGGATTTACAAGATTAGATCAATGTTCTCCATACAGATTATATAATCTGTATCGCATGATACCTTACAGAATTAAACAGTACCACAAAAAGGAATCAAATACATAATAGCAAAGAAGGGAATTCAGAGGAGGACAGAGGTAACTTTAGTTTAGATTTGAAATGAGGTGGAGAGTTGATGAGGTGAAGGCATTTTTTTAAAAGGCTGTTCCAGATGGCTGGAGTTGCAGAAGAAACTATACTGACAAGGGCTTTGTTGCTTAAGCAGTATGCCAATAAGCAAGCAGGGTTCAGCCACACAAGTTTTGTGAAGTAGGCTGATACAAATCAATAGGCTACAAAGAAGTCAATTTCTAACTGGATTTTGAAATGAATAAGAAAGGAGCAGAATTGCTGGAAAGATATGAGTGTACATCTGAGAAGGCAGATGGTGCCATGCTCCAGGCATCTGAGAGACTTGCAGAGGCCACAGCAAAGGGAATTGCAATAGGTAAGACAGGAGAAGATGAAAGAATGGATCAGAAAATCAACTGAAGTACTATTAATGCAGCAGTATATCAAGGTGATAATGCATAAGTGACTATGGAGATTTGCAGACCTAAAAGATGTGGGGAAAAATTCAAAATCAAGAACTACAGCAGTGTTCCATACAATGAAGGCAAATGGGGAATAGTTTATTCTGGGTGCCTAGAAAAATACATTGGTTTGACAATGGAAGCCTTTCTTTTAGGAATCTGTGTGGTAACAAGAGGACAATAGATAAATGAGCTTCCCATCAAAACATCAGAAACAAAAAGGATTAAAAGAAGGGAAATGTAGGCTTTACATCTGATTTCAAACACAAGAGTTGATGACTCATGATTTTCTGTATTGGCAGTCCTTTATATCATATGATGTACTGCACGCTTAGGTCCAATAATTCTCATCTGCTAAAGAGGGAAGCATATACTCATAAATAAATCTTGGATTGTGGGCAGTACAGGAGGAAGGGAAAGAATGGAGCCAATGCCACATATTCTTATGTGCCAAGTTATAACTCAAGACATGTCTACATGAAACTATAATGCAGCAGTGTATTTGTATTTAAGTAAATGTAACAGCTTTCCTATTCTCCATAAAATTAAAAAGGCACTATCAGGTACCAAAGGCCTAAAATGAAGATTTGCTTAAAATATTTGTTTTCTTTACAATCTAATATGATTTAAGTTTTCATAAAGATAAAATAAAATGGAAAATGGACCTTTTTGCAAACATTCCCTTGCTGTGTTTCCCACTCAAACATTTCAGCATGTCAATGTGAAAGTATGAAACTGACTAGAATAATAAATACTACCAGTGCCTTTTTTGTGATGGTATACTGTCACTTCTTTTGGGAGCACTCGCTGCTTTCCCCTGGCACAGCCCCCAGCCGACGCAAGGAGCACTTGCTCTGTGCTGGACGGAAGCCTGCTCGGGACATGTGGCAACTAAAGGGGCCGTGACCACATTGTGGCCCCCGAGGTTTTTTTGCTCGACAGTTTTTCCTGGTGTGTTTTTTTTTTTTGCTCAACAATTTTGCCTTAGTACCAGCATCTTTTTTTTTTTGTACAAAAAAAGCACTGACTACTACTACTACTACTACTACTACTACTAAAATAAAAAAAATTGACTGTTTTGTCTAACCAAGCATACAATTTCAGTGAAGAAAAGCAAAACAGAGTCAAATCTCATTCCCTTTACTCATGCAAGTAATAGTATTGTCTTCAATTTTAAAAACTAATTTAGCTGAAATAATCTAAGGTGAAATTAGTGGAACAGGTAAGACAATGTGTATATATGATTTTTAAACTATTTAAATAATCTAGTAAACAGTCAACAATTGAGGAGACTATTTCAGTATACACCTATTGGCCCTTCCAGTATAGAAAAACTGAGTATCATGCATCTTAAAATAGAGGTTCTGGACTAAATCTTTACCTGAAAATCAGTTCTATTGAATCAACAGTGCTACATCAATTTATGTCCGATAGGGTATGTCTACACTATCCCGTTAGTTCGAACTAGCGGGGTAATGTAGGCATACCGCACTTGCAAATGAAGCCCGGGATTTGAATTTCCCGGGCTTCATTTGCATAAGCGGGGCTCCGCCATTTTTAAATCCCCGCTCGTTCGAACCCTGTGCCGCGCGGCTACACGGGGCACGAACTAGGTAGTTCGAACTAGGCTTCCTAGTTCAAACTACCGTTACTCCTCATTCCACGAGGAGTAACGGTAGTTCGAACTAGGAAACCTAGTTCGAACTACCTTGTTCGTGCCCCGTGTAGCCGCGCGGCACAGGGTTCGAACGAGCGGGGATTTAAAAATGGCGGAGCCCCGCTTATGCAAATGAAGCCCGGGAAATTCAAATCCCGGGCTTCATTTGCAAGTGCGGTATGCCTACATTACCCTCCTAGTTTGAACTAGGAGGGTAGTGTAGACATACCCATAGTGATCTAGTCCTCTCTATGCTCTTGCATTTCTGTGCCACTTTTTGTAAATAGTGCTTTGCCTTTGTGTCTTGGATCAAAATTTCCCCACTCTCACTGCCCTGCTACATTCCACTGGCAGACAACTGCTCACAGGAGATTAGGGATGTAATCGACTAGTTAACTATGCAATAAGCAAATGCTTATCGGCTAGTCAACTAGTGATTTGGTTAGTCGCTTCCCTTCCCCTTGCTGCCTCTATCAGGTTCTCCCCAGCACCATCTGTGTGGGGAGAAGGGGCAGGGCTCTTGCTACATTTCAAAAGCAAAGCACTGCAGGGAGTGCAAGGCCGGTGAGGGGCTCAAACAGCCCTCCTGGGGCTCTTGTACATTTCAAAAACAGGGAGTGTGGGGCCAGCGGGCGATTTCTTGAGTCCCCTGCTGGCTGTGCTCCCTGCGGTGCTTCCACCTTTGAAATGTAGCAAGAGCAGGCAGAGCTCTTGCTACATTTCAAATCTGGAGACGCCCTTATCGACTAATCGAATAGTCAATGCAAATTACATTGACTATTTGATTAGCTGATTAAATTTAACAAGATGGCCGCCTTTCAGTGGTGCGTAGGTAGGTGTGTTTTGTAAAGCAATTTTTCTGTAAAAAGAACTTGCCAAATAAAATAATTTTCTGGGTGTGTAGTAAACAAACACTAAGATAATTAGAAAAAAAGTATTTTTCTGTGCCATACCAATACAAATCCTCTTCCCTTCCTTAAAAAGAATAGCGGTAACCCCCAAAGGCCTGGGTAGATAGGTCAAGTTTCTGAACTATGTCAATTACTACCCTTGATTTATTTTACATGACATTTAAAACTTGAATTTATTATGTAACACGTGAGCTGAAAGAAACAGTACATGAGAAAATGATGCAGGAGTATCCAAAATATAACAGGCATCGTAGACTAGTCAGGTAGTAGCGCCTCAGCTGAATTTGCATTTCCTTGTGTACTGAAGTTATAGCTAATAACCAAATTCTGTTTCTTTTATAATTTGCAAATATCCTTTCCCAAAGAACCTTGGGAGACTGTAGATAGTGTTCATATTTTTAAAAACCCACCTTTTTCAGGCAGGTTAGGCAAAATTCAGAGTAAAATGTACTTCAGATTAATAATTTTGTATTTATTTACATGTTTTTAGAAACACTGTAGGTTCAGGTGTGTGCTGAAGATGCTATACAAATAGATAAAGTGTAAATGGACCAGGATCAGTTTCCTTATTATACAACAGAAACAAAGTGACTGCCACAAAAGTGACAACAAAAAGACAATCCACATTCTTATTCAAAAAGTGAGTTTAGGTTACATTTTAAATAAAAATCAGAATCCTACAGTGAAGAAGGATCAATTATGTCATATAGCTCCGCCCGCCATAAAGAATCCCCACTGTAGCATTTACAACAGTGCTTTCTTATGTCTATAATAAAATACCAGTTCTTACATGTCTAGAGCCCCCTGCCTCTCACAGAGGCCGGACACCTGTTCTATATACCTGGGGCTGGCTGAGTCCTAGAGCATAAGGTGAGCAGTTGGGTGCCAGGGCTCATCTATTTGCTTCCCCCAGCCTTGGGTCATTCCCCCTTCCAGCAGGGGGGGCTGCTGCGCTTCCCTTCTCCCCGGCCTTCCAACAGGGGGCACTGCTGGATTCCCCATACCTCCGCCCCGCTGCAGGAGGGCGGAGCCCGGTACTGAGAAATACGCTGTGATTGGCGAGCAGGCCCCAGCGGAGCTTCGCTTGAATGAGAGCGCCATTGTGATTGGTGCGTGAGGCTTGCGGGGCTGTTTGTGTGTGGAGGCCTTGGCAGGGTTTCCCCCCTTTTTGCATATGGGGGGGGCTTTGCTTTACTCCCCCCCCCCCCCCGGACCCAGTCGCTTTGTCCTTTTTTTTTTCGGGGGAGGGTGCGTTTGCCCGGTCCCCACAGGCAAGTGACTCCTGGCCAATCAACGTACAGCACTGGTGGCTGTTGCCAGGTAGACTATGGTAATGAGGTAAGGGCGGCCGCCCCCCCTCCTGCTCTGCAGCTACCATTGTGAGGTGAGGACAGGTGGGGGGGTTTGGGGCGACGGCGGGCCCTGCGGCGGCGGCCGGGACGCGGCACCCGCATGAGACCCCCTCAGGTAACGCGATGGGACGGTCCGGGAGGGGAGTCTGTCCCAGGGGCGCCGCAGAAACCTGCCAAGGGTTTGGGGCTTGTTGTTTTAGTCGCACCCAAGATGGCGCCGGAGCCGGAGACTCCTTAGCGCTGGGGCCGGGACAAACCGTTCGCTCCTGCGGGTGGGGGGGGGAGTAGGGCGCTGTCATTCCCTTCCCCCTCCCCGCAGGAAAGGTACAGTCCGCTTCTTCCCCCCTCCTCGATCGGGTTCCCCCACCCGCTTCGGACAGGGGGGTAAGGGGCTGCCCCCACCCGTTTTCCCCCCTCCCGGATGGTACAGTCCGGACCCCGTCACTACATTGACGGGGGGGGGGGTGTCGGAGCCATCTTACTCCCCCCATCACGTTGGGTATTTCGCCCCCCGTGTGCCCCTTCTTCCCCTGCCCCCATGGTTGGATCGTTCTCCCTCCCCCAGCTTCAGCCTTGTTCCTCTCCGAGCCCTTACGGCGCAATCTCGCCGCCGCCTCCCTCCACGGCCCAGAATGGTTGGGGCTGAGTGACCGTTGGGTGCCAGCCGTGGCGGGGGCTGTCCCGCCTCAGGCTTTCTGGGGGGACAGTCGTTGTGCGCGCGGCGGGAGGGCTCCCTCGCTTTGATTGGCCGGCGGCGTCTCCCCCTTCTGGCCCGGGAGCAGGGGGATCGCGCCCTGCCTCTGGCCGTGGCGGAGGTGCCGCTGGTCCCCGTCTCTGCCTGCAACCTGGAGACCATGGGCTTCTATTGGCGGGGCTGGCCAGTGATTGGCTGGGGGCTAAGAGCCGAGGCCTGCCAGGGGGGTTCTCCCTGCTCCAGCTTGGGGCGGGAAGAACCTGAGGCGTGGCAGGTACCTTGGAGGTACCAGGGCACCTCAAGGTCACGGTGCTCCCCCATATCCGAATGAGCCCAATTGCAGGGCAGCAGTGTTCACTTTGGGGTTCAGGGAGGCTGCAGGATTTCTCATAGGAGCAATCGCTATCCTAACATGTCAAGTATCAGAGAGGGAGCCGTGTTAGTCTGAATCTGCAAAAGCGACCAGGAGTCCTGTGGCACTTTGTAGACTAACTGAAGTGTAGGAGCATAAGCTTTCGTGGGCAAAGACATGCATCTGACGAAGTGGGTCTTTGCCCACGAAAGCTTATGCTCCTACACTTCAGTTAGTCTATAAGGTGCCACAGGACTCCTCGTCACTTATCCTAACATGTTCACTTTGGGGTTCAGGGAGGCTGCAGGATTTCTCCATAGGAGCAATTGCTATCCTAACAGGTTAACTTTGGGGTTCAGGGAAGCTGCAGGATTTCTCCAGTCCCAGCATGTTGGGTACTGTGCTTTCTTTTTGTTGGGGATGATCCTCCCTAGCTCATGGGCCATTAATATGGCCTTTAATCACGTGTTTTTTTGTGGGGGCGAGGGGAAGGTTGTGAAATGCCAGTATGTTTAGATATGCTGACAGTTTGTCATCTTTGTTATGTATAAAGCCAGCATTTCTCTTCCAAATCTTATGAGAAATTTAAAATGGCATGATGCTTCAATCTAGAGGTTTAGAATAAAAATAGAAACACTACGGGCTCATCCCAATATTATCTCCCAGTTGCACCAATTTTTTCTTCTTTTTTCTAGTAGGCTATGTCTACATTGGCCCCTTTTCCGGAAGGGGCATGTTAATTTCACAGGTCGTAATAGGGAAATCCGCGGGGGATTTAAATATCCCCCGCAGCATTTAAATAAAAATGTCCGCCGCTTTTTTCCGGCTTTTAGAAAAGCCGGAAAAGAGCGTCTACACTGGCCCCGATCCTCCGGAAAAAAAGCCCTTTTCCGGAGGATCTTATTCCTACTTTGAATATTAAGACCTGTGAAATTAACATGCCCCTTTCGGAAAAGGGGCCAATGTAGACGTAGCCTACTAGAAGAAAGAAGAAAAAATTGGTGCAACTGGGAGATAATATTGGGATGAGTATCATGAGTAAGAGGAGGAATATAACGAAATGATAAATGTAGAGTGGGACAAAACTGAGCAGTGTTGATATTTTTCTGTCACCTCCTTTTATGGAAATTTAAGAATGCTCTATGCCTGGATACTCTATGCATGTCAACTTGTGGCACATGTAATTTTGTCAAAAGTCCTTATTTTTCTTTTTTTCTTTTTCAGTTTCTGAGGTATCTGCATTTTTTTCATTAGGTAACTTCGTTTTGCTTCTACACATTTGGGATGTAAAAGAGTAGTTGAGTTGACTACTTGGCTGCGTCTAGACAGGCAAGTTTTTCCGCAAAGGAAAAACTTGCCAGTTGTCTACACTGGCCGGTGGAATTTGCGCAAAAACACTGACGATCTAATGTAAGATTGTCAGTGTTCTTGCACAAATACTATGATGCTCCCGCTCGGGAAAAAGCCATTGTAGACAGGTAAAAACTGTTTTGCGCAAAAAAGCCCCAATGGCGAAAATGGCGATCGGGGCTTTCTTGTGGAAAACTGCGTCTAGATTGGCACGGACACTTTTCCACAAAAAGTGGTTTTGCGCAAAAACATCCGTGTCAATCTAGATGCTCTTTTCTGCAAATGCTTTTAACGCAAAAACTTTTCCGTTAAAAGCATTTGCGGAAAATCATGCCAGTCTAGACGCAGCCCTTGTGTTTTCCCCCTCGCTGCCTCTGTATCAGAGGCAGCAAGAGGGGGGGAGAGGCAGGAGCCAATGCTGGGGGAGCTGGCTCCCCCCTGCACAATCTCTGCAATGGTGGAAAGGCAGAGGTGCAGCAGAGCTGTGGCTTTCTTTTTGAATGTAGTAAGAGCCAGGTGGCTCATAATACATTTAAAAGGAGAGCCGCAGCAGGGAACCTGGCAGGAGCTTGAACTGCTTCAGTACGAGCTTGCGCTGGGTTCCGCACTGCTCCTCTGCCCTTTAAATGTAGTAAGAGCCAAGTATCTCTTACTACATTTAAAAGGCAGAGCTGCAGCAGGGTTAGCTCCCAGGGGTGGCGCAAGCTTGGACTGCTTAGTCCTGACTCATTTCCCACGGCCTGGGAGTGAACCCCACTGTGGCTCAGCACTTTAAATGTAGGTAGTGAGCACCCCTCCATCAACTAATTGAGTAGCCGATGTAAATTCCATTGACTACTTGATTAACTGATGATCTGCAGTTCAACATCCCTACTATACATATCGCTTATACAACACTGCAAAGCTACATTACTGTTTCCCAAGCAATTTTATAGACAAGAGCCCTGACTCAAATTTCTTAGTATCTAAAGGAGTGGTGGTCAATCTGTGGCCCATGCCCATTGTGATTTTATGGGTGACTTGCTAGACGTTTTGTTTACCATTGCCCATGCTCAGAGTCGCTAGTGTTTTTCCTGCTGGTATTACTAAAGTGATAAACATGTAAATCAAGGCATGTGAGGTGAGAGGCATGGGGATTGCACACATTCTTGACTGTGAGAGCCATGCACTGTATCTGCATCCAGTCAAAACACTTCCAGGGTTCAGTTGGCACATCCCACAAATTTTAGGTATGCAAACACAGTAGGTAAATCTACCATAGGAAACTGTCTTGTTATGACAATCTTACAGACCACTGAGGTGAAGGAGGGCCACTCATGCAGTTACCCGTGGGTTGCCTATCAATGTCCTAAGACTATGTCTACACTTATGTAGGTAGAATTTAAGTTGCTCAGGGGTGTGAGTAAACTAGGAATGTGAACGACTAGTTGACTGTCCGATAAGCAAATGCAATGCTGTTTAGCAGACTTCCCTGCTAACTCCAGGCTCCATGCAGCGCTGCCGCTTTGAAACATTGCGGGGAGCACGGGGCCAGTGGAGGACTGCTTGAGTCCCCCACTGGCCCTGTGTTTCCTGCAGCGCTTTTGCCTTTTGCTGGGGCTGTTGCTAAACTTCAGAGGTGGAGACGCCTTTATTGTGCCCAAATTGCATCGACTATTCGATTAGCCAATTAATCGAAATGTTACATCCCTAGAGTAAACCACTCCCGTGAGCGACATAAGTTACACCTACATAAGCGGTAGTGCGGATAGCACTATGTCAGTGGGAGAGCTTCCAGTGCCACCATAGCTTCTGCCACTTGTGGAGGTGGTGTCATTATGCTGATGGAACAGCTCTTTCCTGTGGGAATAGAGCATCTACATCAGACACTGCTGCAGCACTATACATGAAGACATGCCCTAAGTCTGAGTAGTTTGATGTGTAGGACATCAGTTTTAATACCAGAAAGCAAAATGGTATCTTAGTGAAATCAGAGCAAGAAATCTTTGTGAAAAAAAAAATTTGAAGGAAAATGTACCAAATTTAGAGGTAGCATAAAGCTTAGCAAGTCAAGAATGGTAGAAAGACTGACTAAAGGATGCAGAGGATGAAATGAGGACACAAAATTTAAGTAGGAGTTTGATGAAATCCAATAAAAAAGACTAGGACTATTTCTTAGAGAGGTTTTTAAAGGCAATCACATTTCTCAACATGGAAGATTCCTGTTACAATCTGTAGCCCATGGTCAGTTGGGTATTGATCTGCTTTTTGAAAAATATGCATTATCATCAGCAAGATCTTCCACTGTTTTCGGAGTAATTCAGAGTGTATGGTTCTTTGTTATATTCAGTGAAATTAAATCGATTTTTAACAGGTAATTCTAATAAACCGTGAGAAACTATTTAGGAACATAATGATATGATTTTAGGTGATCAGATAATATAAGAACCTAGATGGGTCCATTCCATACAATTTGAGTAAAGATTTGTATCTGTTCCTACCCTACCACACCCATGGACAGGCCTCTGTATCCAAACTGTCTTGGCCCATCCTACCCGCTCAGGACCTTCAATTGCCAGCCAGTCCCTCCTCCCACATCCTTCCCATTCCTGTCTCATCTACCAATAACATAGTTTGTTCACGAGCAGAGTTCGGAACGTCTCCTGGGCAGCTTGTACGGGGAAGGGATATGCTCTGTGGGCTTGTGGGCCTGATGTGTAACTGAAAACCAAACACTATCAGTAAAACGGCCCAACTCCAGCTGGCAAGCGAGCTCTTGCCATGAGGCTGGGATATGTTCCATGCGGATGGTGTAACAAAGAGACATGGAACCATGGAACCCCAGCTTTAAGCACCTGCATCCTACTGAGAACCAGATTTGGGTCATGTGGGAAGAGAGCCCTGTGGGGTAATCTGGGCTGCTAGTCCTTAAACTGGAGCTGCATGGCCCACAGCCTACCCCCCTTCTTTCATCCCTATCCCCACCTCCATTCCTACACCCACCCACCCATCCTTCCCTAACCCACACTACCTATCCCTACCCCCCAACTGACTATCCCTCCCCACCTTCTTCCTCCGTTCCTATACCCCCGTCCTTCCCTAACCCCTCTCCTCTGCACCTCCACACTGCCCATACCCCGCCTCCATTCCTATACCCCCCTCATCTCCATCACCCCTTATCGCCCACCCCCACATACACTCTATCCACTTTCCTCCCTCCCTGCACACACCCTGCTTCCTCCCATGAATTCATCGAGCTGCGCACTTTGGCTCATCCCAGCCTTTCCTAAAGGGCCTGTTTGGGTTTGTGTGACACTGTGTGAATGGCCTTTGGGGCAGCTTTGCTCTCTGGTGAGCCCAGAGTGGCTGCCCTGGAGAGTTGGGGAAGTGGCCAGAGTGCAGCATAACTAGGCCATCCCCAAAGGGGATGTGGTGTGACCAAAACCTGCCCTGCCTGCCCAGGAGAGCCCGCTTGAGCCAAGGGCTTGGCCTTGATGCTCCAGTTGGTGTACCTCTTCCCTGCAAGGCCAGGGTGTAGCACTGTGAGCAGGCCCCGGCTGGGAGCCAGAGGGGGGAAGCGGGGAGATAGGGCCTCACAGAAGAGGACAGTGCTTTGTGGACAGGGCGAGCCCAAAGGGCCCTGAGGCTTCGTGGGGGCAAACCTTCAAAGGGCCGCGCCTCCACAGCGTTCACCCAAGCTTGGGTGTCTCAGGGAGGGGAGGGAGAGCTGTCAGTGCATGGGTATTGCTATCTGCAGACCTCCAGACCCTCACCACAGGCCCCCCAACTCCTGCAATCTGCTTATGCTTGGGAAGGCTCTCCCTCATCTTGGGTGGGAGAGAATCAGGCTGCGGCACTGCTGCAAGACATGCTGGTGATGCCGTGCTGCAGCTGCTGCTGGGAACTGGGCCCCCTCGCTCCTTATCCCCATCCTGAATGTTGCAGTACAGGGTCCTGCCGGGGCAGCCAGTAGTCACCACTAGTGCCAAGCCCAACTGCTCTGCAGTGGGCTGCCAGGAGAGATGCATGCCTTGAGCACCAGGGAGGAGGGAGGCCACACAGCTCCTGTCCCCCCGCCGGAGCACCAGCAAGGCGGGAGGCTGTGCAGCTCCTCCCCCCCCCCCCCCTTCTGGAGCCCTGGGAGGGGGAGGCCTCATGCCCTGGAAACCATGTAGCTCTGCCCCCCCAGGGAGGGGAGAGGCCACGCAGCTGCCAGGGGTGGGGAGTGGTGGTGGGACACAGTGACACATGACATCATTCTGTGGTCCCGCAGGAAAAGTTTTTTATATATAGAGAGAGAGAAATAAATTGCAACCATTACTCTGCTCGTGAGTAATGTCTTAGCGGTGTGTGTGATTTCCATCTATCTTCTTCCAGTGAATATAAATCTTGTGGCCATACTCTACCTGATTACGAACATCCAACCAGAATGCACTGAAGCCAGAGTTCCTTGAAATAATGTGTGTGTTTGACGAAATGAGAATTCAGAAAAAAGACAATGGTCACGACTCAGTAGTCAATGAGGCTAAACAATATTGCACTTTCCAGCTTTCTTGCTGCCATGAGAACATATTCTTTCAAAGGCTCTCAGAAAAATCACTGACTTACCTCCCATGTGTGCTGGGATATTTAAGTTAAGTGTAGGATACAGCTTTTTGCAGACATGTGATGCTACTTTTAAGTATAATAAGCCATTTTGATATTAAAAGCTGAATGACAATTCACAGCATAATTTAGTATTAAACCCACTTTGCATGATGATCTTGTATTCAGCTAATAGCCATTGCGGTTTTTGCAGCAAGGAACTTCAGTCGGCATGCAGACCTCTTCTGTAACCTGAAGTTGATCAAACCAGCCCTTTTATGCACCAGTATTGTAAAGGGATTCTTATTTGAGATATTGCCATGGCTTTATGACTTTCTGAGCGGAGAGGTGGACAATTCCATTTGCATAACCCCAGTCTTCTCCCGTGTTTATCCTATGAGAGCACGGGCAACAGCGAATGTTCACAAGCCCCTGGATGTAGGTTTCTCTGTGGGATCTCCTTAGCTGGGCTCATAGCAGGTACCAACATAAGTGCAAGGGTCTTTCTGCAGAATCTGTCCTTTGCATTTCTTACATTTGAAGAAAGGTGCCCTTTCTCCAACATAAATCCACTTAATACATCCGAGGGTACTGAGGGAGTTGGCAAATGTCATTGAGGAGCTTTTGGCCATTATCTTTGAAAAGTCATGGAGATCGGGAGAGATCCCAGGTGACTGGAAAAAGGCAAATGTAGTGCCCATCTTTAAGAAAGGGAAGAAGGATGATACAGGGAACTACAGGCCGGTCAGTCTTACCTCAGTCCCTGAAAAAATCATGGAGGGGATCCCGAAGGAATCCATTTTAAAGCACTTGGAAGAGGGGCAGGTGATCAAGAATAGTCAGCATGGATTCATGAAGGGCAAGTCGTGCCTAACCAAAATGATTAGCTTTTATGATGAAGTAACTGGCTCTGTGGATATGGGGAAGTCAGTGGATGTGATATACCTTGACTTTAGCAAGGCTTTTGATACGGTCTCCCACAATATTCTTGCCAGCAAGTTAAGGGAGTGTGGATTGGATAAATGGACTGTAAGATGGATAGAAAGCTCCCTGGAAGGTCGGACCCAGTAGTGATCAACAGCTCGATGTCAGGATGGCGATCGGTTTCTAGCGGAGTGCCCCAAGGTTCGGTTCTAGGACCGGTTTTGTTCAACATCTTTATTAATGACCTGGCTGAGGGGATGGATTGCACCCTCAGCAAGTCTGCAGATGACACTAAGCTAGGGGAAGAGGTAGATACGCTGGAGGGCAGGGATAGAGTCCAGACAAATGGAGGATTGGGCCCCAAGAAATCTGATGAGGTTCAACAAGGACAAGTGTAGAGTCCTGCACTTGGGACGGAAGAATCCCAAGCATTGTTACAGGCTGGGGACAAACTGGCTAAATAGCAGTTCTGTAGAAAAGGACCTGGGATTACAGTGGATGAGAAGCTGGACATGAGTCAACACTGTGACCTTGTAGCCAAGAAGTCTAATGACATATTAGGTTGCATTAAGAGGAGCATTGCCAGTCGATCCAGAGATGTCATTATTCCTCTTTACTCGGCTCTGGTGAGGCCACATCTGGAGTATTGTGTTCAGTTCTGGGCCCCCAATTACAGGAAGGATGTGGATGCATTGGAGAGGGTCCAGCAGAGGGCAATGAAAATGATTAGGGGGCTGGAGCATATGACCTACGAGGAGAGGCTGAGGGAGTTGGGTCTATTTAGTCTGCAGAAGAGAAGAGAAGAGTGAGGGGGGATTTGATAGCAGCCTTCAACTTCCTGAGGGAAGGTTCCAAAGAGGCTGAAGAATGGCTGTTCTCAGTAGTGACGGATGGCAGAACCAGGAACAATGGTCTCAAGTTGTGGTGGGAGAGGTCCAGGTTGGATATTAGGAAAAACTATTTCACTAGGGGTGTGTCTAGACTACATGCCTCCTTCGACAGAGGCATGTAGATTAGCCAGATCGGAAGAGGGAAATGAAGCCGCGATTAAAATAATCGCGGCTTCATTTAAATTTAAATGGCTGCCCCGATCTGCCGATCAGCTGTTTGTCGGCAGATCGGGGCAGTCTGGACGCGATGCGCCGACAAAGAAGCCTTTCTTCATCGGCACAGGTAAACCTGGTTTCACGAGGCTTACCTGTGCCGATGAAGAAAGGCTTCTTTGTCAGCGCGTCGCATCCAGACTGCCCCGATCTGCCGACAAACAGCTGATCGGCAGATCGGGGCAGCCATTTAAATTTAAATGAAGCCGCGATTATTTTAATCGCGGCTTCATTTCCCTCTTCCGATCTGGCTAATCTACATGCCTCCGTCGAAGGAGGCATGTAGTCTAGACACACCCTAGGAGGGTGGTGAAGCACTGGAATGGGTTACCTAGAGAAGTAGTGGAGTCTCCATCCCTCGAGGTGTTTAAGTCTTGGCTTGACAAAGCCCTGGCTGGGTTGATTTAATTGGGATTGGTCCTGCCTTGGGCAGGGGGCTGGACTTGATGGCCTTCTAAGGTCTCTTCCAGCTCTATGATTCTATGACTAGCTAGACTATAAAGAGAAAACACTCTTGTACAGTATTTTGTGTATGCTTATCGGTTAATGGTCCCAGTTAATCTCAATATCCTCTCTCCTGCGTGCTCTGCATTTAAAGCTTGAACTGGCAGGCTGGCTTAGTCCCAGCCCGCCAGTCCAAGTTTTCAATGAAGAGATTGCAGGGGAGCTGCCTACCACCATGAGCTGCTGCCTCTGATACAGCCGCTGTCCACAGAGGGCTTGGGCTGCTGCCACCCTGCACTGTAGCCTCTGGAAACTTCTGTTAGTTGTCCAAAGAAAAGCTAGTCTACTTCATCCTCCCTACTCTCTAATTTCCCTGAGCATTTTAAAGTCACTTTTACCATCCTGGTCAGGTGGTCGGTAATATATCTCTACTGCTATATTCTTATTAGAACACAGAATCCGTAAAGATTCTATGGTACGGTTTGGTTCATTTAAGATTTTTACCTCATTTGATTCTACACTTTCTTTCACATGTAATGCCACTCACCCACAGCATGACCTGTTCTGTCCTTCTCATAGATTTTGTACGCTAGTATTTGAACCAATACTGATGAGATTTTGGAAATGTCAAACAGGAGGCAAGTGCTCGAAGAGTAGAGGGACAGGGTCTGTGAGGCAGGTAGGATCAGTCCCCAGAGGATTTTAACAAAAGTAGGGCAATTTAAACTATCCTGAAATGAATGAGAAGCCAGTAGAGGAGTTTGCTGTTGTGATTGCACTTTTTATAGATTTGAGAAGGCAGGCAGCTGCATTCTACGTGTGCTAACATCTGGACGACTGGTCCCAGGGATGCCAGAGAGGATGGAATTAAAGAGCTAGGTGTCATAATGACAGGAGTCTGAAGAATGGATGAGATAAAATGATCTAAATAGCTCTTGTTAGAGAATGCTCACAGGAATCTGGATGCACGCTCAGAAGGCAATATTGTGTTGAATTTAACTAGGAACTACAAATAAATGGAGATGTGTGCGTTTCTCCTCACATCATACGTTATTTATGTTGCATTCTATGGTATCCTGTTTCTTTCACATTCCAAGATGATATGATTTACTTATATCCATTGTCATTGCAGCTCTCATTTCTTCACCTGATTCCATGCTGAGTGAGGCACACCTATTGTTTTGAGAAGGAAAATGCTTTCTTCATGGATGCTGTAAATGGTTTAGCACACTGCACATTGCTTTCAGCACTGCTTCACATGCTGCTTATGCTGTATATATGTCTCAGGGATGCTACAGAAATCGATTTACATTGGGTTCATATTGCATCTGCATGCACCGCTTCTGACAGAAGAATCTCCCATTGGCATATTTGCACTGATATTCCTTTATTCCTAAAGCAGGAGTGGTGAACCTAAGGACTGGGAACCAGATGTGGTCCCTAGCCTGCCTGAATCAAGCCCTCGAGGCTTGGCGCTCTCCCCATCCCAGCATTGGGGAGCCTGTGTTGGTGCTCCAGACCCCTCCCCCTGCTGTCCCTCCATAGGTCTGGAACACATAAAATCTACTAGCCTGTGCCGCCCCCCTCCCCCCCCCAGGCTCTGGTGAGTGAAGGGAATGTGAAGAATGTCTTTCTCCTCAGTTGGGGGCCGCATCAGAGGATTATTTTTCTCACTTGTGTGTAGCCCCCGTCTTGATTTTTCTGTGGATCAACGGCCCCTGACCCAAAAAAGATTCTTCATCCCGTCCTAAGGTGCTCAACTTCTACACATGGAGAGGAAAAACACAATATTTGGAAGGAGAAATGTATACCTGTAGAAAATGATCCATGGATACAATGCAGAGAGTATCCCCTCATTATGCCAGATTTTGAAGTATCCCAGACAAATGGAAGGCCCTGACATCTAAAAATGTAGACGCCCAAGAAAAGATCTTTTATGTATAATGTAATGGAGGCACCAGTTTCTCTATCAAATTTCTCTATCCCTTCCACAGTTTAGGGACACACACCCTTACCCAATTCCTAGGTCTCAGGGCATAACTTCCTGCAGGTTTGCAGGATCTTTTGCCATTGAAAGAGCCTTACACAGTAATATTCTTATTCTCTATTTATTGACAATTCCCAAGCAAGCAGAATGCACATGCTACACATACGGGCTGTGTCTACACTGGGCCACTTATTCCGGAAAATCAGCCGCTTTTCCGGAATAAGCTGCGAGCTGTCTACACTGGCCCTTGAATTTCCGGAAAAGCAACAATGCTCTACTGTACAAAATCAGCCGCTATTCCGGAAAAACTATTCTGCTCCCGCTCGGGCATAAGTCCTTATTCCGGAACACTGTTTCGGAAAAGGGCCAGTGTAGACAGCCCAGTAGTCTTTTCCGGAAAAAAGCTCCGATCGCGAAAATGGCGACCGGGGCTTTTTTCCGGAAAAGCACGTCTACATTGGCCACAGACGCTTTTCCGGAAAAAGGGCTTTTCCGGAAAAGCAGCCTGCCAATGTAGACGCTCCTTTTCCGGAAAAACTGAAAACGGAATAGTATTCCGTTTTAAGCAGTTCCGGAAATTCATGCCAGTGTAGACACAGCCACAGTGTCATGCTCACCAATTCTGATAAAGGTGGGCAGACTTTCCCTGTTGGCCAGGCAAGGTCAGTCTCTTTGGATCTTAGCTGCTGCACGTCATGGTCGTGTGAAGGAGTTCTGGCAGCTTTGGTCTTAGGCTGTATCTTGGAGGTGAGTTCTTCCAGGTCTTCCCTCCTTCTTGATCTTCCTTTCCTTTCCCTTTTCCGTCTTCCTTCTTCTTGGACCCCAGTTTATATAGTGTAAGCTATACCATAACCAGTTATTTTTGTATAATTTTACTAACCAATCATACCATACTGTAACAGAATTACCTAACCAATCATACCCCACCACCTTAGTTGATTTACACCTAGCAAAATTAATTATACAGCAGACAGAAACAGTTACAAACCAGACAGAGCTCACACAGACAAACAATAGGAAAGTAAGGACATAATCATAGAATGTGGATTCCACAACCTCTTCTATTGATAAACAGTTTCTTGCCAGATGAAATGCTGTTAACTAAGTTTTCTCTACCCATGTCGATACCTATTTCTTATCTGGTGACAAAGGGTGCTATTAGGACAAGGTCTCCTTCTTACAGCATAGTGTGACACTATTTTAATGCAATTTAGATAGAATGTGAGAATGTGACTCCAGGCTTTACAGCTAATGGCTGCTGCTCTTCAGTCTGGCTGCAGAAGAAGGCTTTAGTTTAGGCCTTCCAATATGGCTACAGAAAAACCATATTGTTACAGGATTAACAAAAACTCAACAAACTTTCCACATAATTAAAATTAATTGCAATCTTATGAATAGACTATATTTGAAGAAAATAAGTTGTAATTAAGCTCAATATTAATGAGACTTGTATCTTGTTTTTATGGTTACATAGGCTACAGCCTGGATAAACGGTTCATATAATCCTTAAATTGAGCCACTGAATCACTGTCAGCTCACCCAATTACCACCCTTCCTCAACAGCTAATCTGCATGGAACATTTCTGTTGGGTGTAAAGAGTCAGAAGGAGACTGGAGTCATGTCAAGGGATTTCATTGATTCATCTGTCACTGCTCTTTAAAAGTCCCATAGAGTACGTCTACACTTGCTCCCTAGTTCGAGCTAGGGATGCAAACATAGGCAACCGAAATTGCTAATGAAGCGGGGATTTAAATATCCCGCGCTTCATTAGCATGATCTCGCCGGCGCGTTACTCCACTCAACAGCTGATTCGAACCAGGAAGTGCGTGCTGGGACGCATTAGTTCGAACTAAGGGGTCACAAAATCTGATGATTCTCAGCCCTGACCATTGTTCAATGCAGATATAGTGGTTTTTTTCCTTACTAGTTGGATCTCTTTCTAAGGCTGCATTTTTTTTCTTACCTCTTCTGCTCTTTGCCCAGTTTTTAGGATTGAGTACTACACATAGTACTCAATGTATATGTACCATCACTCATCAGTGTAACATTTCTGTTTTCTTTTCCCCAGAGTTTAATAGCATGAATGTATATGAAGTCACATCTCATACCCTACTTTCTTCCATCACTTCTTGGGTTGAGCAACACGTGTGCACTGTATTTCTTAGCATAAGGGAGCCAGTGGATGATAGCACGACATACTGTCTAGTACAGAGGTGGGCAAAATCCTCTCAGTGGGCTGAATTTGGCCCATGAGGCAGTTCTAGGCCCCACCTCCTAGCGCAGGAGTTGGCAACCTACGGCGCACATGCCTCTTATGGCACGCAAGACAATTTTCAGCAGCATGTAGGAATGAGCTCAGCCCCGTCCTTCCTCCCACGCATAGCCGCTGGTGAGTGCTCCCTCCTCCCTTCAGTGGGTTAGGCTGCGGTGGGAGGAGGCAGAGTACTATGGCAGGCTCTTCTGTGGCACTTCAGCCAGGACTGGAGGCTCTGCTGCTGCGGCCACATAGTCTGGGGCTGGCCCCAGAGGCTGGATGTGCTGCTGCTGTTGCCATGCAGTCTGGGGCTGCGTGGCTATGGCAGTGGTATATCTGCCCTCTGGGACCAGTCTTGGACCACGTGAATCACAGCCTTGGAGCTGGCCCCAGACCACAGCAGCAGTGGGGCCTCTGAGGCAGCCCCAGACTGTGACAACAGCATCAGTGGAGCTCCAGGGCCGAGGCCAGACCATGTGGGCTCTGGCAGCGGGGCCTTCCTCCAGGGTGGCCAGGACAGCATGGCTGCGGCCGTTGCTGCAAGGGTGCACGAAGCCAGGTAAGGTTCCGCCTCATGCTCAGCCCCCCCCCCCAGCAACGCCCTCACTTCCCTCCCTCCCCAAGACCCGGCACCCCCAACTTCCTCCAACACACTCCCTTGTTACTGCACACTCTCTCTTGGCCAGACACCCAGTCCTCCTCCTTCGTCCACATTGCTCCTGCACCCTCTCTCCTGGACACACACTTCACCCTCCCTTGCTTCTGCTCCCTCCACCTGGCCAGACACCCTATTCCCAGCCTGTTTCTGCACTCCAACTCCCTCCCAGATCCTGCACCTCATCTCTATCCTACTTGCTGGCAGCCCTGTCTTATGCACTAAATCCCTCATTTTTGTCCCTATCCCAGACCATAAGGTGGTCCATAAAATCCACTAACTCCAGAACCTGAGAAAAGTAAATTTGGCCTATGGGAAGCCTTGAACCTCAGTCCCCACCTTTCTTTTCCCTCACTCTGTCAGGCTGGGGCACCAGAGGAGTGAGAGGTCTCAGTTGGGGCCACATCAGGGTTTTTGGAGGAGTTTTTTGCTTCTCACTTGTGTGGTCCCCAACTGATTTTTCTGTGAGTCAATGACCCATGACCCAAAAAAGGTTCCCCACCCCTGCCATAAATAAAGAAAACATTGAAATCTTTTGTGTTGGACATAATATTTTACTTAGTTTATCAAACTTCTTTTTAAACACACATAAGAAAGATAAAATGCTTAATCTGTTTCATAATTTAAATTAAACCATTCTCCCTAGCTGCAGCTGGTTCAGAAAATAAGGTCACCGTACCCAGCCCCCCTTACCTCCTTTCCTCCCTCCTTCCCCCGGCACACAGATCCGTGAATAAGTTAAATATCAGAATGACACTTCTGAAAGATTGCCAACTCCTGCAAAAAGGTAAGATCTGCACCTTAATTTATTAATGAAGTGGCTATAAATAGGACTATTGTTGACTTTAAAAGGTATCCCCGGCACTCGGACCCCTACATAGAGGTGAATAAGTCAGATCTTGGCACTCCACCTATGAAAGGTTGCTGACCCCTTTGTGTTGCCTGGGAGCCAGAGATACATGAGCCCTTTCAATTGCTTTTATTTAAAGGGCTCGCGCTTGCTGGGCGGTTGCGTTGCTTGGCAGCCACCCGGCAGGCACAAGCCTTTTAAAGAAAAGCAATTGAAAGGGCTCACAGCTCTTGGTTCTACTGGCCCGTTGCCTGGGAGCTGTGTGAGGTGTGAGGCCTTTCAGCTGCTTCTATTCAAAGGGCTTGTGCCTGCCCAGCAGCTCCCAGGCAACAGGTTAGCAGTGGGGCCAGGAGCTGCCAGCTGTGTTATGTGAATTCTAAGCCTCCGCCCCAGACAACTCTGGAAGGAGACTAGCCCACAGCACCCTCCCATCTGCTCTAGGTCTCTTCCATTGGCTAGAAGTCAGGGCAGGGACTTTAGGCCAAGCAAAGCTCTGGGCAGGGTAGTTCTCAACCCTGCCCCTTCCACCCAAGGCCCTGCCCCTTCCGCCCGAGGCTCGCGGCCACTTCCGAAATTTGTGAAGTGGCCCCCCTTCAAGAATGATTGCCACCCCTGGTCTAGAATCATAGTAATACACAAAAGCCTCTTTCCTCCATTTGTTGTTTTTCAGTAAGCAATAGTATTAATTTTTCCATCACTGCCCAGGGTGATATTAGAGTAAAGCTTTCCAGAATTATTATTTAATGCATTCTAGGGATGGCCTGTGTAAGATGCATGCACTCTAGTCCTGTCAGGCTTATTCATTGTTTGTGAGATTAACAGAAGGCAGAAAGTGCCTACTTTTTTCTTCTTTGATTTTTTTACCTTGTGAGTGACAAACCAAATGCCAGTATTTGGGAATAAATTATAATTATAATAATTTGCATTTAAAATATATATACATGATAGCATCAGTGAGAGACCTTCTGCTTTCTTATTGGTGCACAAGCAAGTGCTGGCATCAGATCAGCCTCACTAGACTGCCAGCGTAAAATAAAGTTAATTGGACTTGCTGAAAAATCAATTGGGCTCAGCCTCATGTTAATTCCTGAGACTATGATTTAATATGACATTGGAGACGAAGCTGGGTAGGTGCAGAATGACTGACTAAACCAATCAACAAAGCAGTAAATTACACTTCAGAGATTCCCAATGGCAGCTTGATAGGCTCCAATAAAATCGCAAGGGGTGAATAGCATGGAAGCAATTTGTCAAGATTTCCAGGCTTCCATCGATTAGAATTTAAGCTTCAGTGTTCTTTCTCTCTCTGTTTAAAAAATGTCTAGTTTAATAGTATCTGAAATACCATCAGGGATTGCAGATCTGTGCACATGCAGAGTTGCCTCTAAACTCAGAATCACTTTAGTGTTGTACTCAAAATTAAACAAATCTATTGAGAAACCAGTTCTTGCCTCTAAACATGACAATTATTTTTGTGAAAAGACTAAGGTTCAATTCCTAGCCCTGTCTCTTGATCCCTAAGCCATTAGAAGCTGAGAAAGCTGTAGAAAAATCACCTTGTTTCCAGAAAGAAGCAAACCCCTTCTGATCAGTTCAGGAGCAGCGGTCATGAGCTTCAAAGTAAATCCAGTCGAACCCTAAATTGACAGGTGGCCACTATATTGTGATTACCTTCAGGGAGGGGAAATGAAAGGTGTGACAGGTTGGGTCCCAGAGTTCCCCTTGAGGCGGTCACCTGATAGGCTGTTCATACTCCCTGTTCTCTGAGGCACCCCATCATGCGATCTTGCTGAGCCAGTAGCTCTGGACTCCCCCAGCAAGGCACAGAGTTCAGGTTACTGCTCACAGCAGCATAACACAGACATTGAGAACAGCTCAGCTCTGTAAAGGCTCAGTCACGGAGACTTTTCACAACTCCCTGGTGTACAGCCCCAGTGGGATCAAAAGCCCAGATAAATCTCTCTTACTCTGTATAAAAGTTTTACACAGAACAAGTTCATAAAGTGAAAGAGAGATATGCAAGCTGTTGTTCCCGCCACCACCCAGGTAACATTTATTTACATTGGGATTAATAATAAAGCAGAATGATTTTATTAAGTAGAAAATAGGATTTAAGTGGTTACAAATGATAATAGATCAAAGTAAGCTACTAAGCAAAACAAAACAAAACACTCCAGCTAAGCCTAATACATAAAGAGAAATAGTTGTATATCTTAATTTTTCACCCTTTTTCTACTTATTTCAGGTAAAGACCTTCTTGGGCTTATCTTTTTCTGTTCTGGGTCCAGCAGCTTCTCTCCATCCCCTGTACTTACAATTCTTCTATTTCCGTTAAAAGCATTTTAGGAAAAGAGCATCTAGATTGGCACGGACGCTTTTCTGCAAAAGCACTTTTTGTGGAAAAGCGTCCGTGCCAATCTAGATGCGCTTTTCTGCAAAAAAGCCCCGATCGCCATTTTCGCGATCGGGGCTTTTTTTGCGGAAAACAAATCTGGGCTGCCTACACTGGCCGTTTTGCGCAAAAGTTTTGCGCAAAAGGACTTTTGCCCGAATGGGAGCAGCGTAGTATTTCTGCAAAAACACTGACAATCTTACATGAGATCGTCAGTGCTTTTGTGGAAATTCAAGCGGCCAGTGTAGACAGCTGGCAAGTTTTTCCAGAAAAGCAGCTGATTTTCTGGAAAAACTGGCCAGTCTAGACACAGCCTTAGGGTGGGGAGTAGTCTGTGAAGCCTGCTAAAGACAGTCATTGTTTGCTTCCCATTTCTTAAATAGAATTTCCCCAGGATGGGAAATCTTTGCTTAATTCCTCCTACCCCCATGGAAAAGTGCAAAATTCAAGATGGATTCCAACGTCAGGTGTCATGGTCACATGTCTTTGTAGGACCAACCATAGCCCAGGTTCACTGGAAAAACAAGACTATTCACAGGTAATAGTCTTGAGTACCAGGCCATTAGGTTTCTAAAGTACCACTAATGATTTTTACTAGCACATCTAGATTAATAAACATGTTTATACTGCGTATTTCTAACTTCAAATACAGGAATGATACGTGCACACAAATATAATATACACATTGAGGAGATTATAAGAACTCCAATGATAGATTTCATGCCTCATTTTGCATAAAGCATATTTGAATTATGAATATTCCTATTAAAATACATTTGTATAAGAATATGGGGGGTACAGTGTCACAAAATGATTTTTTAAAAACTTCTCTTTCCACTATGCAATACTTGTCACATTCAGTGCTGCAGGATGTTCCTCCCTGGGTCTCTGTTTCTGCCAGGTCTCCTCAGGAGCTCTGCCAGTTGCAGTTGTTGGCTTATTTCCTCATCTGTTGTGATAGAAAATACAGAAGGAATTGGGAAAAAGAACAGAGTACAGTTATTCATAAAATTAAGACTTCTGCCATAACAGCACATCCCTGCATGTGACAGATAGCAGCACCTTTCCGCTGGCTTTCTGTTTCAGTTGAAATTGATTGCAATGTACTCTGTTATTTAATATCTTTGGTCTCTTTTCTCTTGTTATAGTCATGTTACTGAAGATCACCTTGTTTTGTGTGAGTAGAGACGTGGTGAGCAGATGAATCTGTTCAGCCAAGCACCGTTCCAGTAATTAGCTAGCACAATGGAGCATCACAGCAGGGATGAGATGAACTCGAAAGAGGAAAGTCCACAAGTGTGGTCTGAATCTGCTGAACAGGAACAGAATACTGCTCAGGTGACTAGCTGCTCCTAGAAATTTCTTTAATTATTTTGTAGAGCCAGGGACTGGGCTGGGCTTGCTTGCCCAACACTTTTGTACTTAATTACCTGAAGCCTGCCATCTTGTGCTTCAAAAGATAAGCTTGAGAAGAAATCATATCCTAGCCACTCACTGTGTTTTCAAAGTAAAGTTTTAGCAGTTGAACTGAGTGTGAACCAATGCTGTGAAGACTGAGTTTGCAGACAGTCTGAAACAATAGCTCTGAGAGATATTAACTATTACTTTTCATTTTGAGGGGCATGATCTTTGGAACCTTCCACTGATTTTATCATCAGACCTTTGGTTAAAGTTTAAAATGCAGAAGGAGTAATGCGAAAAGGAAATATGTAATTTCCAGTGACCGCTACAGCCCATTCCTTCTTTTATGAGTAAGAATTCATTGAATTAGTTTAACTGATGTCAGTATGATTAATCACATGAAGCCCATAATACTTTGCGTAGTAAATTCCTACCACCATTTTTTTCACTGAAAGTGTAACATATTCATATCATCACACATCTTCTTTTCTTTAATTTTTTTAGCACTGATGTGGATCAGTTCAAAGCATCACTGTCAAGAGTAATACATATGCAAAAATGTTTTTAAACCGTGGTTATTACTGACTCTTAGATTTATAAAAATCTCATTTATTCAACATTGCGCATTTTTTATTCTTTGCATTCCACTCAGTTTGGACAGCAAAACTAAGATTGATCAGTTTCACATTAATTTCAAAGCAGTTTCTTCTTTAGTTCTTAAATATTAGTACGAAACTGTTGCTCAGGGTCTCAGCAGTGTAAAGAATGATTAAAATATATACTAAAAACAAATTTTGGCTGAATTTGCACAGGATTGTGAGTAAGGCCTTGGAATCCTGGTTGTCTGAATAACTTGCTCCCTAGACTTTGCAAGAAATTGCATTTCTCTGTAGCTCAACATCTCCAGCTGTAAAATGGGAATAACAATACTTTCTCTGGCTTTTGCAAAGGAGGGTAGTGCAGATTCATTACTATTTTCACAGCGTCCTGGAAATGAAAGGCACTGAATGAGTGCTAAATATTATTCTCATAATTATTTATTTTTGTTTGTTTGTTTATTGTTTGTAAAATTAGTGCCTAAATTAAGATGGACAGGTATTTTCTTGGAAAAAATTCTGAAAAGGGCAAACAAAATACATTAATTTATAACAAGCTTTAATAAAATTATGTGAATTTTATTTCAGACTCTGAAAGTTTAGTACCTACAGTCTAGCTAAGATACTTTGGAAATGGATACCTAAAATAAGATTCCTAATTCCATATTTAGGTACTTAAATAAGTGGCCCAGTTTTCAAAAATGCTGAGAACTCAGCTCAAAGTTGCAAAGAAGAGACCAGTTGCCTGCTGGCAACAAGATGGAGTACACCGATGGAGTACACCAACTCATTTCAGAAAGGCGACCAAACAATTGGACAAGTGTGGATAACAATTTCAGTCACAATCTGCGATATATGAACTGCTGGCCTGAAGGTGGAATCTCTGTATCCCATTAGCAGTGTTAGGAGCTATCAAATAATTTTTGCAATTATATTTTTTTCCAATCAAATAACTTTCTGCATGTACATCTTACAGGGAAATAGTTCCACATATCACATTCCAACTTTATAGTATATAGTAGTATCATTTGCAGAAGCATCATAGAACATGAGAACTGAAAGGGACCTCGAGAAGTCATCGAGTCAAGTCTGCTACCCAAATGGCAGGACCAAGCACTGAGAGGTGTCTATCTATCCTGCTCTTAAATATCTCCAGTGATTGAGATTCTACAACCTCCCTAGGCAATTTAGATATTTGAAAACCGCTATCATGTCCCCTCTCAGTCTTCTCTTTTCTAATCTAAAGAAGCTCAGTTCTTTCAGTCTTCCCTCATGTCATGTTTTCTACACCTTTAATCGTTTTTGTTGCTTTATGCCATCAGTACATTAATGAATTATTTTAGTTATTCAAATAAGAACTCAGTATTTACTATCCAAATACAGAACTGAATGAATGAAATAATATAAATCCACAAACCATATTAAAATGAATTGAAAAAGTATATATAAATGAACAAGCCTTGTTCTGTGTCACATCAACTTCTTTTTGCTAAAAGCAGAAGGGTGAAGAATGTTAGGAAGGACTGTGTATGAACATTTATGTCTCTAATTAAAATGCAGAGGAAAAAAGAAAGCGTATGGTGCTTTTTATGTCCAGGTTTTGGCCTGGCTGGCATTAGATTAGACTGCTTCATCTAAATTATACAATGTTTTTTGTGTTACGTCCATAAATAATTAGCTATGTAGATTGGACTTAGGAGATCTTTACATGTTGAAGATGGCTATTATGAGTGTGTTTGTGGATACTTTCACATAGGATATTTATTGTATATCATCTTCATTTCTCCTCTAGGTGCACTTTGTCCCTGAAGGTGGAGCAGTGGCACAAATTGTGTACAGTGATGATCAGGACCGGCCCCCTCAGCAAGTCGTCTACACAGCAGATGGAACCTCTTACACTTCAGTGGACACCTCAGAGCACACATTGGTTTACATCCATCCTGTGGAGGCTACGCAGGCATGTGTCATTCCACATCCATCCCCTTTTTGCCCCCTAAGGGCTATACAGAATAATAATTTAATTCAGGGTTAAAACCAGCTACCTACAAAGTTATGTGGTTTGTATAATGGCCATCAGCTATGCACAACTACCTCTCTTGAACCACTGGTGAAGAGGGAATATGTACTGTTCATTCCAATCAACTACATATGTTGTAATCACGCCAAAGCTATTAATCACAAAGTACTGGCTATTTCTCTTCAGTAAGATTGGATTGTAATTAAAACAGAGGTATTTTTTAAAACACATGTAATCCCTGCAGAAATTGTGCCCACACAATATTCCATAAAATGCTAAAAGCTGTAGAAGGACGTGAATACACAGAAGAGGAAGAAGTGCTGCTTAATCCATGTTTTTCTTGGATACAGTCTCCTTATTTTACACAGTGCTGTTCTGGTAATTAATAATAACAAGAGAGTCTGTACTTGTATAGCACTTTTTGTCTGAGGATCTAACCCAGTAGTCCTTATTTTGGCAAAACTATTGATTTCAGAGACCTGATATCTGTCCTGCATTTTTATTAGATTAAATAAGTATCTAATAACTGCTGCTTCTGATATCACATAAAATATATGCTATATATGTATGTATATTTTCTTTTGTATATATATTTAAAGGGAAAGAGATCTTGTTAAGAACAATTAATCCCTTTCGGTATGTCTACACTACCACCCTAGTTCAAACTAGCGTGGTAATGTAGGCAACCGGAGTTGCAAATGAAGCCCGGGATTTGAATTTCCCGGGCTTCATTTGCATAAAGCCGGGCACCGCCATTTTTAAATGTCCGCTAGTGCGGACTCTGTGCCGCGCGGCTACACGCGGCATGGAGTCCGCACTAGCGGACATTTAAAAATGGCGGTGCCCGACTTTATGCAAATGAAGCCCGGGAAATTCAAATCCCGGGCTTCATTTGCAACTCCGGTTGCCTACATTACCCCCCTAGTTCGAATTAGGGTGGTAGTGTAGACATACCTTTTGTTGATATGGCAGCATTAATATTAACATTGTAAAAGAACTGTGTTTGGCATATGGGAGTTGCCTTTTGCCTAAATTTCTACCTACATAATACAACTCTGAGCTAGTATATGCAGACTTTCTCATACTATCATGCATGGACTGCCAGCAGTCTGCAGATCCCATGCAATTTGAGAACAAAGTGGTGAGAGACTGAGGTATTGTGAAAGGAGATGGCTCATGAGTGGTAATTGCCTAGAAAGTTACTAATCAAATATTTAAAAAACTAAATATGCTGTAGAGTGTATAACTAGAACATTAACTTACATTTGAGCACAGTGCATTGTAAAGTACTGATTGCATTTTACAGTATCATGTTTATTCAGCATGCATCTAGAACCCTTCAGACTGTAATATTCTCAAATCTCAGAAGCCAAGCAGAGTTGACCTTTGTCATCACTTTGTTTTCCTGAGGTTTTCTCTTCCCAGAGAAGTGGTGTGAGAAGTGATCATGCTGGTTTACTAGGTGGCACTCCTTAGTCCTGAAACAATACTGGAGGTGTCATGTCTACAAGAATTTAAAAACTAACTTCCTGACCACTTGTACCCATTAAAGATTCCATGCCAAGTTCAAATATAAGAGTTGTTGGCTACATTTTCTTTTAAGGGGAGTTCCCTCACACTTACAGAAGGATGGAATTAGTAGTTTGTCTTCCATCTCCAGCTTCTTTGCTCCTCACTCAATTCCATTTTGGGTAAACGTTTTCCCTATCTAACGCGTCCTGTAATTTCAATAGAATCCATTATGTCTAAATTTTTGCTGTAAATTGTATTGTAGTGTTGCTATCAACTGTTAAACAGCTGCTGTATTTCATCCTAGAGGTTGTTACCCTTTAGCAATGGGGAAAATGATTATTTCATATATTCCGTCAGTAAGGTCTGTAAAGACCTTTTTGGGTATCTGAATGAAAGGTGATATATAAATGTAAAATTATTATCCTTTTATGGAACTGCTGCTAATTTAAGTTTACTTCCTACATATATACCGTTACTTGGGATAAGTTGAATACAGGTGCTACCCACAGTAATATGCACTTCTGAACTTCAATAAAATAAATAATTCTACATAGATTGCTTTTTAGCAAGAGGGTAACTCTTCTTCTGTGATTTGGCAGTATATGGAGACCAGCTTGATAAGCCTTTTTTGCTTTGTTTAGACTTTGTTTACAGATCCGTCCCAAGTGGCTTATGTCCAGCAGGATGCCACAACGCAGCAGGTGAGAAGCATTTTTTTTCCTGAAGGATCCTGTATAACGCAGTGAAACAGCTGTCGGAGCGTAAAGGGGCTCTGTTGTGGATTGCATATGCTATTGTGGATCTTGGAGTTATGTCCAGAACAAATCATGTTCTCTTTTAATGATTCAATACAAGCCTTTTGGTGATCATGAGAAGGAAGCCTTACAATAACAAGCCAGGGCTGTCTTGACCAATGTATGTATAAATGAGTAGAAAGATTATTAGAGAATTCAGCTTTAAACTTTAAAGGGGTGGTTTTGCTACTACACTGGCTTTTTCCTCCTTAATATTATGAAAATTGTTTGACAGCGTCCTTTCAAATGGGAGAATAGAGCTGTGATGATTTTTGTTTTGGCTAATGGCTGCGTCTAGACTGGCAAGTTTTTCCGCAAAAGCAGCTGCTTTTGCGGAAAAACTTGCCAGCTGTCTACACTGGCCGTTTGAATTTCCGCAAGAACATTGACTTCCTACTGTCTGAAAATGCTTTTGCGCAAGAGGGCCAGTGTAGGCAATGCGGTATTGTTTTGCGCAAAAAAGCCCCAGATCGCGAAAATGGCGATAGGGGCTTTCTTGCACAAAACCACGTCTAGATTGGCACAGACGCTTTTCCGCAAAAAATGCTTTTGTGGAAAAGCGTCCGTGCCAATCTAGATGCTCTTTTCCGCAAAAGCAAAACTTTTCCATTAAAAGCATTTGCGGAAAATCATGCCAGTCTAGACATAGCCTTGGTTTTTAGGTAGCTAAGACATCTAGGTTTCCTCCTTCAGGGTTTGAGCCAAGGACCATTGAAGTCAATGGAGTTTTTCTGCTGATCTCAGTGGACTATGGATCAAATTCTTAATTTGCCAAACATTTCTCAGGTATTTCCTAGGAAAGTGATTGTAAAGGCTAAATACTCAAATTGTTTGGTCCATGTCTATTCCAGGCTTTCTGCTTGGTGTGCTCACCAGTTTGAAATTGACTAGAAGTAGCATGAAATTTAGTGCTGTGGTTGTAAAAGCTGGATGATGTAAGGTATTTTTTCTGAGACAGTGAGGAAGAATTATTTTTCATTTTATCTAATATGTACCTAGCAATTGGAAAGTTCAAGGAAATGATAATAAGATAAAGTAATTTCACTTCTAGTTTATTGGTTCAAAGTAATTTCTGATTTAAAAATCATTTGATAGATATTTAGTGGCCTATATGAAGTAAGATGATGGGTTTTAATCAGTTCCACATTACAAAAGCTACCATTACAATTTATTCGAGCCTGCAATCTTATGGGTAGTTGGGGAACAGATTTGAAGGAATGAACAGACATGGAGAGCAAGCTCCTTTCTCACTGCTATGAAGTGACCCTCCAAATCTGGATTGAGGCACATTGGTAGACAACAGTGTGAAGGAAGCTTACTGCACTGTTGTCTGTGCTCTGTCTGTTCTGTGGATAGAGGCATAGTTGCCATTCTGGCATTTTTTACCAGTCTGGATTCACATTGAAAAATAACAAACAAACCCCACCATATTATTGTCCGTATAATCTGTTTTTTCAGCAGGCTTTTAGCTGTAAATATATGATCAAACTTAAATCCAGAAACCTTATATACACAAAGCAAGTTATGTACTTAAAACACAGCAAATATACTGGCTCACATCCCAACTCGTGATAATGATAGGATATACTACATGGGACCTAAGCATTTTATTTTTATATCCCCTAACCTCCCACCAAGGTCCCACCCATACACCAACATCTTTTATGTCATAACTTTCCCAGGCTAGGACTTCCATTTGTTTGTGAACTGTTATCATATCATTAGGGCGGCTGCTGCTTCAGTGAGTATTCTACATACACATTTCCTGTGTGAAATCTGAACTAATCATCACAGTTAAAATAATAATGAAGGCTCCTTTGTCTTTCAAAGGAACTTGATTTGAAAGAGCCATTCCAAGACTTTTGTTAAAAGTAATGTTGGTCCCTTGCAGTGCATTTCATGGAGATGAATGTAACAATGTGTTTGAAGTGTGATATATATGGAGGCTCTAATATGATATCTGCACAGACACAAGCTTTGTTTAAATCCTCATTGCCGGCAGGTCTGGAGTCATGCCACTGAATAATGCTGCCTATCGCATTGCCATTTGGCACCAGGAAATGTCAATGCCAGACAGTTAATTTCAGCTGTCTTCTTGGCAGCAGCCTGATAATTTTCACACTGTTCTTTGCAGCCATAATTTTGAAGCCGTTTTATAAATTAGACCAGTTAAAACAACAACAAACTCCAAGGAACTAGGAACTTGAGTATCCATGTATATTTTGAGGGGGTATTATCTGTTCCCTGAGGGTTCGTCTACACAGCAGTGTTATAATCTACGTCAACGCTACAAGCCATTATTTCAACATAATATTGAAATCATGTTGAGCTGGAGTACTTCTTACTCCACCTCCTGTAACCCCTATTTTATGAGGCGTAAGGGAAGTTGGAGGAAGAGTGCTCTTTTGTCAGACTTCCTGCTGTGTAGACAGCGCCAAAAGCCGAAATAAGCTATTTCGACTTAAGCTACGCAATTGACATAACTCAAGTTGCGTAGCTTATTTCAGCTTTAGCCCTGCTGTGTAGAAGTGCCTTGAGAGAATAATTTGCAGGCTTTTAGGGAATTGCACTAATTTACAGCTCTCTGTTATACTGGCCAATAAATCCATTCTGTTGTGCCCATTCTAGCTCACAGTAAAGTCTAGGTTCTAATATTATTTCTTTTAGAGCAGAATTAGAATTAGAAAATATATACTACCTTTCTATATGTATATATCTATAAGAGGGACTTTCTCCCTTTCTATTCTTGACTGCATATCTTTTGTTCTGGTTTTAGTTCTCTCAAGGTCTCTCTATAGATGGGTGAAGGTTTGTGTCTCAATTGAAAGACTGCTTATAAAATTATAGGCAATTCTAGCACTAGTGCAGTGTGAATGGTTAGGAAAAGTGAAAGTTCAGACAGCACTGTGATGAGCATTATGTAAAATAACTGCATAGATAAGTGGAAAGCAGAAAACAATGCTAACATTTGGAATCTTCTAAGTTTTGAGTGCTCCAACTCTCAGTTTAATCTCATTATTATTAGTTTCTTTAATGCCCGTTGGTTTGTTTAAGGAAAAGAAACAGAGAAGAAATTAAGGAGCTATTTCCTTTGTCACAAGGGAATAGAAAAGGGTGAGAAATATGTGTATATGGGGAGAACCAAAGGAAAAACAAGGTCCCCAGTACACTACTTTTAACAGAACCCAGCTAGCTAAAGGGCATTTGAACACACTTGCAGCTAGCATGGTTTTAATCTAAGACTGGAAAGGACCTTAAATTAAAGTTGAAAGCTGGAGATAGAATATTCCAAAGCTGCAAAATTCAGAACCCGTTTTCCTCAAATTCAGGAATATATAAGTCCAGGTGCTTGGTTCAGGCCCATCACCAAAAACATCTTTCAAAGTCTGCATTTTTTCATGTTGCAAAGAAGCTGTGCATGCAGGGCACTGCCCATATTTAAATGACTGATGAAATGATGCAGTGCTAAAATGAGTGCCTATGATTTTAGGTAACTGTGCTCTTGCCTGCTGCTGCTCAGAGCATGAACCCTACAAACCTCTCCGTGCTCGGCAACGTTGCTGAATCCCCTCGGCAAATGGCTCTGGAGCAGGGGCCACAAACAGACAGAGTAAGTTGCCAGGACCCTGTTTCTTTTAAATGTAAAGGTACTCTGATTTTACTGCCCCATGGAAAGTGATGATTAAATACGTCTGAGTGACGTGGAAAGTGATGCAAAAAACTTTTTTTTTTGGTGAAGGCTTCTAGAGCACTCCACAGTCTCATCATGCAATGTGGAGGGTTTTTTGAGGGAGCGGGGGTATTTGTTCAATGTATCATTGAAACATGGCCTATGGACTGTTCTCTCTGAAGCAATCACTTTAAAATATTTTCCCAAGGCTTTGAATATCAAATTTAGTAATCTCTATTATTCTGTTTGACCAGTGTCTGCTGATTTCTTTTTAGTAGTCTATTAAGACACTTTATATAATCTTTTTGTTATGAGATGCCTATTTTGAAGTTGGGATATTTTGTACAGTGTGTAGAATTTACCTTTGCTTTCTGTGTGAGAGAAGAGAAAGAAAATCTTCATTAAAATCAGAACTAAAACCAAATACCATTTAGCTATAAAGAATCAGCCTCCTTGTCTTATGTTGTTAGGCATTTAGTTCTTAATTATCTGCTGCCTCATTGAACTCTGCCTGTGTGTATGTGCGCGTGTGTATGTGTGAGAGAGTGAGACTGTGAATTCTGCCTCTGTGTAGGGGTTGTTTTCATTTGCTTTTGTGGTAGGAGGGCGATTGTTAGAGACCCAAGGTACTTTCTTCAAGCATGGATGGGGAATGGGTTTTGTTCAGTTGCTAAGATCCAAAATTCTCCTCTCATTTGGTGCATCCTCCTGCTTGTCACTATTTAATGGAGGCGGGTAGATATTTTCACAAAGCTCCTACCCAGCAAGGGTCTCAATATAGTGAAGAATTACAGGACACAGCTTCAGCAGTCATATACACATGATTTCACGATCCCTCATTCTCTAGTTACCAAAGGAAACAAAGAGCTTTGATCCCTTCTGGATAGAAGAGCCATCTAACTCAGTGCTGTGAATTCCTTCCTCAGGCATCATTACCAGTGCATAACCAGGTATTACCTCCTATGGATGCAGTGGATGGTTCTGATCCATTAGCATCTCTGCAGAACCCAATGGGTACAATGGAAACAAAAGAGGAAGATGATGATGATGACGATGAAGATGAAGATGAAGATGAAGACGCGGAAGATACTGATTTGGATGAATGGGACCCAGATCCACCTCGACCTTTTGACCCCCATGATTTATGTAAGTATAAGAGGAAGTATTTAATTTATTGCCCCTTTATGCTTCCCTGGTTGGTAGGTTTTTTTCTCTGCCATTTGGTAAGCGAAGTCAAAGACCATGCAGTGATTTAGAAATTGTAACCATGTTTGGATTGCACCTGCAGTAAATATTCTCACACCAGCCTATCTGACTTTCGCCTGGGGAGGGCAGGGTGGTGGGTTCAAGTCCTGCCCCTTCCTTCCCCTCCCCCCCCCGGAGGGATGGGACAGGACAGCCAACACCCAGGCTGGCCCCGGTGGAAGGCAGAATAAGGGACACCCTGAAGCTAAGGAGGTGGGGTGGCCTGGGGATAGGGCACTTGCCTGGAGAGGGCAGGGGGATGAGGTCAAGTCCCACTCCACTCTCCTCCTCTCCCTGGACAGCCACACTCTCCTCCAGCTGGAGTCCATGGACAGCTGCATTCTCCTCTAGCTGGAGCCTATGAGAAGCTCTCAAGGAGTGAGGGCACTGTTTGCTATAAGTAAATCTGGAGACTTCTCTTCTGTTTCATTTTAAGATGACACCCTACTTAAAGCATAAACAGACCACTGGCCTGACTGGTGTTGCACCTAAAGAAGTTTCTGACAAATAGTCAAGTCAGAGGTGCTTAAAGGAAGATTATATCTTGTGTGTAAGGGCCTTTCTTTATGCCCGTGCATGGGAACTCATGTCCATTATTTATGTCCTCTCTGTGTGTTTTGTAGGGTGTGAAGAGTGTAACAACGCACATCCCTCGGTGTGTCCGAAACATGGACCTTTGCATCCAATCCCAAACCGGCCAGTGCTGACCAGAGCAAGAGCCAGCCTCCCCTTAGTACTTTATATAGACAGATTTTTAGGGGGAGTGTTCTCCAAAAGACGCATTCCCAAGCGCACACAGTTTGGCCCCGTGGAGGGACCGTTGGTCAGACAAACTGAACTGAAAGACTGCTACATCCATTTAAAGGTAACACTGTGCGTGCGTGTGCATGCGTGTGTGTGTGTGTGTGACAGACAAAGAAAGAATGAGAGAGAAAGAGAACGAGAGAGAGACCTTACACTCCTTGTTTTTCATGCCCTAGAGTCTGTTGTTCTGACTTTATCACAGATATTCTCCTGACACCTTCATATCAGTGCAGTGCAACTCTTCCCAACCTCATACAGCAGAGAGCTACTTGTCATCCAGTTAGACTATTGTGCTCTGACATACGTGTCTCATGACCGTGGGTATGATGTTTCACTTTTAGTACAGGCTAATTTCAAGTACCAGCACAAACTTTGCAAATCCATCTCAGGACATTTTGCAGGCATTGCTTTGTGGCATGCTGTGACTTTAGTTGGCTACATTTCTTCTTTCCGCCCCCTCCTCCCCTGACTTCTAGAGGGAAGGGGGATCGTCTTCCTTTTTTAAGTCTGTTTGGATGGAAGAGGAATGGTTGAATGTCTCTGATCTTTTTGCTTACTGATTTGCGAGTAAGGAGTACTCCTTTATTCAGTGGAGGAGAGGCCACAAAGAGCCTTGAGACTCTGTAGAGGCACAGCCTGAAGATTACTGGTCCATCTAAACTAATACATTAGGTCTTCCCCATCTCTGGCTTCGGTGGCCTATTTACAGTGGTACGCCAGGTATAGAAATATGGTCAGTGCAATGAACATAATGCTTCCACTCACCATCTGTGAGTGGCTTCATTGGCTTTGCATGTCCCTGATGATCCTAGATTCCACCGGTGTCTACTTTTAGGCACCTTTTTAAGTTACATCTATTGCCAGAGTCCTGTGGGCAAAGTGAAAATCTCAGCTCTGACTGCATTACCTTCCTCACGGAGAAGCTGTGATTGCCAGAACAGATTTTAAAGGGCTCCAATTCCTTTGTATTATGTGACCACTGTGGAACATTGACCACTCTGTGTATTTTGATTTTTGACTCAGGTGTCTCTTGAGAAGGGCGACAGAAAAGACAGGGATCTACAAGAGGACCTGTGGTTTGAGCTGTCTAGTGAGGCACTTTGTAATTGGATGATGTTTGTACGTCCAGCCCAGAACCACCTGGAGCAGAACCTGGTGGCATACCAATATGGCCACCATATTTATTATACAACAATTAAGAATGTGGAGCCCAAACAGGAACTGAAGGTATGAGACGTTCACCCTTCATAACTCTCCTTTATATTGGGAAAGAAAGTGAATCGAATTGTATAAAAATATCCCAAATACTCAACTCATTTATGTTCCACCTAAGCTACAAATTGAAATCCTGTTATTGCCAGGTCCCTGGACCTGGTTAACTCAAGTGTATACAAGGCCTTAAACATTAGGGCTTATTGCTCTAAAATAGTCTGAGCAATTTCTTAACTTACTTAGCTAGCCAAAACATATGGGGACCTGATCCACAGCCCACTGCAGTCAGGAGAAAAACTGTCATTGATTTCAATAGGCTTTGGATCAGATCCTGAATGAGGAAACTTAAAATAAATGTGTACAAATGAACTTTCTCCCTCTCTCTCGCTCTCCCTCTTTAATAGTGTACTCCTAGCTAGGAATGTAAGCGACTAGTTAACTAGGCCCTTGACTAGTCACTTCTTCCCGCTCTTGCTGCCTCTGTCAGCAAGTGGGGGGAGGCAGCAAGTGGGGGGAGCAGGAACCAGTGTTGGGGGGGAGCTTCTTATCGCTCTCTTTCTCTTCCTCTTTGTCCCATCTGCCACATGTATGTCACTGGTTGTTGGTGTTCTAGTATTCTTTAAAGTAATGAGGTCTCTTGCTTCACCCAACTTTCCTGTGACTTTTGCAGCTTATACTCCACACATGCAATTTAATTTTTATATTTCTACTTGAAAACAATATGAAGTTACATTTTTCCTAGATTGAAAACATTTTATTTTCATGTAAGTTAGGGATGTTAAATATCGGTTAATTGAATAGTTGATTAACCTCATTAATTCTTATAGAATAGTTGAGTAACCTATAGGCTATATCAGAGGCAGTGGCACGGGATGCCAGGCAGGAGCTGGTCCGCAAGGGGAGTCAGTTTAAAAACCAGCTCTCCTTGCAGACCTGCTGTCTGTCGCCCTGTGCGGGGTGACGGCAGCCCCTGTCCAGTGCGGGGTCTGAGCTCCTGGACCCGGCACGAGCCAGAAACGAGCCAGCCTGCCAGCCTGCCTGGCTCCAAATACACTTTAAATGCAGAGTCACTGCTGACCAGCCTGCTAAAAAATTTATTGGGGGGGGGGGGGGGCAAAGGCATGTACTATATAGCAGTAACTGATAAGCTTTTGCTTATTAGTTAATTGGTTAATTAACTACACTATTACATCCCTAATGTAGATTAGCATGGGATGATTGGGAGAAGCTGCTTTAATTTCAAATATCCATCTTGAGAACTAGGGGGCAGGTAGAAAGCTGATTGCTGTTGTCAGGAATTTTCTTGCTGTTCTGTTTCTTCTCTCTCTCTCTCTCTCTCTCTCTCTCTCTCTCTCTCTCTCTCTCTCTCTCAGGCCTTCTCTACACACTTGTTTCAAGAGTTTAACAAAAATTTCTTTTAAACCCATGTAGTTAAACTAGAGCAAAATCTGGTATATACACTTTTATTTTGATGAAGGAGTGACACTTTTTCTGTTCCAAAAATGCTGAATTAATATAAGCCTGGTTTGAAGCAGTTTAAGAGTGTCCATATGGCCTTTTGTTCCTGTTTCACTAAACCAATGTGAAATCACACTTTGGGTATAATCAGCATATATTTGCATGTAGATAAGCCTTTAATCTTGTTTTGTGCTTTAGAAGTGTCATTTGGGAGTAAAAAACAGGCTGATAAATAAGAGTTAAAACAGCTTCATTGTATATTTTCTTTTCTCTAATTAGATATTCATGAAACAGTAAGTTGTGTGTGGGAATGGAGCCAGGAGGGTCATTAAAGCAGAAGCTCACATTGCTTGTCAGACTCATAGACCTTTGTTATTAATGAGCTGTTAGTTTCCGTTTTCCAGAAATGTTTGTCCTCTCAGTGCGGTGCCTGGGAAAGAACAAATACCTGCTAATGACTCCAGCATGAATATCATTTTAGGCTTCTGCATAGAAATAAGATTCGGCCCTCCCAAAAGTGAAACACACAAATGTATCATAAACAAAATACAGGACTATGTAGCACTTTAAAGACTAACAAGATGGTTTATTAGATGATGAGCTTTCATGGGCCAGACCCACTTCCTCAGATCAGATAGTGGAAGAAAATAGTCACAACCATATATACCAAAGGATACAACTAAAAAAAATGAACACATATGAAAAGGACAAATCACATTTCAGAACAGAAGGGGGATGCGGGGGGTGCGGGGGGGGAGGGAAGGAAGGTGAATGCCTGTGAGTTAATGATATTAGAGGTGGGGAAGGGTAGATGTCTGTGAGTTAATAGTATTAGAGGTGATAATTGGGGAAGCTATCTTTGTAATGGGTAAGGTAGTTGGGGTCTTCGTTCAGCCCCCTGCGGAGAGTGTCGAATTTTAGCATGAATGCCAGTTCAGAGGATTCCCTTTCAAGTGCAGATTTGAAAGTCTTCTGAAGTAGGATGCAGGTGAGTAGGTCATTAAGACAGTGTCCTTTCTGGTTGAAATGGCAAGAAACTGTTTTTTCTTTGTGATCCTGTCTAATGTCTGTTTTGTGGGCATTGATTCTTTGGCGAAGTGTCTGAGACGTTTGTCCAATGTACATAGCAGACGGACACTTTCGGCACATGATAGCATAGATTATATTTCTGGATGCGCAGGAATATGTATTCTTGATCTTATAACTCACTTGGTTAGGCCCAATAATGGTGTCAGCAGAGTGAATATGTGGACAAAGCTGGCAACGGGGTTTGTTGCAAGGGAAAGTACCAGGGTTGGTATTAGTGTGGTATGTCCTGTGGTTGTTGGTAAGAATCATCTTGAGGTTAGGTGGTTATGTATAGGAGAATATGGGTCTGTCTCCCAGAGCTTCTTGGAGTTTAGTATCCTGTTCCAGTATAGGCTGTTGGTAAGAATCATCTTGAGGTTAGGTGGTTGTCTATAGGAGAATATGGGTCTGTCTCCCAGAGCTTCTTGGAGTTTAGTATCCTGTTCCAGTATAGGCTGTTGGTAAGAATCATCTTGAGGTTAGGTGGTTGTCTATAGGAGAATATGGGTCTGTCTCCCAGAGCTTCTTGGAGTTTAGTATCCTGTTCCAGTATAGGCTGTAATTTATTGATAATGTGTTGGACAGGTTTAAGTTGGGAGCTGTAGGTGATGACAAGTGGTGTTCTATTGTTGGTTTTCTTGGGTCTGTCAGCTAATATCTTTATGGCTGACCTAGAACAACGTTTCCTCAATTTCCATCCCCTTTTACCCCTTCTCTACTTACGCTACATCGATGACATCTTTATGATCTGGACGCATGGCTAAGAAACACTGGAGACATTCCACAGAGATTTCAACAACCTACACCCCACCATTAACCTCAGTCTGGACCATTCCACACGAGAGATCCATTTCCTGGACACCACAGTACAAATCAACAATGGAAAATTGGACACCACCCTCTACAGAAAACCCACTGACTCGTACAGTTAGCTACATGCTTCCAGCTCCCATCCAGCACAAAGAATCAATGCCCAACACAAATGAATCAAATCTGCACTTGAAAGGGAATCCTCTGAACTGGCATTCATGCTAAAATTCGACACTCTCCGCAGGGGGCTGAACAGAGACCCCAACTACCTTTCCCATTACAAAGATAGCTTCCCCAATTATCTCCTCTAATACTATTAACTCACAGACATCTACCCTTCCCCACCTCTAATATCATTAACTCACAGGCATTCACCTTCCTTCCCCCCTCCCCCCACATCCCCCTTCTGTTCTGAAATGTGATTTGTCCTTTTCATATGTGTTCATTTTTTTTAATTGTATCCTTTGGTATATATGGTTGTGACTATTTTCTTCCACTATCTGATCTGAGGAAGTGGGTCTGGCCCACGAAAGCTCATCATCTAATAAACCATCTTGTTAGTCTTTAAAGTGCTACATAGTCCTGTATTTTGTTTCAGCTACACCAGACTAACACGGCTACATTTCTATCATTATTCTAAATGTATCATAAGTCTGTCACTGGAAAGTCTTTGTCTACACCAGTGTTTCTCAACCAGTGGTACAAGTACCCCAGAGGTACTCGACAGAAGTCTGGGGGGGGGGAGGGTACGTCAACACAATCGAAATTTGGAGAAAACTGAATTTTTGTTTTGAGTTTTTTATAGCATTTTATTATTTTTGTACTTTTTACACCCAAAAATTTAATCACCCGCCCGGCTATGATTAAGTTGTTTAAACAAATGTGTTGCAACAGTAGAAAAAAATTGTGCATGTCTGAAAACTATAGGTACTGGGGGTACTTACAATTTTTTTTAAAGGTGTACTTTATAAAAACATGTTGAGAAACACTGGTCTACACTACAGCTTATGTTGCAAGAACTTATGTCGCTAAGAGTTGTGAATAACTGCCTCCTACCCCAGAGAGACATAAGCACCAGTGTGAACAGCTCTCTAGCTGCCCTCCCCAACATTGGGGGTGGATTAATTAAGTCAACTCTTTCCATTGCCATAGTGGAGCTACACAAAAGATCTTACAGAGTCACAGCATCTGTGCAGCTATGTCGCTATAAGCTGTCTAGTGTAGTCATAGCCTAAAATCCCGTTTAAGGCTCATCTTAAAAAAACATTTGTAAGGTCAGTCTTTTTAATGAGATGGGTTGGTAACCTCTGAAACATCACTAGAACCCTGACTGTGATTGTCTTTGCTGAAATCCTTCTCCAAGATTTAGTTTCTGTTTTTTGCTTTCTTCTCTTCTCTCTTGATTAGGTTTCCTAAATCCCTATTCTCTAAATTACAGGGAGTCCAGGTTTTTCTTTACGAAACAGGGGCATGATGTTCTAATCTACTATTATCTCAGATGCATTTTAAAATTAATCTCAGCATGCCCTGCTGCGTATTGTCTGTAAAGAGAAGAACAACCATTTTGTCTTCTTCGAGTGATTGCTCATGTGCATTCCAGTTATGTGTGTGCATGCAGCGTGCACGTGTCGTCGGAAGTTTTTCCCTCAGCAGTATCCTTAGGGCCAGCGGGGAGCCCCCTGGAGTGGCGCTGGTATAGTGGCCCATATATACCCCTACTGGCCCCCTCACCCACTCAGTTCCGTCTTACTGCCGTGACGGTCGTTGGAACAACCCTCAGCTCATCTAACAATAGTTGTCTTCAGTATTGTTTGTTTCTTCACTTAGCTTAAGTACCTGCAATTAAGTTAAAGACTCTTTTGTTGTTTGTTGTTTTCATTGCTGCTCCCCGCCGCGGCGCGCCGTGTGCCTGTGGCAAGGCATACCCGGCCCGCAAGGCTTTAAGTCCTGCAAAAAGTGCCACAAGCCTATGCCCCGTGATGACCCTCATTCCTCATGCTTAAAGTGCATGGGGCTCCTCACAGAAGCCTGCAAAATCTGCAAGGCGTTTAAGCCGTGCACGAAACGCGAGAGAGTCGCGTCTTAAGATCATCCTTATGAAGGCGGCTGTCCAGCTGGTACTGACATTGGAGTCGGCACCGGGTCCTCACAGCGCACCGGTGTCAGTGCAGCCCTCCCCCCCGCACCGTGCCTACAGAGACCTCGATACCAGTCTCAGTCTCCAGCATCGCAGAAGAAGAGGAGGCCTAACAGGGGATGGTCCCCTGCTAGACACACGCCACCCATGACCCTCCTGCTGCTCCTGGACCTGATTACTCAGGACTCGGGCAGGCTCCACTACCCAGACCTGCACTCGCTGCATTTGACAGCATGTAAGCTCCATGGCTAACGGCTGAGGAACTTCAGTGCTCAGAATGGGTCCAGGAAGTATTACTGGGTAGCAGAAAGCCCTCCACTAGGACCACATACCTGGCTAAGTGGAAACGGTTCTGTATCTGGGTTGCCCAAGAGAGGGTACACCCACAGCGAGCTGTGATCCCCTTGATCCTGGATTACCTGTTAGACCTCAGGCTCCAGGACCTTTCTTCCTCCTCTATCAAGGTTCACTTGGCAGCCATTTCGGCCTTCCACCCAGGGGAAGAGGGGAAAACTCTGTTTGCTAACCCAGTGGTCAACAGGTTTCTGAAAGGGTTGGACAGGCCTGTCCCCCAGTGGGACCTAAATCGGGGTCCTTTCCAAACTTATGGGATCCCTGTTCGAACCTTTAGCGACATGTTCCCTTCTATACCTGTCCTATAAGGTGTCTCTCCTGGTGGCACTCACATCTGCCAGGTATCCGAACTCAGGGCGCTCACCTCGGATCGCCTGTACACAGTGTTTTTCAAAGACAAGGTTAGGCTCTGCCTCCACCCAGCTTTTCTGTCCAAGGTAGTGTCTTCTTTCCACACCTTTCAGGTTATTTTCCTGCCAGTCTTTTACCCCAAGCCGCATGCATCTGGGAAAGAACAGGCTTTACACACTTTAGATGTGCGCATGGTGTTAGCTTTTTACTTAGACAGGACAAAACCATTCAGGAAGTCACCTCGTCTCTTTGTGGCCATTGCTGAATAGGTGAGGGGTCAACCTGTGTCCTCCCAGTGGATCTCCTCTTGGATAACCGCTTGTATCAAGAAGTGCTATGCCCTAGTGGTTTCAAAGGTTTGTCATAGTCGGGGGTGATAGTGGGGTAAGCTCCCACTATCTATAAAATGCTCCCATGGCATGCGTCTCCAATACCCTCTGACAACCAAAGTCCAGCTCCTGGCCTTCACGTATGGCTTAGTTTTTTAAGTCCGGCAAAACTGTTTGTACTGACAGGAGAAGGGGCGAAGGCGGGTGACTGGCGCCTTAAAACCAGTTGCTTCGGGCAGGTGGGGCTCATGAGTCTGGGAAGGCCACCCACCTAGGAGAAGGGAAACCCTGATTTAAAACCTCCGCTGCCTTGCGATACCTAGTTATGGGAAAGGCTTTGGGAGTAAACCCTGAGGAAAAATCCGGAGATGGAGCCCCTAAGGCAGTTTGAGGTTGTACTCAACCTCACTCTGGCAGCTCCTGCGACGACATTGGTGCCAAGCTGTACTGGCTTTCGCCTTTCCCTTGGGTTAAATCAGTGGCGTGGAGAGGGGGATCCTGCTGCTGGGCATCAGCCGGTTCTCAACTTACTTGCCCAGGCCTACGCCCTGGAGAGGACACTCCGGCATCGCTTTCTGAGCGGTGACACAACACGGGAAGCAGCAGTTACTGGTATTAAGCCACTGCACTTGATTGTCGTAGAGTGAGGCACCAGAGGTGGCTTCCGACGGTGGAAGAGGTCTTCGGATCTCATTGGGCAGCTACTGCCTGCCTCAAGCTGGGCAGCCCCCAGCCAAATAGGTGCTGCCTCGCCATGGTCCACTTGCTCCACTGGATGTGTGGGGCTTAGGGAATCACCAACAGGTGGATCGTTAACCTTACACCAGGCAAAACAAACAAGCGACAAAGTAATCCAGCCTTCAGGCTGGGCACATGGAAAGTAAGGACCATGTTCTTCTTCAAGTAGTGTCCCCGTGGGTGCTCCACTGTAGGTGAAGGGTTGCCCTGAGCCGCAGATCGGAGCTTTGTATAGCAGTTTCCCCTGTTGAGTCACGCATGCCCAGGAGGCGTCTCGAGCCCTTCCCGCCTCCTGAGGAGCGTGACTCAACCCCCTCCCTTTCAGTTCCTCTTTAACCGCCCTCGTCAGCGGACGGAGCACTTAGGAGCTCCCTGTCAGATTATCTGACTGCTTTCCTCTTACTAATTTAGGCATAGTTTAGCTTCCCCTGTTATCCTAGTTACTCTTTCCCTGTTTCTTTATTAAAAAAAAAAAAAAAAACCTAGAAATAGGAAAAATAGATTAGTTAAATCCCCCCCCTCAGGGGGGACTTGAACTTACCTCAGACCGAGACTCTGGTGAACCGGCTTTCTCCCGCCTGTCAAACAGGAAACACATAAAGACTTAAAAAAAAAAAAAAAAAAAAAAAAAAGAAGAAGAAGAAGAAGCAAACCACATAAACTATAACAATATAGTAATTTCAAGAGCGAGAGAGCCTGCAATGTCCGGCTCCTCAGGGTTTAAAAAGTGCGCTCAATGCCGGGACCCAATGCCGGCTTCAGACGGCCACTCTGACTGCATACGGTGTTTGGGGGAGACTCACTCTCCACACAACTGTACCCACTGCAATTCCCTGACGGCAAGAGCCAGAAAAGACCGTGAGCTCTGCCTCAGGATGATTTTATTTGAAAAAGCTCTACAGCCTGCGGGAGAACAATCTGCACCGCAGCAAGAGCCTCTGCCACCTTCCAAAAATACCCCGAGACCCAGGGCATCCCGCTCTCTTCCAGCCTCTTCCTCTCGCAAACATAGAGGAGAGGCACACCAGCATGGGAAGTCCCCTGCCACTAAGGCTTCGGGGCGATCCTCCCACTCCGCACCGGTATCGGGGCGCTCAACAGCTGAGCGGCCCCGGGAGCGCTCTAAGCAGCCGGCACGGCATGAAAAGCCGCTGCCGCTTCAAACTGCGGTGTCGCTTGCAAGCATGGGAAGCGACAGTCCCGGCTTTCAGTCGTGGACTCAGTACAACAACGAGCGAAGTTTCCACAGTATAGGACGGGCAATGCAGGACACCGCTTTCAGTCCCGGCACTGCTTCAAGCCTCTGCGGCACCCCGGGACCATTCTCAGCAGCCGGCACGGCATGAAAAGCCGGCGCCGCTTCAAACCGCGGTGCCGCTTCACAGCCCGGCACCGCTTCCAGCCCCGGCGCTGCTCCAAGTCTCCGCAGCGCCGAAACCTACATCGCGGCTTAAAGCTGCAGTGCCTCTTAAAGCCACGGCACCGCAGCAAAACAATGGGCAGTCTACGAAGCCTCTGGCAACAGCAGATGCTCCACTGGTCCTCCCACAGCCAGACAAGCAGCCAGATAAGACTCCTAGGGATCAGCCCCAACAAGAGACTGATCCATACAGTGGACATCATGATCTGTGCCTGCCCTCTACTTCTTACTCTCCTGAGGGGTCTCCGTCAAGGCGATCCCCTCCCAGATCGATGTCACCGTCGTCTCTCCACAACGCTCCCCTTCCTGATGATGACCACCACACGGTCTATTCCTCACGACATCCATCACCTGAGAAGGCTCGCTCTCACCATTATAGGGCTCCGCCACAACATGGCCCATGGCACCCATACTGGCCTTACCCACCTCCACCTTATCCACCGCAATGGGGACCGTGGGAACACTGGGAGCCATATGGACACCGCTCCCCACCTTGTTCCATTGCATCCTGGAGAAGTTTGCCTCGGCCACAACCCCTAACTCCAGCAAGTTTTTCGGAGGATGAGGTGGAACGAATCTCAAACAACGACTCAGATACTCAGTCAGTAAACATCACACACTCTGATGCCCTGGATGCACAACCAGAGGACGCCGTAGTACCACCAGACACTGGAACGATTGACGATCTGAAACAGTTCCAAGAACTATTCAAGAGAGTAGCGACAAGCCAGAATGTCTCCCTGCAAGAGGTGCAGAAGAAACAATATCAATTGTTAAAGAATCTACATCCGACACTACAGGGCAAGATTGCCCTACCGATAGACGAGGCAATCATGGAAACTTCAGAAGATCTCTGGAAGACGCCTGCATCTATCCAACCAACTAACAGGAAAATTGACAGAAAGTACTTTGTCCCCTCAAAAGACAATGACTTTCTCTTCACTCACCCACAACCTAATTCACTAGTCGTGGACTCAGTACAACAACGAGCGAAGTTTCCACAGTATAGGACGGGCAATGCAGACAAGGACCACAAAAAGTTGGACTCCTTTGGCAAGAAAGTATACTCCTCTTCAACCCTACAACTCAGAATATCAAATTACTCTGCTCTTTTAGCAAATCACAACTTTGACAACTACTCAAAACTGGGAGAACTAATGGCACATCTCCCCGACTCCAAAAGACCCATCTTAAAATCAATAGTTCATGAGGGCCATATGATCGCCCGCGCCGCTCTCCAAATGGCAATGGATGTAGCTGACACTGCAGACCGAGTTACAGCTACAGCGGTGGTGATGCGTAGAGCCTCTTGGCTCCAGTCATCTGGAGTTCCACGCGAACTCCAGCCCAAAGTGGAGGACTTGCCATTTGACAAACAAAAGCTATTTGCAGCTACTACGGACGAAATGCTCCATAACAGCAAAAATTCTAAGTCCACACTTCGCACGCTAGGCATGGGCACGCCACCATATAAACGCAGACGATACACTCCATATAATTCATATAATCGATACCGATATGGACAATACAATCGACCACAGAGGCCTTATGAGGACAACAGACCAAGACAGAGAGGTCCCAGAAGGCGACCCAACCAAGCCCGCCCACCAGCCAACCAACCATCTAAGCAGCAAATTTGAACATTTGGTCGAGGGTCTGCAAGACCTCCCACTCGATCTCGCACCTCAACATGGCCATCTATTCAACCACCGTTTGCTTGCCTTCCTCCCACAGTGGGAATCCATAACATCGGACTGCTAGGTCCTAGAGATAATTCGAGTGGGCTATACCATCCCTTTTATTTCTATCCCCCCTACCCTTCCCCCTACCCCGTCCCTTTTCAGGGACCACTCTCACGAGGACCTTCTAAAACAAGAAGTCAATTGGCTCCTTGCCATTGGGGCTATAGAAAGGGTACCTCGAGAGTTCCACGGGAGGGGGTTTTACTCAAATTATTTCCTGACCGAAAAAAGAACGGGGGGCTGGAGACCTATATTGGATCTCTGCAAATTGAACAAATTTCTCAAGAGACAGCGTTTCAAGATGGTCACTCTTTCCACAATCATTCCTGCGCTAGATCGAGGGGACTGGTTCGCAGCCCTCGACCTCCAAGATGCCTATTTCCATGTAACCATCCACCCCGCCCACAGACGCTACCTATGCTTCACGTTGGGACTGGACCATTTCCAGTACAAGGTTCTTCCCTTCGGCCTCTCATCAGCCCCGAGGGTATTTTCCAAGGTACTGGCGGTTGTAACCGTGTATCTCAGAGGGCAGAACGTCATCATATTTCCCTACCTAGATGATTGCCTCCTAAAAGGATCCTCATACGCCGAAACCGCCGCTATGATACATACGACCACAGCCCTCCTCAGTCGTCTAGGCCTTCTAATCAACCAAGACAAATCAATTCTGTACCCGGTTCAAGATATAGAGTTCATTGGCGCACGCCTGGACTCACTTACAGCCCGGGCATACCTACCTCAACAATGGTTTGCAACCATGCAAAAAATTATAAACGGGATGCTCGCAGTTCCTACCACCAGAATACTTACATGCCTCCAACTAATGGGACACATGGCTTCCACCACCTACGTAGTCCACCATGCTCGTCTGCACTTCCGATGTTTCCAGCTCTGGATTGCAGCCGTTTATATCCCATCACGACACCCTCGAAACAAAACGGTTACTATCCCACCAGACGTGCTCGCATCCTTACAATGGTGGACAGTGTCAAACAATCTTCTGGCGGGGGTTCCGTTCCAACAAATCGAACCCACTATTCAAATCACCACAGACGCTTCCCTGCTCGGCTGGGGTGCACATATGGATGGCCACGAAGTTCAAGGCAGGTGGTCCCCAAACGAGACACTCTTACATATCAATCTCCTCGAATTGAGAGCAGTAAGAAATGCCTGTGCACACTTTGCCTCCGACATCGCCAATCACACAGTCCGCATCCTAACAGACAATATCTGTACGATGTTCTACATAGACAGGGTGGAGCCCGCTCCCGCTCGCTATGCACGGAGGCTATTTGCCTGTGGAATGCGTGTATCCGCAACCAAGTAACCCTCATAGCATCATACCTGCCCGGAGTGAACAATACCAAAGCGGACTCCCTCAGCCGAAACTTCACCACGGACCACGAATGGGAGTTACATACGGAGGTGGCGAACCCAATTTTCCATCAATGGGGATGGCCATTGATAGACCTCTTCGCTTCTACCCAGAACACCAAATGTCCCCAATTCTGCTCGCGTGTGGGACTTGGCAAACACTCTCTGGGGGATGCCTTCCTAATCAAATGGACAGCCCCCCTACACTACGCCTTTCCTCCCATACCGCTCATCCCAAGAGTTCTGTGCAAGATCCTGAGAGACAAAGCCCTAGTCATCCTGATTGCACCATCATGGTCTCGCCAAACCTGGTACCCATACCTTCACAGGCTAGCGGTCCAGCCACCCCACCCACTACCATACCGGATGGACCTACTGTCTCAGGACAACGGCAAGATACTGCATCCACAACTCAATACCCTGCACCTTCACGCATGGCTTCTCTCTGGTTCTCGGAGGTAGAAGAGCGCTGCTCCCAGCGAGTAAAAGACATCCTCCTCCATAGCAGGAGGCAGTCTACTCGGAAAACTTATCAACAGAAATGGACACGTTTCTGTCATTGGTGACAGCGAGCCAAGGTGGAACCCCGTGCCTCACCACTAAATACCATCCTGGACTACACTCTGAAGCTTAAGGCATCAGGACTGTCAATCTCCTCTCTAAGAGTACACCTCGCTGCAATAGCAGCATTTCATACCTCAGTAGACGGCTTCTCCATTTTTAACCATCCTATTACGAAGAGATTCCTCAAGGGGCTCCAGAATGTGTACTCACCACATAAGGCCCCACCCCCTTTATGGGACCTAAATCTTGTTTTGAATTGCCTCACCAGACCTCCCTTTGAGCCACTGGCAACAGTACCACTTCCCTTCCTTTTTATGAAAGTCTGCTTCCTATTAGCCATTACCTCCGTCAGGAGGGTGAGCGAACTCGGAGCACTAATGTCAGAACCTCCTTACACAGTTTTCACTAAGGATAGGGTAATACTGAGACCCCACCCCAACTTTTTTGCCAAAGATATGTACAGAATTCCACCTCAACGAACCGATCGTATTACCTACCTTTTTCCCAAAACCGCATTCTTCGCAGACAGACGCCAGCCTGCACACTCTGGACATCCGGAGGGCTCTGGCCTTCTTCCTAGAAAGAACAAAACCATTTTGTAAATCCGAAAGACTTTTTATTTCCATTGCTGAACGATCCAAGGGGACACCAATATCATCGCAACGAATCTCAAAGTGGATATCGACATGTATAATCAAATGTCACTCTCTGGGCAATAGACCGTTACAATGCCCACCACGAGCGCATTCTACTCGAGCCACGGCCGCTTCTACAGCCTTTCTGGGCAATGTCCCCTTAAGAGACATTTACCGAGCAGCAACATGGTCTTCAGACCATACTTTTGCTAAACACTACGCTATCCTTCCACAACTCAAGAGCGATTCAGCAGTTGCCACAGCAGTACTCTCTACCACTGCTAAACAATGACTCCGGCTCCCTCCAGCCTTACATTGAATACTGCTTTGTTGTCACCTACAGTGGAGCACCCACGGGGACACTACTCGAAGAAGAAAAGGGAGTTACTCACCTCGTGCAGTAACGAGTGTTCTTCGAGATGTGTGTCCCCGTGGGTGCTCCACGACCCTCCCTACTTCCCCTCTGCTCGGAGTCAAAATTCTCGGGCGGAGACGAGGAACTGAAAGGGAGGGGGTTGAGTCACGCTCCTCAGGAGGCGGGAAGGGCTCGAGACGCCTCCTGGGCATGCGTGACTCAACAGGGGAAACTGCTATACAAAGCTCTGATCTGCGGCTCAGGGCAACCCTTCACCTACAGTGGAGCACCCACGGGGACACACATCTCGAAGAACACTCGTTACTGCACGAGGTGAGTAACTCCCTTATTCCGGGCCTTACTGAAGACCTACAGATCATTAGTAATCCCTGGAAGACAGCCGTCATTAATAATGAGCTGAGAAGACTGCGGATGGACATTGTAGCCCTCCAGGAAACAAGGCTATCGTCCTCTGGATGTCTCTGGGAGAAGGATTTTTCCTTTTTCTGGCACGGGAAGCCTCCAGAAGAGACCAGGGAACACGGTGTTGGCTTTGCAATTAGAAACAACCTAGTTGGCTCAGTCATACCACCAAATGTGGGAACTGAGAGAATGCTGAAAATCCAGCTTCAAATAATCAGTGGGCATGGCCAACATCTTCAGCATTTATGTGCCTACTTTAACTTCTGCCCAGGAAGATAAGGACAAGTTCTATGATGAACTTAGTATTGCCATCAGTGAAGTATCTTCCCATGAGCCGCTATTCATCCTTGGCGACTTCAACGCCAGAGTTGGCAGAGACCATCACAGTTGGCCATCCTGTCTAGGACAGTTTGGTACAGGGAAGATGAATGAAAACGGACAGCGCCTCCTTGAACTCTGCTCCCAACATGATCTCTGCGTAACCAATACCTTTTTCAACGTCAAACCCCAGCACAAAGTTTCGTGGCGACACCCAAGGTCGAAACATTGGCACCAGCTTGACCTTGTCCTCACCAAACGCAGCCGTTTAGGTAGTGTCAGGGTGACACGCAGCTACCGCAGCGCAGACTGTGATACTGACCACTTGCTCGTGTATAGTAAGGTGTACATCCAGCCGCGAAGATTTTTTCGCTCCAGAAAGGAAGGGAGGCCACGCATTGACACTGGTAAGACTCGTGACCGTTCAAAAGTATGCGAGTTTGTCCAAGCACTTGAAGAGGCCTTGCCCCGTCAGCAAGAGATGGGAACAACTATGGGACGCTATTTATGATACTGCGATATCTATCTTTGGGAAGAAGACAGTCAAGTCTGCTGATTGGTTTGAAGCCCACACTGAAGGGCTGACGCCCCTGATTGAGAAGAGGAGACAGGCACTGGCTGCATACAGGTCCTCTCCCAGTGAGGAGAACGTGCAGGCGCTCCGGTTTGCTCGCAGTCAAGTGCAGCGGGTTGCTCGGCGGTGTGCCAACGATTACTGGCTCCAGCTCTGCTCCAAGATTTAGCAGGCCATGGACACTGGTAACATGCGAGGAATGTACGATGGGATCAAGCAGGTCATTGGTCCATCACAAAGGAAGACTGCCCCACTTAAGTCGGCCACAGGCGAGATTTTGAAGGACAGAACCAAGCAGATGGAACATTGGGTGGAATACTATTCGCAGCTGTACACGAGAGAGACCGTAGTTACAGAGAGAGCCCTGAATGCCATCTAACCTCTGCCCACCACGACTGAACTTGATGCTGAACCCACCATGGAAGAACTTAGCGACGCGCTAAAAGCACTTTCTTCTGGAAAAGCCCCAGGGAAAGATGGGTATGTCTACACTTATTAACTAAGCTAATTCAAACTAACGCGTCTAGAACTAAAAACTAGTTCGAATTAGCGTTTTGCTAATTCGAACTAGCATGTCCACATTAAGTGGACCCTGAACAGGGCTTAAGGATGGCCGGAAGCAGTGCCGGCAGGGCATCAAAGGAGGACTTAGAGCGTGGAGATGCTGTCTCAGGCTAGCAGAGGGCTGCGCTTAAAGGGACCCGACCCCCACCTCGGACAGACAGTTCTCAGGGGTGCCCTGCTTGAAAACCAGTCCTGGCTTGGAGTGCCCGGAGTGCCCACACTGGGCACATCACACCACTCGGCCATCAGCCCGGCTGCACTTGCCGCAGGCTGCCATCTGGGGAGAGGGGGCAATTGGGGGGCTGCAGGAGAGCTTCCACCCCCAGAAGCCCGCAGAGCCAGCCCAGTCCTCCCCATCAGGGGCTCGTACCCCATTCCTCCCTCACCTCCTTCCACTTACCCCTCCCTAGCCCCCCTTCCTGATGTACAAAATAAAGATAAAGTTTCTTCCAACATTGACTCTGTCTTTATTGAACAAAACTGGGGGAGACTGGGAAAAGGAGGTGGGAGAGGGGAAGAGAAAGGCTGGGAGAGGGGAGGGCAACTAACATGATCAGGGGTTGGGAACAGGTCCCAGATGAAGAGAGGCTACAGAGACTGGGACTGTTCAGCTTAGAAAAGAGGAGATGGAGCGGGGACAGGATAGAGGTCTCTAAAAGCAGGGGTTGGGTAGAGAGGGTGCATTCATAAAAGTTCTTCATGAGTTCCCATAAAGAAGGACTAGAGGACACCAAAGGAAAGGAATGGGTAGCAGGCTTGAAACTAGTAAGAGAAAGTTGTTATTCTTGACAAAGCAAATAGTTAACCTGTGGAACTCCTTGCTGCAGGAGGCTGTGAAGGCTACAACTAGAACAGAGTTTAAAGGGAAGTGAGATCAAGTCATGGAGGTTGGGTCCATGGAGTAGTCTTAGCCAGGGGGTAGGAGTGGTGTCCCTGCCCAAAGTTTGTGGAAGACTGGAGAGGGATGGCACGAGACAAATGGCTTGGTCACTGTCTTCGGTCCATCCCCTCCAGGGTCCCTAGGGTTGGCCGCTGTGGGCAGACAGGCTACTGGGCTAGATGGACCTTTGGTCTGACCCAGTACGGCCATTGTAAGCTCAGGGCTCAGGGTCGGGGGTCTCAGTGGACCCCCTTGATTTTCATGCACACCTGCTCCTGGGTGTCCAGGCTGGCAGCTCTCCTGCCCTAGCCAGCCACTTTCCTGTGCCTAGTGCGGAGATCATGGACGAGGTCCACGATGTCCGCACTAGCCCAGGAAGGTGCCCGCCTCTTGCGGTCCCGGGCAAGCTCCCGGGAGCCGCCAGCCTGGTCCCGGGAAGAGGGGGTGGGCTGGGGGACATCGGGTGGGTGGCTCTGTGCCGTGCCAGGTGCAGGGTCTGCTGGCTGGGTGCTGGCAGGCTTGCACCTGGCACGGGCACCGTAGCCAGCCCGTGCCCCTTTAAGGCTAGTGTAGCGCCTATGAGTGTTAGTTTGAACTAACGTCCGTTAGTTCGAACTAACATTGTAGTGTAGACATACCCGATGGTATTCCCTCGGAAATCCTTAAATGCGCTAACGGTACCCTAGTCTTAGAGCTGTATGGAATACTCTGCCAGTGTTGGAGAGAAGGCAGCGTACCGCAAGATATGAGGGATGCTAACATCATTACTGTCTACAAGAACAAGGGTGACAAAAGCGATTGCAACAACTATCGCGGCATCTCCCTTCTCAGCACCGTGGGGAAGCTATTTGCACGTGTTGTCCTGAAGAGGCTCCATGTTCTTGCAGAGAGAGTCTACCCTGAGTCTCAGTGTGGGTTCAGAGCTGAACGGTCCACCATAGACATGGTTTTCTCTGTTAGGCAACTACAAGAAAAGTGCAGGGAACAGAACAAACCTTTGTATGTTGCTTTCATCGATCTGACCAAGGCATTCGACCTTGTCAGTAGAAAAGGTCAGTTTGCGATTCTGGCTAAGATCGGCTGTCCTCCAACTCTGCTCAGCATTGTTAGGGCCTTCCATGATGGCATGAGGGGGACCATCATATACGATGGATCCACATCCGAACCCTTCGAGATTCTCAGCGGAGTGAAGCAGGGGTGCGTGCTGGCTCCAACACTGTTTGGCATCTTCTTTGCAGTTTTGCTCAAATATGCCTTTAGAACTGCTACAGAGGGCATCTTTCTCCGCACGAGAACAGAAGGCAACCTCTTCAAACTGTTGAAGACCAGGGTGCTTACGAAGCGTCTAAGGGAGTTCCTTTTTGCTGTTGATGCAGCTATTGCTGCTCACACTCAGCAGGAACTGCAGTCACTCATAACTCGCTTTGCAGACGCATGTATGGAATTCGGCCTCACAATCAGCTTAAAGAAGACCCAGGTGATGGGCCAAAGCATGGGTAACGAGCCATTGATCAGTGTGTTAGATTATGAACTGGAAGTCGTCCATGAGTTCGTGTACCTAGGCTCTACGATCTCGGACAACTTGTCATTTGATAGCGAGATTAACAAGCGCACTGGAAAAGCCGCCACAACGTTCTCCAGGCTGACGACGAGAGTATGGGCCAATAATAAGCTCACTGTACACACCAAGGTGCAGGCCTACACAGCCTGTGTTTTGAGCACACTGTTGTACGCCAGTGAAACATGGATTTTGTGCTCAAAACAAGAGCAGCGGCTCAACACACTCCACATGCGCTGCCTTAGGTGTATACTCGGTATCTCATGGCAGGACAAGATCCCCAATAGCGCAGTGCTTGAGAGGGCGGGCACTGTCTCCATGTTCACCCTTCTCAAACAGAGGCGTATGTGCTGGCTTGGCCATGTCTCATGCATGTTGGATGGCCGAATACCAAAGGACCTTTTCTTTGGCGAACTGGCGTCTGGAAAGAGGCCGAAAGGGTGACCTAAATTGCGCTATAAGGACACGTGCAAGCGTGACCTCAATGCTCTATCAGTGCAAACACCTGGCATTTGCTCGCCTTAGACAAATATGCCTGGAAACAGGGAGTGAAGGAAGCTCTTGCTATGTATGAAACTACCTTGGTGAAGGAAGCGGAAGACAAGAGAGCCCTCAGGAAGATCTGTGCCCGTGATACCAGAGCGACATCTGCCTACTGCTGCTCACTGTGCGGAAAGGACTGCCAGATTGCACAGACACAGACACAGAAGATGCTGCTCGAATCAGTCCAACAGGGGCGCAAACCCATGATCCTTCGGGATCGAAAGATGCCTACAATTACGATTATGCCCTAGCAGGGGTACCGGCGCCACCCCTTAGAGCGCACGCCACGAGAGCTGTGGCAGCCTCCACCGCTTTCATGGTGCAGGTTCCCAACCTGGACATCTGAAGAGCCGTGACATGGTCCTCTCTCCATACCTTCGCCAATCACTATGCGGGAACACATCAAGCGAGGGAAGGCACTGCCCTGGGCAGGGCGGTCCTCCACTCCTATGTAGCTTCAACATCTGGCACTCCTCCATAGGTTCTGCTTTGGAGTCACCTAATTGGAATGCACATGAGCAATCACTCAAAGAAGAAAGAATGGTTACTTACCTCGTAACTGTGATTCTTCGAGATGTGTTGCTCATGTCCATTCCAAATCCCTGCCTGCCACCCTTTCTCCGGAGTATATAAGAGTATGTAAGAAGGAACTGAGTTGGTGAGGGGGCCAGCAGGGGTATATATGGGCTGATGTTGGGGGCTCCCCACTGGCCCTAAAGGTACTGCTAAGGGAAAAACTTCCAATGACACACCTAGTTGGAATGGATATGAGCAATACATCTTGAAGAATCCCAGTTACGAGGTAAAACAAAAAAACAGGACTGTGTAGCAATTTAAAGACTAACAAGATGGTTTATTAGGTGATGAGCTTTCGTGGACCAGACCCACTTCCTCAGATCAAATAGTGGAAGAAAATTGTCACAACCATATATACCAAAGGATACAATTAAAAAAAAAAGTGAACACATATGAAAAGGACAAATTAAATTTCAGAACAGAAGGGGGATGGGAGGGGGAAGGTAAATGTCTGTGAGCTAATGATATTAGAGGTGATAATTGAGGAAGCTATCTTTGTAATGGGTAAGTAACTGTTCTTTCTGGAAGAATCCCCCCTAAACACGTATTCCATCTTTTAGGAACATATAGTCATGTCTGTGAACCTCATTTCCTTTCCAAGTTGTAGTTACAATGGGTGAGATGAAAATTCAGATTAGAAAACAGTACTTGAAAACTAAATGGATACAGTTTGTGAACAATGCTGTTTTATTCCTTAATGGGGGGCACATTCTTCAATAGGCTTTATTGAGGGCTTGAGGAGCAATATGAGTTATTGGATCAGAGGAGAGGACTAAACATGATGCTTTAGAAAACCTTCTCCCCTCAATTTGGGGTTAATCTAAGAAGATGTCTTTTTGCCTGTTTTCTTCTCCAGGTATGGTATGCTGCCTCCTATGCAGAGTTCGTGAACCAGAAGATCCATGACATATCTGAGGAGGAAAGGAAGGGTAATTTGTTTTTATCTCTTTCCTTCTTCTCTGTGGCTGCTGTATTAAAAAGAGGTGTCTGACTTTATAATAGTGGTCCTGATCCTTCAGGCAAAAATTCAAATAGGAATTTTACCTATGTAAGAGCAACAGTTTCGGACCCTCCATTTGCTGTTATAGATGCTAAAATCATGGTAATTTAGCCTCATGTTTAAGGGCTTCAGATAATTACCAGAAGGGTGGGCAAGAGATTTCTCCCACATATTGAACTATATTACTAGGGGCTGCAGAAGTGGGGGTTGCTTTTCTCTGAAGCATCAGGTGACTGATGATGGTAGAGTTCTGTACTTGGAGTACAGTGGAAGAATCCAATATGATCTATCTGTGTTCCAGTTGTTTTTCTGGGAAGTTTTGTTGGACAATGTAAAATACAACAAAACATAACCTATGGTAAGGAAAACATCCCCAGTAGGCAACCTCCTGTCTCAAATAATTTCTTCAAAGTCTCAAAGAGGTTTAACCACTTATATAAACAAAATGATTTTTGCTGTCTTTTAAGCCAAGCTTAAATTTCTAGGTATTTTTGGACTGTATTTTAGTAATTATGTATTTGAAAGTCTTATGTGTTGTTTAGAAATGCAACTTCATATAGGCAATTTGTTAGGAGATGGAATTGGGGGCAATGTAAATATTTAATTTCTCCGGATCTTCAACATAAATATTCCTCAATCCTATTCACTACCTTCCTCATTTTTCTGCTATCGGCTGATGTCAGCTTGTAGACCAGGGGTGCTAAGAGTGAAGCCTGCAAGCCACGTAGAGCAATAGAGTAGATTGATGGCAAGACACAATCTTCAGTATGTAAGTGTGGCCTACAGAGACGACTGGGGACAAAAGGGCTTGGAGAAAACTTGAGATGTTTAATTGTTGCTGACTGACATGCTGTCATTGATACTTCCAACTTGATATAGTTCTCCGAGACCAAGAGAAGAACTGGCCATGTTATGAATGCAATCGTCGCTTCATGAGCTCAGAGCAGCTCCAACAACACCTCAACACCCATGATGAGAAGCTGGATTTCTTTAGCAGGTATTTATCATTACACAGAAACTGGGTATCCCAACTCTCAGCAGTGAAAGGTGAATCTGAAAAAGTCTAGCGTTACTATTATTATTTATATAGCACTGTAGATATGCGTGGTGTTTTACAGAATTAGAAAAAGAAAGGGGCGCTGCCCTGAGGAGTTGACAGACCTACTCAGACAAACCTGGGACAGGAATGTAGGGAAATATCAGTGGGGACGTGATTGACATAGGTGACTTTGTATAAGAAATGGTTTAAAGGAGGAACAGAAGGGCACTTATATGGGAAGAAGGGGTACAATCCTGTCTCATTGAAGTCAGTTAATGTTTTGCCATTAACCTCAACAAAGTCAGGATTTTAGCCATTTGGATACTTATAAAAATTACCCTGGCCTCTTGAGTCTACAGAATTCGGCTTGAAATCTCAAGAGAATCAACTTTCTAATGATATTTTTGATGCATCAGTTTCCAGTTGGGTCAGAAATAGAAAGTACACAAACATCCAAAGATTACAAGTGAGAAAAGTAGCCACAAACATTTTAAAGCACAAAAGGTTTGAATCTATAAATGGGTAGCAGTTCAGCAGGGGCAAGGGAAAATATCCCTTATTTTTTCCAAACCTGATAGCCAGTTGCTTATTAGCATTTAAATGGCTGCTAAAACATCCACATAAGAAATTGAACCCCTCAGCTTGCTGTCTGACATCAGTAGAGAAACATCTTTCTTGGGACAGATGTTATGCTTTCAGGTTTTAATGTTTTCTAGGATGCCTGAAGGGCAGCTACTGGCTGTCACTGTAGAAGATTTGATAGGAACCAGTAGCTTCACTGCTTAACCTCACATATATTTGTTTGGCATGGCATTTTATTCCCATTGGGGTGGGATAGAAGTATGCAGCAACCAGAGACCCAGTTTTTGCTCCCAAGATTTCTTCACATTTTCTCATTTACTTGAGGCCATTATTACTCAACTGACTGGTTAGTTTAGTGGGGATTGCTTAGAAAAGGTTCAGGAAAAGAGTAGATTCCAAATCCATGTCCTCTTTCTCTAACTCGGAGCACTGTCTGTTCTGCAGAGCAAGAGGCAGAGGTCGCGGGAGAGGAAAGAGGAGGTTTGGGCCAGGCAGACGGCCAGGGCGTCCCCCAAAATTCATGCGCTTGGAAGTAACCAATGAAAACGGGGAAAAATGTGAAGAAGGAACACAGGTATACTTGGGGGAGTGGTGGGAAAAAAGCTCATCTATGATGTAATCTCGTGATTTAAACCTGTGTTATTTGAGGACAGAATGAGGCTGCTAGTTTTTATTTTCTGGCAGTCGCACCTGAGCCTGGGGAAAGCACAGTAATTTATTGCTAACTTGCACTGCTACAGTACTTGTTATCTCAAAGCAATTCACTGCTTATTGAGCAACAGTTATGGGATAGGACCCATTTAACAGTTCCATGGCAGCATAAACAGCTGTTTGGGGGGGGGGGGGGGACAGTGGAAAAGTCCATTCCAGTTGAAACTGCAGTGGAATTTGGCTGGGATACTAGAGTCAGGTCTACACTAGAAACTTGCTATATAATAATGTTGGTTATGGGCATGATTCTTTACAGTATTTTTATACAGCAAAATGCCTTGGATGTATTTATACCAGTATAGAAGTCCTTTTTCTGATACCGTTTATTCATTTGGGGAACTTATATAAGCTATCCCTGCAAAAAACCCTCTTTTTTGCCAGAATGAGGTGCACCTCGTTTTGGAGGTGGGGGAGTGTTACTAGTATATCTGTGCCAATAAAATCTTTCTAGTGCAAACCAGAACTAGAGTTAATGCCCTTACTTTTATGAAAGGTGTCAGAAGTGATTAGTGATTCAGTTTTATGTCTCAGTTGAAAAGCGACATCTGGAGCCCTTTGGTGTCATGCCAAAGCATTGGTTCAGTACTGACTCAGAGGGAAGATTGCATATGCTGCATACAAATTTTAATGCAATGCTTTGGAAGAGCCAAGTCTACATAATTGGGGACTCCCTGACTCAGAAGAACAGAGGCATATCATCAGAACTAATCCAAAGAACAGAAGGGAGTTGCAGTATGGGATGCGGACCTGAAGGTTCTAATGAACGGAGGAGCTTGGTTCTCACTGGAATGTATTAAGGAAGACTGTGCTAGGCTGGGAAAGATGCATAAAGAAATGGAGGCTCAGGTGATCTTTAGTGGGATTCTGCCCATCCTTAGAAAAGGAGAGCAGAAGTGAGACAAGATTAAGATGACTAACATATGGTTCAGGCAATGGTGCTACAAGGAGGGTTTGTCCATGGGAAAACCATTCTCATGGGAAGAATTTCACCTGCTCACGGATAATAACAGACTTCAAGGGTGGATACTTCAACTGATCAAAAGAGCTTTAAAAAAGGAATTCAAGGGAGACAGCTCCATGCCAGATTGTAATATTGTGTGGGAAGAAAATCAAGCAAAGGAGGATACGGCAGTGGAGAAAAGAACAAGAGAGGGTTTGAGAATGGACAACATTCCCACTGACAGTAACAGTCAGGTGATTCTGGCAGAAAAATGAGTATACCTAATTTGGCAAGAAATCTGTGCGAGGTCAAGCAGAAAAAATAAGGGTGTCTGTACAGCAGTGCAAGAAGCCTAGGTAACAAAGTGGAGGAAGTAGAGTGACTGAGTGTGATAAATGTGTGGAGGGAATGGTACAGCAAGGTTGCCTATAAAGGCATATGGCCTATCCACAATCACTATTAGCACATACCATAGAACTCTAACCTTTATTATCCAGCTTTCCCTATGAACCGAACAAGCAGTGGACACGGGTCCAAAAGTGAGCTCTTTCCTGTGGCCACTAGATGGCACTGCAGCTTCACACTTTCCCCTTATCCCCTTATCTGAATTTTTGATTATGCAATCTGGCCCTGATCCCAGTTAGATCAGATCAACAGGGTTCTGCTGTATCTCCAACAGCTGGACATGGGACACTAGATAAGGAGGGCTCTGAGTCACTACAGAGAATTCTTTCCCAGGTGTCTGGCTGGTGAGTCTTGCCCATATGCACAGGGTCTAACTCAGTGGTCACCAACCAGTAGATCAGGAGCCTCTGACAACTGGTAGATCTTGGAGCCTCTGACAGGTAATCTTGACTGATTTGGCCAAGAGGCTGTCAAGTGCAGCATGGCAGCTGCCCCTATCCCCACTGCTGCGCATCTCCCGCCCTTTGCCTTGGAGCTGCCTCTCCCCCCAGAGCCTCCTGCTTTCTGTGCAAAGCAGAGAAGGGAGAGGAGGGGGCACTGATGTCAGGTGCCCCCCTCCCACTCTATATTGTGTCTCCACAGAATGGATGGGGGGACAACAGGGCTTGGGATAGAGGGAGTTTGCTGGCTGCTTTGGAGAGTGGGGCAGGGCCAGAGTATGGGCGAGCCTACTTTAGCCCCACTGCACCACCACCCAGGAGCCACCTGAGGTAAGCAATGCCCACCTGGAGCCTGCTCCGAATCCCTGCCCCAGTCAGGTACCCCCCCAGGCCCCTGGACCCAAACTCCTGCCCAGAGCCTGCATTTTGAACCCCCTCCTGCACTCCAATTCCCTGCCCCAGGCTTAGCTCAGAGCCCCGCTATCACTCCAAATCCTTTGGCCCAAGGCCAGATCCTGTACCCCAACCCTCTGCCCCTACCTGGTGAAAAAGACAGAGGATGAGGGAGGATGGAGTGAACAGAGGCAGGTGGCCTCAGAAAAGAGACATGAAAGAAATGGGGCAAGGGTGTTTGGGTCTGAGGTAGATCCTGGATCGCATTTAAATTCAAAAAGTGAGCTTGTGCTTAAAAAGGAGACCCCTGGTCTAACTGATCATAGGATTTGCAGTCAGGAAGGAATTTCCACCTACGTCAGACTGGAGGGTTTTTTCTTTCCTCTGCAGCACGGGGCATGGGACACTTTCTGCTTTGCACTAGAGCAGGGGTGGGCAAAAGGGCCTCTGTGGGCTGGATCTAGCCCACCAAGCGGGTTGATCCAGCCTGCAGAGGCCCTAATGCCAGGCCAATTAGGGCCTGGGGGCAGGGGAAGCACACCAAGTTTCCTCTTCCCTGCCAGGAGCACATAGCACTTGGAAGTACATGCTCCTGGCACGGCGGGAGGAGACTTCATGCTGTCCCCTGCCCTCAAGCCCTGATTGGCCTGGGGGCGAGAGGAGCACATGAAGTTTAGTCTGCCCTGCCCCCGCCCTGTGAGGAGCACATGGCACTTTGAAGGAAACTTTGCGTGCTGCTCCCACCCCCAGGCCAGTCAGAGCTTGGGGGTGGGGAAGCGTGTGAAGTCTCCTCCTGCCCTGCCAGAAGTATGTGGCACTTCAAAGTACTATGTGCTCCTGGCAGGGCGGAGGAAACTTAGTGCACTTTCCCCGCCCCCAAGCCCTAATTGGTCCTAATTGGCCTGGGGGTGGGGGAGTGTGTGAAACCTCTTCCTGCCATGCCAGGGACATGGGTGCTTAGTGGGAAGGAGGGGGCAAAGGGGCGCCCCCACTCCCAGACTAATCATGGTTTGTGGGTGGGGAAGCCTGGAAGCATCCTGGTTCCGCCCCCTCCATTTTAGGCCCCGCCCTGGCCAAAAATTATTGCTCACTCCTGCACTAGAGTAAATGGTGGATGCTGTGTAACTTGAAGTCTTTAAATCAAGGTTTGAGGACTTCAGTAGTTCTATCACCTGCGATTTCAGGAGGGCAGCTTTAGATAATCATAATGGTCCCTTTTCGACTAAAAGTCTGTGAGTCTAAGGGTACCATGTAGATTAGTGTACTCGAAAAAGGGAAATGAAGCGGCAATTTAAATAATCGCCGCTTCATTTACATCAAAATGGCTGCCGCGCTGTGCCGATCAGCTGTTTGGCTGCACAGCGCGGTAGTCTGGATGCTCCGCGGTCGACAAGGGAAGCTCTTGTCGACTGCCCCAATAAACCTCATTCCACGAGGTTAAATCGCCGCTTCATTTCCCTATGTTTAGAAATCTCATCTACATGGCTCCGTTGTTGGAGCCATGGAGCCTAGACATACCCTAAGTACTGATTAGGAATAGTGCTAGTTATCCTAGCTGCTCCATGTCAACTCTGAGGACACCATTGCTAGGGAGAAGGGTATAGCAGAGCATCTCATTTAGGAGGCTTTCAAACTCTGCAGCCACTATCTCTGTGGTAGAGTTGGAGAGTTCCCATTACACTGTGGAGCACAGGAAGAGAGACCTGATGCTCTCCTGTCTCACATGACTTCTGCTCAGTGCTGTGAGTTATCCATTGCTTAAACAAATTATCTTGCCCAGCTTTTCATAGATTTGAAAGTCAGAAGGGGCTATCATCCTCATCTAATCTGACCTTCTGCACAGAACTTCAATCAGGAATTCCTCATCAAGTTCAGCAATTTGTGGGAATTTACCAACCAAACCAGGATTTGAATCCTGGATCCTCAGATTAACAGTGTGTACTCAACTGAGCATTCGGGGCTCATAACTGGATGCATCGTTCCTCCTTGCAGCTTTCTTTTTCTCCTCCTCCTCCTCCAGCTGTGATTTGCCAGGACACTGCTTGAGTTTAGATGCCCTTGGCTCTCCACTTCATGTCTTTCATCTTATCGTATTTATTTTGTAAGCAGTTAATGTAACAATCAATTATTTTTCTATAGTTTATTGGAATCGTCTATCCTAGAATATTTATTGGAATCTGTCGGAGGAGAGTGTGCAGTTTGGAGAATTCTGCTTCTGACTCCCTAGGAGGCCCCCTCTTCTGCACTAATTCAGATAAACAGAAAAGCAGCTCTGCTGTGAAACACATGTAAACTACACACACTGGTTGTTTCTACTGCTGCCTGGAGAGGTGGAAAGTGGGAGTCAGATAGGAAAATAAACAGGGCATAATTGTATGTCCCAGTGTCTTACTCGCAGCTTCACCACTCCCATTAGTGTGCTGGTTAGGGCAAACTTTGAATGTGAAAACAGAATATTCCAATTAACTTGACAGTTAATTTGCACGAAGGAGGGAGAGACCCTCTGTGTTCCCCTGTGGCTTCAACTACACTAGGGATTTGTTCTTAAAATTTTTCTTCCCACCATCGCTAACAGGTTCACCTCCCTTGGTGACAGCAGTGGTAGGACATTAATGTACATGGTGGTTAGAACATGGGCTTCCACTTGCAGCACCCCCAGCCCTTCTGCTCCCAATGATGCTACCAGTGGTGGAGGTGAACTGCTGTCAGTAATGGGAAGTTTTAGAGGAAAAAGGCTGGTGTGGCCCAGTGTCATGAGTTCAATCATTTTAAAACATGAACAAATCCAGTCACCTGCCAATTGAGTATTATTAGAGCCTTTCTCACTGCCTGTGTGATTTGCCATTTCAGGACTTGCTGCATTTTTCCAGCAAGGGGCAGTTTGATGAGGCTGGACAAGCCACACTGAATGGGTTGGAACAGCAGGAGCAGACGTCAGTGCCACCAGAGACCCAGTCAGCACTGGATCAACAGCCACTGCAACTTCAGCAGCATCATGATGAGAGCCCGATGCCTACGCAGAGTACCATGACCGCAGACGACATGAGGCGAGCAAAGCGCATCCGAGTAAGTGAAGATGATAGTGGATCATGCCCTCTTTCATCCTCTCACTTTGCTTTAGCCAACGGAAGGCTTGGTTGGCTAGTCAGGTATGGCTGGTCTTTTGCTCCAGTATGATGTCTGTCTTCAAACCCCAAACACAGCATCTCTAGCTCAGAGAATTCCCTCGCTCAGAAAGTAAGACAAACCTAATGCACGAGTCAGTGTCACGTGAAATACTACTGAGATTTGGTCACTAATTGGACCTGATTCAATTCCAACACAGTAATTCTTTCATAGAAACATAATCCATCCAAGTTGGCAGGCAGCAGTGCTCTGAACAGCCATCCAAATCATGGTGCTGGGGCATGAACTAATGGCCTGTTCAGAACACCATCTGTCTGTCTTGCAGATCGGTTGGCTTTAGAAGTTATTGCCAAAGAGGCATTATGTCCATTCATCCCGATTATGATGATAAAGATTTTTTAATGATAAAATTCTTTCTTGGAGAAGGAAGCCTTCCTTCAGGAGGCCTGTGCTGAGAACTTTGCATGCCAACAGCAAACACTTTGAACCTGTGCTCTGTGGCAGCTGAGAAAACAGTTTTTTTCCACCATGTGTGGGAGGAAAATGATTTAGGCAAATAATCCTCGAAGCCATGTAATTGTATGATTGGTTTATTCAGCCTAAAATCTTTTTTCCCCTCCTCTATGTGTAAAATTGTGATTATAACAGGAAACAGCTGCAAACAAGTTGAGACTTCATTTTTAGGGGACGAGAGAAAGAAAGAGAGGATTAAAGGAAGAGACAATGAATGATTATTATAGGACAATCCTGAACCACATATGTGCCAGCATTGATGGTGTAATTTAACAGATACAGTGACTTAACTAAGTGTAGAATTTGGCCCAGTCACATTAAAAATGAATGAGTGTGAAGCTTATAAAATGGTTGGCATCTGGGGGTCAGTATTTTGTGAAGTGGTCTTTTTTTTGATCTTTCTCTCTGTTGAAAACACTAGACATGTAAGTAAGGGTTTATGTAAGGCCATCAGACAGCTGTAACCAAAGAACACTGGGAACATTGCTGGTAGGAGCAGACAGTGGTGGTCAAATTCAGATGCTGAAGCTCTTCCAGTAAATAGCATTGCACCTGTTCTCAAGTGTGTATTGATTCATTTGCATATGATGGTATAACTTCTGTCCTACAAGTTGCAGCCTTGGATGTATGGGGAGAGGTAGTTTCATTATAATTACTGGATTTTAAAAGGTCTGAAGATCTCAGGCTTGGTTTGGAGGTAGCAGGGAGGAGATTGAATTGGTTGTTTCCTGGAAACTTGAGTTTGGGTCACAAGTGAGATGAGTGTGGTGGTTATTTATTCCTCAGCCACATGTTTGTATCACATATCTCCTCCATCAGCTCACTTGCAGATTGGCACATTTGGCAACCCTTGATTAGCAGAGCCGTTGAAAACATAGGTTCCTCAACTTAAGGGGCTTTGGAAGAATTGCATGAGGGATGGTTGCATAAAACATGCCTAGGCAGTTAGACTGTGACCAATGCTATCAGTCAACACTAGATTTTAACCATGAAAATGTAACCATGACAATTTGTCTGTAGTCTTCCAATGGGTATGTGCAATTCACTACACTTTTTTTCATCACAGCACACAATAGGAAACGTCATAAGCCAGCAAGGGGAAGCTAAAGTTATGGTTTCAGATGTGTAAACTGTCATTTACTTTTAAATAACAGGTACAAAATTTGTAGCTACCAATTGGAACCTTGGACCTAGGGCGCTCTAAGTCACCACCATTTCTTAGTTAGGATTTCTTATTCAAACTTAGCACATACCCTGACCTGACTATTGAGAAGCTATGTAAGAAACATGAAAGTAAATTTATAGAACCTCTTCTGCCTTTCTAAGAAAGGAATAAAGCATGAGGTTATGGTAGAACTGCTCATCTTCAAGCAAACAATTGCAGTCAAAGATGTAAAATAAATAATTGTCATGAAGAGGCTTTACATGATTATTACAAACCTTTATTAGGCACAAACCTCAGTTTTACTATGTCTCCTTCTGTTAGACTCTGAAATTAAACATATAATCAGGTACCATGGGTGTATGAGCAATATTAAAAAATAAAACGTCTACAATAATCAGTCATTTGCATCCTCAGTGTATTAACTTTAATTGAGGGCACCTTTTTCAGTGAATAGACATTCTTTTGAAATGATAGGCAGGTCTTTTATAACTACAATCAAGGGGACCAATGGTCTTTGCATTTTAAATTTAGCTAACAGAATATGACTTATGCATTACAATACCCAGCAAATGATAAACTAGCTTATAATGGATACTTGCACCATTGCATTAGGGTGTATATCATCCCGTAGGATGCAGACTCTTGAAAAGAATATAGTAATAAACCCATAGATGTGCACGGCTGTGTCCAGGACAAGGCAATGCACATGTAGGGCTTGATTCAGCCCCTGTTATAATCACAGAACACTAGAACTGGAAGGAGACCTCAAAGGGTCATCAGGTCCAATCCCCTGCCCTCATAGCAGGACCCAGTACTGACTAGATCACCCCTGATAGATATCTATCTAACCTGCTCTTAAATCTCTCCAGAGATGGAGATTCCACAACCTCCCTAGGCAACTTATTCCAGTGTTTCACCACCCTGACAGTTAGGACATTTTTCCTAATGTCCAACCTAAACCTCCCTTGCTGCAGTTTAAGCCCATTGCTTCTTGAGCTATCCTCAGAGGCCAAGGAGAACAATTTATCTTTCTCATCCTTGTGACAGTCTTCTAGATACCTGAAAACCCCTCTCAATCTTTCCCTTTCCAAACTAAACAAGCCCAATTCTTTCAGTCTTCCTTCACAGGTCATGTTCTCTAGACCAGTGGTGCGCAACCTTTTTCCCGGTGCAACCCCTGGGAAAATTTTGATTGAACAAAAAACGTGTGGACCCTTTAAATGCCACTCTGCTCACCTGCTACTCCCCCTGCCTTCGCTGTGTATATGCCGAGCTGGGAAAAAAATTGTGATATTCCCCACCCCCCGGGCGCGCACCACTTCTTTAGAATTTTAATCATTTTTGTTGCTTTTCTCTGGACCTTCTTCAATTTCTCTATGTCTTTCTTGAAATGTGGTGCCCAGAACTGGACACAATACTCCAACTGAAGCCTAATCAGTGCACTGTAAAGCAGAAGAATGACTTCTTGTGTCTTGCTCACAACACACCTGTTAATGCATCCCAGAATCATGTTTAGGTTTTTTTGAACAGCGTCAGACTGTTGACTCATATTTAGCTTGGGGTCCACTATGACCCCCATATCCGTTTCAGCAGTACTCCTCCCTAGACAGTCGTTTCCCATTCTGTACGTGTGAGACTGATTGTTCCTTCCTAAGTGGAGCACTTTGCATTTGTCCTTATTAAAATTAATCCTATTTACCTCAGACCATTTCTCTAGTTTGTCCAGATCATTTTGAATTATGACCCTGTCCTCCAAAGCAGTTGCAACTCCTCCCAGCTTCGTTCATCTGCAAATTTAATAAGCGTGCTCTCTATGCCAATATCTAAATCATTGATGAAGATATTGAACAGAACCAGTACCCTGCGGAACCCCACTTGTTATGCCTTTCCAGCAGGATTGTGAACCGTTAACCACTCTCAGAGATTAGTTATTATCCAGCCAGTTATGCACCCACCTTATAGGAGCCCCATCTAAGTTGTGTTTGCCTAGTTTATTGATAAGAATATCATGAGAGACCATATCAAATGCCTTACTAAAGTCTAGGTATACCATGTCCACCGCTTCTCCCTTATCCACAAGACTCGTTAGCCTATCAAAGAAAGCTATCCAATTGGTTATGACTGGAAAGATTTACATTGGCTTCAATGAGTGCTGGATCAGGTCCACACTGAAGGAAGTACTTAGATATATCTGTCACTCTTCTGTTGGGTTTCTTGTTTACAGCTTTTGGCATTGGTTTGCCTTTGTAGTTCTAGAACCTGTTGCCAGAAGTATACATGTGGAGAGACATCTCCTTTTTGAACGTGTTTCATGAAGTAAATAATTTTCTTGAGACATTTGTTATTGTTTTAACTTATGCAGTATCACATGCTGAAGATTGAAAACTGTCAGAACAGTGTTATAACAGCCAGTATAAATGTAGGGCTTCCATCTGGAAAGCACTTGTCAAAATCAGGACCATCCTGCATATTTTCAGAAGGTACAAATCTGCTTACCAAGAAGGCTACAATGCTTTGACTACAAGTTATAGGGAATGGCTTAATAGTTTAAATTTCTAGTTGGAAACACTCAGACTCACTGGGTCCGATCCTGATAAGGTCAACACATCCCTTCAGTCGTCTTCTATAGAGTTCATGGAGTTTTTACTCTATGAAAGACTTGTCACCAAAACTTAAAACACTGAGATCCTGCATGTTTTGTGTGGACATAAGAGTCCATGGGACCCTTTTTGTAAGAGTAGGGTTTGACAGACTGACAGTATCCTGGATAAACCTTATGGAATTAAGATAAACATTTGTGAGTGAATTTAAACCTTGTTATATAATATCTTTGGGGTCCATTGTATGAAAAATGCATTTGTTTATGGGTTATTATGGAGTTATATAACTGCTGGAGGAGAAGGTGGATGCAAACATAATTCCTCCAGTTATCAGCCCTTTGAAGCCACCCCGTGGAAAGGTTTGGATATACTAGTTCAAACTAGGGATATTAAGTAGCGGTTAATTAACTAATTGAGTAGTTGATGTAATTTTCCATTGACTACTCGACTAGTCAATGGTGGGGGGCACTCGCTACCCCAGTTCCGGCTTTGCAGTTTAAATGTAGTAGGAGCCGGACACTCAGGCAGCCTGGCTCCTACTATATTTAGGACTCATCTAGACTGCATTCCTCTCTCGAAAGAGGAATATAAATGAAGCAGATCGAAAATTCAAATGAAGGGCAGATTTACAAATCTCATGCTTCATTTGCATAATTGCTTCCAAGCGCTTTTTCGAAAAAGGGTTTTTGGGGAAAAAAAAAACCTCGCAGTGTAGACAGGGTTCTTTCGGGGGGAAAAAACCCCTTTTTTGACAGAACCCATACTCCTGAAAAAATGAGGTGTACAGATTCTTTTGAAAAAGGGGATTTTTTTCGAAAGAACCCCATCTAGACTGCAGCTTTTTGGTTTTTTTGTTTTTTTTTTTAAACCCCTTTTTGAAAAAAATGTTCATTTTGATTATGCAAATGAAGCGCGAGATTTGTAAATCTGCCCTTCATTTGAATTTTCAATCTGCTTCATTTGCATTCACTCAACTGTGACATAGGGGATTACAAAAATCATCACGCTTGGCCAAAATAAATGCTTTCTACCCTGTGTTGCAAAGCATTGTGTTTGTCAGTTTCCACTGTCTGGCCGCATTTGAAAAATGCTGTATTTAGATAGGCCTGATCCTGAAAGTTGCTTCATGTGGAGCCATGCACTCAATGCAGAGCAGCATGTAGGACAGAGGTGCAGTTTGTAAAGTGTGGTAGAATCCTGCAGGCTGAAAGGCACAACAGAAATGTAAGAGATTATTAAATTCTCAGGTGTACCGACCAGTAGGACAGCACTTAAATAAATCACTGTCCCTTACTTCCCAGCAATCTGACCCTTGCATCCATAACTTCTTTATTTTCCCATAGCTGCCATCTCTTGCTATGCATATTTCATTCTCACTGAGACTCTACGGGATTCGTTATATAATTTTTAATAAACACACCTTCTGAGGAAAGATGAATGGCAATACATCTCAAAGATTATCTGTGATTTCCATCTTTGCCTTTTAACTCCCTGCCTAACTTATTAGCTGAAGGACAAATCCTGAAATCCCTGCTTGGTCCTTACTGAGGCAAAGCTGTCATTTGGGGGAGTTTTGCTTGAGTACAGACTGAGCTAGGACTTCCAGATCTGGCCCTGACTGACAGTGACCCACAGAAGACTGATTACTGCCAAAGTCAAGTCTTCTGTTTTACGGTCCATTTCATAACATAAATATTTTTCTCTCCCCCAATGCTGCCTGCTCAGTTGGAGCTGCAGGTAGGTTTTTTTTTTTTTCCCTGTGTCTAACAGAACAAAATGAAATTGCCTGCCATGCCATTTTGTGCAACTTTTGCTTACTATCACTAGATGGAATCTGCCTTGTTGATGGTCTTGTGCTTGTTCTTTTGTATACAGAATGTGTACAAACCTGAGTGTCACCCAATAACTATGTGTTGGCATAGTTTCTCTTCGTCCCCTTCAGAGGGACTGATCCAGTGCAAGAACTATTAACAATTAACTCTTTAAAAGATATTTAAGTGAATCATCCCAAACTTTAAGCTGGGCAGATCAATGGGCAGATCTTGTGGATAAAGTACTATCCCTCGGCTGCCTGATTCAAGTCTGTCTGGTGCGCTTCTAGTGGTATATGTTAGGGTATGTCTAGACTACATGCCTCTGTCGCCAGAGGCATGTAGATTAGGCTACCCGACACAGTAAAATGAAGCGGCGATTTAAATAATCGCTGCTTCATTTAAATTTACATGGCTGCCGCACTGAGCCGACAAACAGCTAATCAGCTGTTTGTCGGCTCAGGGTGATAGTCTGGACGCGCGGGTGTCGACATCAAAGATATTTGTCGACCACCCAGGTATGCCTCCTGGGATCAGGTTTACCTGGGTGGTCGACAAATACCTTTGATGTCGACACCCGCACGTCCAGACTATCGCGCTGAGCCGACAAACAGCTGATCAGCTGTTTGTCGGCTCAGCACGGCAGCCATGTAAATTTAAATGAAGCGGTGATTATTTAAATCGCCGCTTCATTTTCCTATGTCTGGTAGCCTAATCTCCATGCCTCTGGCGACAGAGGCATGTAGTCTAGGCATACCCTTAGTCTTCAGTGACATTAGTAGTTTGGTAGTGCAGGCACCACAACAATTTATTTTAAAGCTGCCTGTCTAGTTCTTTTAATTCCAGTTCTTCAGTCTCTCTCTGTAATTGGGGGGGGGGGGGGGAATTCCTTTGTAGAAGAATGGCTATTTTTAAATCCATGAGTGAATGACTGGGTAGATTAAAATGTTCACCTACATCGTATGTGTGTTACCATTTCTGTTGTCTGACAGTCTCTGCAACAAAAGATTAATGGACACAAATCAGATATCAGCACTGTGAGTCAGCAATTCTGGGTTCTGTTTCTGCCCCTGACTCACTTTGTGGCTTTGGGCACATCACTTCACCTTCCTCTGTCTGCAAAGTAGAGATAATAGCACCTCCTGGCAACACCAGGAGCTGAAATTTCTCAGTGCAAAGTGCCTGGAGATCCTTGTCTGAAAAGAGGGCTAGGGGATTACAGACCAGACAGTATAACTTTGATACCTGGAAAGAGACTGGAACAAATTAGTAAATATTCAGTTTCTAAGCATCTGAAGATTAAGAAGGTTATATGCATGGAGTTGTCAAGAACAAATTCCAAACTAACCTCATTTTCTTCTTTGAGAGGGCTATAGTCCTACTGGGTAGGGAGAAACTGTAGAGGTGATATATCTTGATTTTATTGTGGCTTTTGACACAGACCCACGTTACCTGCTCATAAGCAAACTAGGGAAATGTGATCTAGATGAAATTACTAAAAGGTGGGTGCACAACTTATTGAAAGACTGTAGTTATCAATCATTCGCTATCAGACTGAGAGGGTGTATCCAATGGGGTTCCTCAGGGGTCAGTTGTGGGTCTAGTACTGTTCAGTATTTTCATTTAATGATGTGGATAATGGAGTGGAGAGGATTTTATAAAATTTTCAGATGATATCAAGCTTGGAGTTGTTGCAAGCACTTTGGAGGACAGGGTTAGAATTAAAAATGACTTTGATAAATTGGAGAATTGATCTGAAATCAACAAGATGATGAAATTCAGTAAAAACAAGTGCAAAGTAGTTCACTTAGAAAAGAAAAGCAAAATGTATAATGATGAAAGGGGGAATGACTGGCTAGGTGGTACCATTGCTGAATCTATAGCGCATCACAAATTGCATATGAATCAACAATGTGATTCAGTTGCGAAAAAGACTAATATCACTTTGGGGTGCGATATATGTAAGACATGGGAGGTAATTGTCCTGCTGTATTTGACGTTGGTGAGATCAACCCTGGAGTATGTGTCTAGCTCTGCATGCCATATTAGGAAAGAGAAGGAAAAAATTCTAGAGAATACAGAGAAGAGCAACAAAAATTATGAGGTTTAGAAAACCTGACCTATGGGGAAGGTTAAAAGAATTGGACATGCTCAGTCTTGAGAAAAGAAAACTGAGGGGAGGATCTGATTAACAAACTTCAAATATGTTAAGAGTTGTTAGAAAGAAGACTGTGATTAGTTCTTTATGTCCACTGAAGGTAGAACAAGAAGTAATGGGCTTAAATTGCAGCAAGGGTGATTAAGGTTAAACCTTGGGGGAAATCTTTCTAATCACAAGAGGATAGAATCATACAATCAAAGAAAATTGGGATTGGAAGAGATCTCAGGAGGACATCGAGTCCAACCCCCTGCTCGAAGCAGGACCAAACCCAACTAAATCATCCCAGCCAGGGCTTTGTCAGGCTAGGCCTTAAAACCTTCTAACGATTCCACTGTCTCCCTAGGTAATGCATTCCAGTGCTTTACCATCCTCCTTGTGAAATAGTTTTCCCTAATATCCAACCTCTAATCCTCTCCACCAGCACACACACACTGCAAGTATTTAAGCTCTGAAATAGGCTTCCAAGGGAGGTTGCAGAATCCCCATCTCTAGAGGTTTTAAAGAACATGTTGAACAAACACCTATCAGGGATGGTCTAGGTGTACTTTGTCCTGACCCAGTGCCAGCCTTCAAGCCCTACATTTCTATTAACCTATTAAAAGTGCTGTAGAATTTTGAGATATTATTGTGTCTTAAAATAGAGACCAAACACCTCAAAATTTGATTCTATAACAGAACAACATGCCCCTATTATAAGCATAACTCCCAATTCCAGTGGCACTCTGGACTTCAGCTAAATTAATGACTGGTGTGTCTAAACATTACAAGTCCTCTGACTGAGACTAGAAATCTTCCATATACCATGGGATGGTGTCTGAAATTACATGGGAAAGGGAAATGTGTATGTGTGTTTGCGCACAGATAGATTCGTAGAGGTTAGGTCCATCAATGGCTATTAGTCAGGATGGGTAGGAATGGTGTCCCTTTTCTGTCTGGAAATGGATGACAGGGGAGGGATCATGTGAGGATTACCTGTTGTGTTCCCTCCCAGTGGCATCTGGTATTGGCCGCTGTTGGCAGACAAGATACTGGGCTAGGTGGACCGTTGGTCTGACCCAGTATGGCCGTTCTTATGTTCACATATCTGTATATATAATATATATATTAGCATTTTGTGGTTTTCTATATACAATTGCTGTTATGTTTCTCTTTTACTGGAAAGAATGGATGGGTTTCCTCTTTACTGATTAGACAGTGGAGAGAATCATTCAGATTCTCTTCATGTGTTTGTAGCCCAGTACTCCAGAATAACTTCTGAGGTGCTTTGAATTCTGACAGAGCAGCTTTGAAACTTGCTTCATCAGTATCTGCTGTTTGACACTTACTCAAGAGTAGAAGCACTTGCCAGCCAAGACACCTCGTTAAGAAGAGTGGAGATGGTTTTAACCAGGAAATTGTGTTCTCTAAGGGTATGTCTACACTACCCCCCTAGTTTGAACTTAGGGAGGTAATGTATGCATACCGAACTTGCTAATGAAGCCCGGGATTTGAATTTCCCAGGCTTCATTAGCATAAAGCCGGCGCCGCCATTTTTAAAAGCCGGCTAGTGCGAACCCCGTGCCGCGCGGCTACACGCGGCACGGACTAGATCGTTCGGATTAGAAGCCTAATCCGAACTATCTGTACGCCTCGTGGAATGAGGTGTACAGATAGTTCGGATTAGGAAGCCTAATCCGAACGATCTAGTCCGTGCCGCGTGTAGCCGCATGGCACGGGGTTCGCACTAGCCGGCTTTTAAAAATGGCGGCGCCGGCTTTATGCTAATGAAGCCTGGGAAATTCAAATCCCGGGCTTCATTAGCAAGTTCGGTATGCATACATTACCCCCCTAGTTCGAACTAGGGGGGTAGTGTAGACATACCCTAAGACTGTTAATTGTAAAGCATTCCAGTAACAAGCATGTTCAAGCACAGTGACTAGCAGCGTTGTAGCACTGCTTCCATGACTAGCATGGATGTGGATATAAAAAACAAATATCAGAGAAGCTGAGTGGAAAGGAGACAACAGTTAACATTGAAAGGAAGATCCCTGTCCTGAAGGAGTGTAAAAATTTCTATATCACCACAAGAGAAATTGCAGAGTTCCCAAGCCATTTCAATCTTCTGCTCTATAATATTGGATTTCATATTTGTCAGTGTAGTCCACTCTCATATGCACTGTTAGCCAGCATAAAAAATCTTTGACCACTACTGAAATGCAGGGCCACAGAGCAACAAACTATTTCCTCAGGTTGCAAATCTAGCTGTGATTGCTCTTACAGCTGCACAGAAGAGGTCAGGAGCTGAGAAAGGCTTCATTGGATGTGTCTGATACAGTGGTCACCAACCAGTCGATCGGGATCTACTGATAGATCTTGAAGCCTCTGACAGGCGATCTTGACTGGTTTGGCCAAGAGGCTGTCAAGTGCCGGCACTTCAGCTGCCTTCCCCCGCCCCCACTGCTGTGCAACTCCTGCGCTTTGCCTTGGAGCTGTTCCCCTCTCCCACCCTGTATTCTGTCTCCACAGAACAGGGGTGAGGGGCACAACAGGGTTTGGGATGTTTGCTGGCTGCTTTTGAGAGTGGTGCAGGGCAGCTTAACCCCACTGCACCGCCACACAAGAGCCACCTGTGGTAAGCATGTCCAGCTGGAGCATGCATCCTGAACACCCTCTTGCATCCCAAGCCCCTGCCCTAGCCCTGAGTGCTCCTAGACCCAAACTCCCTTACAGAGCCTTACCCTGACCCCACTCCTACAGCCCAAGTTCTGCCCCAGGCTCAGCTCAGAGCCCTTTTCACACTCCATATCCCTTAGCCCAAGACCAGAGACTGCACCCCAACCCTTTGCCCCTGCCTGATGAAAGGGAGGAAGAATGGGGGAGGGAGGAAAGATGGAGTGAGCGGGGGTGGGGCTTTGGAAAAGGAGGTGGGGCAAAAGCATTTGGGTTTGAGGTAGATCCTGGATTGCACTCACATTCAAAAAGTGATCTTGTGCTTAAAAAGGTTGGAGACCACTGGTCTAATGAATAAGGTAGGAAAAGGAAGGGAACAGCAGTTGTTGCATGTAGAAAGCAAGCAAGCAAGCAAACAAACAAGCAAACTAACGTAAGTTAATTTAAAAATGCATACTTGAGTTTAATGTCTAAATGTTGTAATAAATAAAAAGGCAATTAATGTTTGATTCGGTATAATCAAATACCTATGATTGGCCCACAAAATTCTACCAACGCTCTTAGCTTTCCAACACTCTGTGTGTGTTCACTTGTCTACATCATTCTCAAATCTGTACACATATGCATTTAATGGGAGAATTGTGTGTGAACCTTACAAGATACTACATGTTGCTGTTGAAACTACCTCCCTCACCCTGCTCTCATGTCTTTGAGACCCCATTCCTCTTTTTTACTAATACTGTGATGGTTTAAGTTAGCACAGAGATCCATTTGAGTATCTACATCCAGTGTTGTTATTTTGAGGTCAGGCTAAACCACTGCTGAAGAGCTCTCTGATGCTTCTTGTTGCAAAAACTGAAAGGCTGCAGATTTCCAGAGGCTCTGCTAACAGACAATGCACATGAGTAATTGTGAGATGCCTCGATGTGTTGGCTAATCTAGAAATATAAATACACAGAGCCTTGTCCTGAGAGATTAGTTGTAGATGTCTAGCACATCTCATGCTCAAGTCCACCCTTGAGAGGAGAGAGTGAGTTTGTGTTAGAGAAAAATTAAATGTCCAAATGTGTTTGGAGCATGGGACGGGGACTCAGGACTCCTGAGTTTTGTTCCTGGCGCTGCTACTGTCTCACTCTGTGACATGAGGCAAATCTTGTAACTGCTCTATGCCTCAGTCTCTTCTTCTATATAAGGGTACGTGTAGTCTACAGGCTTCTGTCGACAGAAGTTTTGTCGACAGATACTGTTGACAAAACTTCTGTCGACAAAGAGCGTCTAGACTACATTGGGTTCTGTCGACAAAGCAAGCTGCTTTGTCGACATGGTAGTGTAGACGCAAAGGACAGTTTACATGCAATAACACCTTCTGTCGACAGAAACTCTGTCGACAGAAGGTGTTATGCCTCGTAAAATGAGGTTTACCAGCGTCGACAAAACTGCTGAGTTCTGTCGACGTTATGTCGACAGAACTCAGTGATTGTGTGGACGCAGGTATAGTTTTGTCGACAAAAGTGGACCCTGTAGTCTAGACACACCCTAATGGAGATAATATATTTCCACCCCAAAGGGGTCTTTTGAGATCTAACTACTCAATATCCTGGCTCACTGGCCTTTGACATTACTTGTATGTAAAATCTGCGTGTGATGATAAACACTGATGTTTTCCTTGGGTATGTCTTTCAGAATGCAGCTCTTCAGCATCTGTTTATCCGAAAATCCTTCCGTCCCTTCAAATGCCTGCAGTGTGGGAAGGCGTTCCGGGAGAAGGACAAGCTAGATCAACACTTGCGGTTCCATGGGCGGGAAGGGAACTGCCCTCTGACCTGTGACATCTGCAATAAGGGCTTTATCAACAGTGGTGCTCTTGAAAGTCATATGAAGTTCCACTTGGACCAGAAAACATATTCCTGCATTTTCTGTCCTGAATCTTTTGACCGGTTGGACCTGCTCAAAGATCACGTGGCAATCCACGTCAGTGATGGTTATTTCACCTGCCCTACCTGTAAAAAGCGCTTTCCCGATTTTATCCAGGTGAGTGCCATGGTGATCACAAGCAGTGGCTTCCAGGCCTCTGGCACATGTAATGCTTCTCAGTACTGTTTCCATTCAGGGTAATGCATGCCAGATTACAAGATGAGTGGGATCAGTTCTTGGAGGGGAAAACTGACAGCATGGCAGGAAGTGGTAACATTCTTTTGTAGATGGCACTTGTCCCTCAGAGTCAGTAGTGAGCCAATACCCCAGCATGGCACAGTGTTGTTGGTACAGTCTTTTGGACAACATGAAACAGAATTCTTGATTGCATATGATTGTTCAAGATGCATGGCACAACAGGTTTTTCCCTCTTGCTGGATGCAGTACACATCAGAATGTATACCTACTTGTCTCTAACTGCTAAACTTACCTATTCAACTGTTTTATGTATTTAAATCCCATAGTCTTTTTTTCAGGAGTAATGCTGTTGACTCCAGGATGGTAATTCCAAAGCATTTCACTATGTTCCACTTCCCTAAATTCCTCTTGTAGATTCAGTCAAGTACAATATTCCTCTTTATTCCCACATTCCAAACAAGAAGCAGCTGCATTTGAGTGGTGGGTGATGTAACCTCTTTGTGCAATTTGTGGGGCCCTTCTAGATCAGTGCTGGGCAAAAGGCTGTCAGTGGGCTGGATCTGGCCTGCCAAGCACTTCCATCTGGCCCATGGCAGCTCCCCGCTCCGCCGCTCTGCATTGCCTGAGAACCACAAGGGAGGCGCAAGCCCTTTCAATTTCTGCTATTTAAAGGACTGACAGGGTATGTCTACACTACCCCGCTAGTTTGAACTAGCGGGGTAATGTAGGCATACCGCACTTGCAAATGAAACCCGGGATTTGAATTTCCCGGGCTTCATTTGCATAAGCGGGGAGCCGCCATTTTTAAAACCCCGCTGGTTCGAACCCCGTGCAGCGCGGCTACACGGGGCACGAACTAGGTAGTTCGAACTAGGAAGCCTAGTTCGTGCCCTGTGTAGCCGCGCTGCACGGGGTTCGAACCAGCGGGGTTTTAAAAATGGCGGCTCCCCGCTTATGCAAATGAAGCCCGGGAAATTAAAATCCCGGGCTTCATTTGCAAGGGCGGTATGCCTACATTACCCTCCTAGTTCGAACTAGCGGGGTAGTGTAGACATACCCAAAGTTCCTGGAGCCCTTTAAACAGCAGAAATTGAAAGGGCTCCTGGCCCACAGCTGCCCTGCCGCTCCCCTGCTCCCTGGCCAATTAAGACCTGGGGACGGGGAAGCACGCAAAGTCTCCTGCCCCTGCCAGGGGCATAAGGCACCAATAGGAAACACCAAGTGTTCAAAACAGCTAGCAGTTCCCTCTAAGACTTCATGTGCTCCCCCATCCCTAGGGGGGGTGGGGGGGGTCTCCTGGCCCTGCCCCTTCCAGGGTAGCCTGCAACCACTGCAGAAGTTCCCAAAGTGGCCCCCCTTCAGAAATTATTGCCCGCCTCTGTTCTAGTTGAAAGTCATTATAGAAATTTGTTTGGTGAGAAGAATGTAAACTTGCTTTATATATATTCATTACACTTCACACAAATAAAGAAGATGCCATATATCTCAATAAGCTATTCTGACCCAGAGTATACACATGGAAATACAGTTTCCAGTCAAGTGCTAAATCCAGAAACTGATAGGCATTATCTAAAAGTCCAAAGAAGAAAAGATGGAGATGATTATTAATGCAGCCCCCTCCACTGAAAATAATTCAGCCTCCCTTAACATGGAGCAGAAAGAAAACAACAAGCTAGTTAACAAACTACAAGCTAGCACCTCCCTCATCCATTTTCCAGCAAAGCTGATCTAGAAAGGGAAAGATTCCCAGATTTTCCCCACTTTGTTTCATATGCTGCTATATGAACAATTAAGTCCAGGCACTCTGGGAATTAAGCATCAGAAATCATGGTCTACTTCCTGGAGTAATTATTGTGGAGCAAATATAGATACCAAGTAGCTCCAGTGGTGCAGGAGGTAAACAAGGATTGCATCAGAGGTCCTGATCTCTTCAGTGCTGGGATGTGGAATTTCAAGCCTTAGCTGTTTTATTAAACAACTTGCTGTGCGCCTGATGAGGCAAAGGACATTCCTAAAACATGCAAAGGAAGCCACACAGGAAGATGTTCAAAATGAATTGCTCCCTACGTCCCATCCATACTGCAGCTGCCACCCAATTCTTTCTGGTCAAAACAATGTGTTCTCAGCTTTCCTTCAAAGAAACAGAGGGAATGAGTATCAGCTATGTAACTTGAAGATGCTGGTTTAATAAAACCATTGCCACTACATCAGCCATCCTTTTTAATTGTCTTTAAAATACCCCATCATGCAATTGCAGGTGATGTCAAGAACAATTCCTAGGGAGATCAAAATGTCCACACAGATGTGTAACAAAGATATGAAGATTCATTCATTACACTGTTGTCATCTGTTAAGCTATTATCAGCACCCCGAGTATTCTGGTTAACTGCTTTCATGCAAGAATTGAGGTTTCTCTAGAACAGACTAGAGAACTCTAAAAAACTCTTTTGGCTTATCGCCCAGATGTGCAAGAGAATAGGATTCCAAATCACCACAAGGGAACTGCTTTGCTAATGTTCTCTTGGAAACTGTTATTCAAGGTTGTTCAGTTTCTTGTGCTGATGGATTCTCTCCAAAGAAAAGAGCTTCAGTAGTAACCAAGTCTCCCCCTAGAGTTGCCTAGAGCAGCTGTGATGGTTCTGTGATCATATCTTGAGTGCTCTGAGTTTTCTCTGTGGTCTTCACTGCCAGGTGAAGAAGCATGTGCGTAGCTTCCATTCTGAAAAGATTTACCAGTGTACGGAATGTGACAAGGCTTTCTGCCGTCCTGATAAGCTGCGGCTCCACATGCTGAGACACTCAGACCGCAAGGACTTCCTGTGCTCCACCTGTGGCAAGCAGTTCAAGGTAACGTATCTAATGAGCTGTGGTGTTCCGAGAGCAATACCAGATCAGCGTTTTCTCCCTTCTTTGTCAGCAAGATTGTCCTCCCAGAAACAGAAGTAGCCAGCACCTGTAGACTTAGTAGGCTTGCATGCTAATTGCATGCACTGATCCATGCAAAGTGCCCCCAATGACTTGGTTTAGGAAATCTTTTTTACTGATAGCAATGAACAAATATCTCCAGCAAACCAGGAGAAATAAGTGAGAGGCTATGGATATCTCATCCTAAAATTACAACTCTAAGTACAGAATAGATGTAATTAAACTGCTGTAAAGCTTTTTAAAGGGACAGTTTGAAAGTGAGAGCAAAAGTCTAATAAACACTTGTCAGATTTCAGGTAATATCCAAACTACAATAATGTTGTGAGTTTGGTTCCCACTGCATGAAAATATTAAGATGACTCAGCTTCTGAAAAGATAAGAAGAGTAGCAAAACGTGTTCATAGCATCAAATTAGAAGGACAAATAAAACAATGGCATTCGTGCTGCCTAGGAAAAAGGTTATTTTAGAGGAAAAATGACAGAAACACTCTGTTTATGGGTGGCTGTATTGTATAATGGGCTGTGCCCAGGAATTGGGAGGGACTCCAGGTTTCCATTGCAAGCTGTAATCTTGGCTTACTGTGTGGCTTTTGGCAGGTTATTTTAATATTTTGGGGCCTCAATTTCCCCATCTGTAAAATAGGTGTAATAATATAGAATCTATGATACTTCAAGATAACTTAATGTGTGTGAAGCATTTTTAGATGACAGGGGGTGTAAACATGCAATGTATTAGTACATTGCTATTATTATAAAGATTTTTACAGTATGGATAACATCAGCCCTAGTAGCTATTGTTACCATAATGCAAAGTGCAGGTCAAAGGTACTTAAATGGAAAGTGTTGGGTGGAACAAACGTACAGCAACACTGAAGTCAGGGAGATAACTAAAAATGGATATATGTGCATCTTTGCATTGCACAAAGCTGCCATCTGTTTTTTCCCCTTATTTTGCATGTGTTTATAAGAAGCACCCTGAGATCTCTACCCACATAAAGCCAGTGGAGATGCAAAGTCTCTGCCTTAGAGGGACTATTACTAGAGTGGGGAAGGCTGGGTCTTTACAGCTGAGTCAGCAATTGGGCTCTGCCATCAAGGGTTACATTTTGAGCCAACTTGTAGTCATGGGAACCCAATGCCACTGGAGTTAGACTGAGACCCACCAGCTCATCTCACAAAGACCACTGAATTAACCAGTAACAGCTTTCAGTGCCTGCCAGTCATAATCCTAGAAATGAAAGATTCTGTAGCTTCTTACTGATCCAGTTCTCCAGTCAGCTTCTGTAATAATGAAGTGCAGCCTGCAGAAGCAGAAGAACATGCCGTGCTCCATCCAGTCTTGGCAGTCTGCTCCACACTAGAGATTACAGGTCTAAGACAGACCTCTCTCAGGTGTGCGTTTTGGCCATTCTTTTAACAAACAAATGCTGTAATGTTTATTTTTCTTCCTCTCTGACTCTTGCCTTAAACAGAGGAAAGACAAGCTCCGGGAGCACATGCAAAGGATGCATAATCCAGAAAGAGAGGCTAAGAAAGCTGATCGAATCAGCCGCTCCAAAACCTTCAAGCCTCGGATAGCTTCCACTGACTACGAGAGTTTCATGTTCAAGTGCCGACTGTGCATGATGGGCTTCCGGAGGAGAGGCATGCTGGTTAGTGTCCTGATGCCCTAGATTTTCTTGAGATTTCTGCTGATGAACTTTTGTTGATTGTTATGACTTAATATAATTCTTGTATTGAGCTTTAGTGAATATAAAGAAATGCCTGCGTATTTCAGGTAATTAGACCAGAGATATTCTGAGAAGGAACTGCAATTCTTACAATAGGTCCTCTTTTTTGCCTGTGCCCATGGAATATAAGCATTGTGATTTACAATACACAGTGCTGTCTGGGCACCAAGTCTGAGATGAGTAACACAATTGCATAGTCTAGACGGGACAGGAAGGATCCACCACTCAGTTTCCAGATGTTCCTTAATTATTTACCAGAAACTTGGTTTTGTTCTTCTGTCCGTGCTCTTATTTCTCTCTCTTTTCTCCTTTTTTTCCTTTCTATGAGAGACCTCACCAGCCTTTGCCACGGAGGGAAAGCTTGTGCAAACACATCTGTATTGCACACCACAGGGGCTCAAGTTGGTTGTGAAGTCTATTCATAAAGAGTTACATAGCTGGGGGCAGGAGGCAGGATTTCTGGTGATAACACCTTGCTCCCAGCAGGTCTTTCAGCCAAGGAAATTGGAAATGGGATGCAGAGTGACCAAGTTAACCTTCAGCAACTGACCACAAATGTACGTTAACCTCCAGTGCCATCAGATGGACCTGGTGTTGCGAGGTAGCAACATTGCATTTTTGCTCAGGGGCACTGTACTGGGGAATCCATACCCTCATAATCAAGAGAAGGTTCCATCATTTAGCTTCAAGCTGTAACAGTCTCTTATTCTGATTTGCTTCTTTCTCTTAGGTGAATCATTTATCAAAGAGACATCCGGACATGAAAATCGAGGAAGTGCCAGAACTAACACTGCCCATCATCAAACCCAACAGAGATTACTTCTGTCAGTACTGTGATAAGGTATGTAAGAAAGTCATCAATCAAAGCACAGCCCTGTACCTTCCTGTAACCAATTTCTGTTTATAAACATGTGGCAGGATTTGTAATTTTCTTGAGACAATACCTATCTGAGATGGCTAACTGCATTCGTACTAGCTCTGTCCATGCAGAAATTAAGAAGCTAAGGCAACTAGATGCAAACTGAACATTTTAATTCTGCTTTTCTCCTCTTTGGTTTGGATCCTGTTCTGAGGACTCAGTGTCTTATCTCTGCATCGAAGATTGCCAGTCTAATTAGAGGATTGCACATTTTGTAGCTTCCCTAGGCTCACCTTGTTTCACACATCACAAGCTCTTGCACTGTTGGAGCCCACGTGACTAAAGGTCTGGTTTTCAGATGTACTGAGCATCCACTCCTCCTTTTGACTTCTGCTGGAGATGTGGGTGCTCAGCACTTGTAAAAGGCAGGCTCTGAGGCCTAGATCCTCAAAGGGAATTATGCACCCATTCGCCTTGAAGGATCTGGACCGAAGCCATTTTATTGGGCTTGTTTTCGTGTGCAGTGGATCGATGCAGCAGCAGTTTGCTCCACTGGAAGTTGATTTATCATGTCTACTTAGACGCAATAAATCCATCTCTGAGTGCTCTTCCATCGACTGCAGTACTCCACCAAGATGAGAAGAGTAGTCAGTCAATAGGTAAGTATGTCAGCTTCAGCTACTCTAGTTGCATAGCTGAAGTTGTGTAGGTTAGATGGTTGGGGAGAGCGGGGGAAGGAGGTTAGTGCAGACAAGACCATAATGACCTGTCCATTTCTTAGCCACATCCCAGTGATTTCCATTGTTCTGTATAGCCTACAACCTCTTTTCCTTTGCCTTTGGTAGATGCTGCTTTTTCTGAGAATCATATACTGATTGACCTCTGTTTCTGATATGCAGGGGCAGATGACCGTTTTGCGGGGCCCCGGGCAGCATAATTCCGCGGGGCCCCCCCTTTGCTACGGCGCATGTGCGGGGCTTTCGGAAGCGCGGGGCCCGGGGCGGCCGCCCCGTTCGCCCTGCCCTATATCCGCCCCTGCTGATATGGACATTTATTTACTTTGGAAAGGCTGCACCACCTTTTCATGCCTGCATGATGTGTTTCACTGATGCCTCCTACCTGTGGTTTAGCAGAACATCCCACTCCTTGCTGAATGCTTCTTGAATTTTGCTTAGCTTGCTTCCTTTTTGTTTTATTATACAAGATTACTTTGTTTTATTTCTCTAAGTGTAGCTCCTATGATGTGTCTAAAGAAAGTAGACTTAAAACAGACGTGTTGATCCCTCGTAGTTATCCAGTGATGCTTGAGCAGTAGGGATGTTAATGCTTCTAGCCTAGGCAAATTCCAGCTTGGGAGATTACATTCTGTCTCTGATGGCATTTCCCCTCAGAGTGTCAATTTAATAAGGCTTTCCTCCTCAATTCCTGACCTAAGTAGCTGGGTTTCTGTGCAGTGTCAAAAAATTAGTACATTCCTGGAAATAGTTAACTCACTGGCTGGTAAAGTGATACGCATGGGGCAGGGAGAGAGAGAGAGCAAGCGAGAGAGCGAAACAAATATCCTATAAAACTGTTGTCCAAATACCTGTTAAAAGAGGCTCATGAACTTTGTGGATGGAGACACGCAAATACTGTCTGTTTTGGGCACTGCCATTGGTGTTACTCTGCTGTCATTCACATTTTTTACCTCACAGGTATACAAGAGTGCCAGCAAGCGCAAAGCCCATATCCTGAAGAACCATCCCGGTGCAGAGCTACCTCCGAGTATCCGGAAGCTGCGCCCAGCAGGACCTGGAGAGCCAGACCCCATGCTGAGTACTCACACCCAGCTCACAGGCACAATAGCTACTCCACCAGTCTGTTGTCCTCACTGCTCCAAGCAGTATAGTAGCAAGGTACTGTGCATGCCTCCTTGCCTAAGAGCAGAGTCCCTCCCCAGTGGTGGTGTTCCATGACAGAACTTGCAGTCTATCCATAGGGGGTCAGCCTTGTCATCATGAATCAGACTCCTGATTTGAAGCTAACTGAGCATTAACAATGTGATTAATCAGTTATTCGATGGAATTTCCGTTGACTACTCGATTAGTTGATAAGCCGGGGAGGTGCAGCGGGGAACCTGGCGTGAACAGGGACTGCTTCTGTCCCCATTTGTGCCGGGTCCCGACTGCTGCACCTCTGCCTTTTAAATGTAGTAAGTGGCTCTCCCCCACACTGTGGAGACAATGCTGGGGGACCCAGCTTTTAATCCAGCTCCCCCCAGCACCGGCTCCTGCTCCACTCCCTTACTGCCTCTGATATAAAGGCAGCAGTGTGGAGGGGAATGCAAGTAGTTGACTTGACTACCCGATAAGCCTAGGCTGTTCAACTATTCTTCTATATTGACTACTCTTTTCCATCCCTAATACAAAAGAAAAGTATTGACATGGGGTGTTATTCCAGAATAGCTTAGCACATTACATTCATACCATACCATATTCCAGAAAACATCCCCATCTGGACAAGCCCTTAGCCAAAGGAAATCATACTTGCGCTCCTCCTGGGTGCCTGAGTGGAAACAAATGGATTTTTTCCTTTTCCACGGTTGAGTCCTTATGAATTCCTGGTTTTCTGAGAGCAGGCCTCACATGGTACAAGCTCTCACAGTATTTCTTGCTTTTGAAACACTGGCAGCCAGATTATCCAGAGTAGCCTCTCATTTTGCATGATGCAGATTTCAGATGCTCACGTGGGACATGTTGGGTGTGACTTTCAGAGGTCACACTTCCATTCACAGCATTCACAGCTCCACTGGAAGACAGTGGTTGTTGCAGGTGCTCAGCATCTGTTAAAATCAGAGACAGGGGGTCCCAAGTTGGACAACCAGACTCTGAGGCATCCAAAATCAGGACTACTACTGAGAATTTTGCCCATAGGTTTTTCAAACCTGTGCCCTGAAGTTCATTTTGCTGGGTGTTTTTATGACCTGGGTTACTACCAGAGAGGAGGGAAGAAGTCAGACATAGTAGAGACTTTCTGCTTTCTTCTGAATGGGTACTCACAACATTTGACAGTGACAGGAAGGTTCGTCTATGGGGCCATGAAGTTTAAAAGGCAAAAGCTCAGCATGAGGCAGGTCTAATTAATATGAACACCCTGGTCTTTGTGTTATCTCACTGGTGACCTGAGTGTCGCATGGTCTGAGGCTTGTTGCTTATCATTCAGGCTGAGCAAAGAGCTGAAAGGAACTGATCTTTTCATGATGGTCATATCTGTAACCCTATTCTCTGCACCCCTCCACAGACCAAGATGGTACAACACATTCGCAAGAAGCACCCTGAGTTTGCTCAGCTGCCCAACACGATACACACACCCTTGGCAGCAACCGTCATCAGTTCCACCCCTGCAGTTTTAACCACGGACAGTGCTACTGGAGAGACTGTTGTGGTAAGAATGCAAAGAATGGTAATCAGTCCGCCTAAGTGAAATAGTCAGGTATCCTGTATTATAATGATTATTAGCATTTGCTTGGCTCCCATCACTTTGGTATTACAAGGCTTATGTCGAGACATTCTCATAGGTCACTTCTATAGATGAATCTGTGCACTTTACTTTCATTCCCCTAGAGGTTCTGTTTTTCTCTGTTTTGAAGATCTGAAGATATGCCAACTAGCCTTATACCACCCTCTCCTGTCTCTGTCCAGCTGGTATTTTCTAAAGCACCTAAGTGGCTTAGGAACATAAGTTCCAATGAAAAGTGAATGGGCCTTGGGCTCCTAAATCATTTTAGCACTTTGGGAAAAAAATCTCATCGTCCATCTTGTTTGAGCTAGTCAGTGTCATGCCTTAATCATTTGGCTAGGCTGTTTTTGAGAGAGATAAGCTCCCCTTCACCACAACACTTCCAGCTGTCAAAGGTGCAAATGGCAGAGACCAGAAAATTGTTCTTATGTTTCCTTTTTGGTGCTGACTGGAAAAGGACCACTCTCCTGCAACATTTAAAAAAATGGGCATCCACACTTCACATTTTTTTTAAGACTGTTCAGGGAAACAATAAGTAACAATGACTATAATGTGCTTGAGAGAGAGAGCAAACTCATCCATTATTACTGTTATTATTTATATTATCATAGAGTTAGAGGCCATAGTCAGAGCCCAAGACTGTATTGTATTAGGCACTGTACAAACACAGTCCATGACTCTGATGCATCTGGCTTGATTCATCGGATTATCCAAGTGTTAATTGTTTCTTCATGTTTAGTAAATTAGTGGCAGAGAGCAGCACTGCTTTTGTCAGGTAGATAGGGTAACTGGAACATGTTTGGAGAAATGATTATTCAACCTGGAAACACAGATCAGAAGCCCTGGAATCCCAGTTCATCCACAAATTCAATTCACATGCCAATGGACTCAATCGTGATATGGGCTGGTGGGGACTCTACCTACTTAATAACCATTGAAGGTGCTAACAGCTCCCTCAGTGGTATCCTTCCTGTTTTAGGAATCTATCTATTGATTTCGATTTTTATCTGCTTAGATTTAAGTACCCATTCTCCAGATACTTACTGATGCTCTGTCTCTCACCCTCCTCTTTTTTTCTCCCCCTTTCCCTTCCCCTCTCCTATTTATTTCGAGTTTTCATATCCCCAACTCATAACTCTGGTCATCTGAAGAAGTGGGCTGTGCCCACTAAAGCTCATGATCCCATCTACATGTTTTGTTAGTCTGTAAAGTGCTATCAGACCATTTGTTGTTTTTTTCTGTAACTCGGTTACCCCCTGAAGCTCCAAAAAATGCTTCGCTAATTCTAACACTAAATCCTCAGCACAAACTTACTATAAACTCACCCTAAAAAAACTGATTCTGTTCCATCTGCCTTCCAAACCAGAGTCATCTCCCTTTCCCGTGGGGTCTCTGGTTCACCCTCCTCGGGTGTGTCCAGCCAGCCAAAGACAAAAGACTCCTACCTTCCTATTCTTTTTAAAGAATTCCCTTATTGTATAGGGAAGGGCTACTCAACTTTGGAAGCCCCAGGGGCCACAATGCCAAGGGCCGCACAGCACATGGCAAGGGCCACAACTTAAGTGTGGTTGCATAGACATGCAAATATATATATGCAAATAGCTTCTTTCACACAGTGCTCCTGGTACCTCCTCTCTGGGGGCTAGAAATGCTGACACCTTGTACCCAGTCGTTCCAGCCAGCTCATCTGCTTGCGTCTTTCAGTGCTCACCCCACCTGGGAGATGCCTCACCATAGTGGAGTGAGTTCCAATGGAGGCCATGTTCAAAGGATCCCACCCGTGGGCCACATGTTGAGCCCTGCATAAACCCAAACAACACTTGAGCCACAAACAAACAGGACACGGGCCACATGTGGCCTATGGCCAGTGTTGAGTAGCCATGGTAGAGGGAGTCCCCTAGCCTCTCCCTGTTAACTACTGCTAAGACTTAAGGACAAAAGGCCATTTGCATATGATTGCCCAGACATTGAGGTGAGAACAGGTGAGTGCTAACAGGGAGTTTAGAGAGGGAGTTCTCCAGGTAAAGGAGAAGCAGATACAGGACTCTTGAGGGAAATGTGTGTTGTGTTTGGGGCTTTCTTGCTGTGTGCTGAGCTTGTGTTTGTTGGTGTGTAGTGGTGTGTGTTCTTTCTTTCTTTCTTTCTTTCTTTCTTTCTTTCTTTCTTTCTTTCTTTCTTTCTTTCTTTCTTTCTTTCTTTCTTTCTTTCTTTCTTTCTTTCTTTCTTTCTTTCTTTCTTTCTTTCTTTCTTTCTTTGTTTTTCCCGTGTTTGAGAGTGAGGCTTTTTTTTTAACCACTTCCCCATTGCCCTCCCCCTCCCCTTGATGGAGTTTGTGCTATGATTGGCAGGTGGAAACTGTTGGCTTCTAATTAAAGTTTGAATTCTAGAAGCCTCTGCTGATTGGCTGACCCTTGGTAGGGGGAGGGGCTTTCAGGCACTCCAGAGCTTTATAAGGCAGTGGGCAAGCGACCAAGGAGCTTGCAAACAGGTGAGTGCTAACAGGGAGTTTAGAGAGGGAGTTGGGAAGGGCGGGAGGTTCTCTTGCCTTTCTTTTTAAATCCCTTCTCCAGGACAGCAGCGATGGATGGTGATGGGTCTGCTGCTGTTACCTGCACAGCGTGTGCCATGTTTGTCTTCCTCCCCGAAGAAAGAACGGATTTCATCTGCACCAAGAGCAAGCTGCTCGACATTTTAGAAGAAAAAATTAGAGGACTGGAGGCCCAAGTGTCGACCCTACACTCGATCAGAGAGGATGAAGACTTCCTCGATAGAAGGCAGCATTTAATCCTTCAAGCACGGCAGGCCGAGGAGCCAGAGAGGGCAGTACGTGACCAGGAAGAGAACTGGCAGCATGTAACTTCTCGAAGGGGAAAAAGGCGAGCACGGGAATCCCCCGATGCTATAGAGGTAAGCAATCGCTTTCAAGCTCTCTCCACAGGCTCTGCAGTGCTGAAAGCTCTGGAAGGGACCTCACAAGGAAGAAACCAGAAGGGAACACCATCTACTGGAAGGCATGGGATGCGTAGTCCTAGGGATGGGGGTTCCACGGCCACTACCCCCAAAAGAAATGACGGGTGGTGGTGGTCGGAGACTCCCTCCTAAGAGGGACTGAGCCATCCCTCTGCCGTCCGGACTTGGAATCTTGAGAGGTGTGCTGCTTACCAGGAGCTCGCATTCAGGATGTGACTGAGAGGCTTACTAAGCTGATCAAACCTTCGGATCGCTACCCCTTCCTGCTTCTCCACGTGGGAACTAATGATACGGCCAAGAATGACCTTGAGCATGTTACTGCGGATTATGTAGCGCTGAGAAGAAGGATCCAAGAATTTGGAGCGCAAGTGGTGATCTCGTCCATCCTCCCTGTTGAAGGGAAAGGACTGGGCAGGGATCGTCGAATTGAGGATGTAAATGCGTGGTTGCGTAGGTGGTGTCGCAGAGAGGGCTTTGGTTTCTTCGACCATGGGACTCTGTTTCAGGGACAAGTATTGTTAGGAAGAGATGGGATCCACCTAACGATGAGAGGAAGGAGCATCTTCGCGGGCAGGCTTGCAAACCTAGTGAGGAGGGCTTTAAACTAGGTTTGTCGGGTGACGGTGACCAAAACTCTGAGGGGAGTGGGAAAGTCGGATACCGGGAAGAAATGCAGAGAGGAAGGGGCAAGAAAGGAGGACCCATGTTTCGAATGGAGAAGATAGGACAATCAACTGGTTGTCTGAAGTGTACACTAATGCGAGAAGCCTGGGCAACAACCAGGAAGAACTGGAGGCCCTGGCCCAGACCAAGAAATATGATTTAATTGGGATAACAGAGACTTGGTGGGATGACTCGCATGACTGGAGCGCTGTCATAGAAGGGTATAGATTGTTCAGGAACAACAGGCAGGGGGAAAAGGAGGAGGAGTTGCACTATATGTAAGGGTGTGTCTAGACTACAGGGTTTTGTCGACAAAAGTGGACTTTTGTCGACAAAACTATACCTGCATCCACACTACCGCTGAGTTCTGTCGACATAACATCGACAGAACTCAGCAGTTTTGTCGACGCTGGTAAACCTCATTTTACGAGGCATAACGCCTTCTGTCGGCAGAGTTTCTGTCGACAGAAGGTGTTATTGCATGTAAACTGTCCTTTGCGTCCACACTACCATGTCGACAAAGCAGCTTGCTTTGTCAACAGAACTCAATGTAGTCTAGACGCTCTTTGTCGACAGAAGTTTTGTCGACAGTATCTGTCGACAAAACTTCTGTCGACAGAAGCCTGTAGTCTAGACGTACCCTAAGAGAGCACTATGATTGCTCAGAACTCCAGTATAAAGAGGGAGAAAAACCTGTTGAAAGTCTATGGGTTCAGTTTAAAGGGGCAAACAACAGCAGTGATGTTGTGGTTGGTGTCTGCTACAGGCCACCGAATCAGGTGGATGAGGTAGATGAGGCTTTCTTCAGACAACTGAGCGAAGCTTCCAGATCGCAAGCCCTGGTTCTCGTGGGGGACTTTAATCACCCTGACATCTGTTGGGAAACCAATACGGCAGTACACAGGCAATCCAGGAAGTTTTTGGAGAATGTTGGGGATAACTTCTTTCCACAAGTGCTGAAGGATCCGACCAGGGGCCGTTCGCAGCTTGACCTTCTGCTCACAAACAGGGAGGAACTAATAGGGGAAGTGGCGGTGGGTGACAACCTGGGAAGCAGTGATCATGAGATGGTAGATTTCAGGATCCTGACCAAAGGAAGAAAGGAGAGTAGTAAAATACACACCTTGGACTTCACAAAAGCAGATTTTGACTCCCTCGGAGATCTGATGGGCAGAATCCCCTGGGATGTTAACATGAAGGGGAAAGGCGTCCAGGACAGCTGGCAGTATTTTAAAGAAGCCTTATTGAAGGCACAGAAAGAAACCATCCCGACGTATAGCAAGAGAGGCAAACATGGTAGGAGACCAGATTGGCTTACAGGGGAAACCCTTGATGAACTTAAGCACAAAAAGGAAGCTTACAAAAAGTGGAAACTTGGACAAATGACCAGGGAGGAGTTTAAATGTACAGCTCGAGAATGCCGGGGGTTATCAGGAAGGCGAAAGCGCAAATGGAATTACGACTGGCTAAGGATGTGAAGGATAACAAGAAAGGTTTCTACAGGCATGTTAACAAGAAAAAGGTGATCAGAGAGGGTGTACAGCCACTAATGTATGAAGGAGGTAACCTAGTGACAGATGATGTGGGGAAAGCTGAAGTACTCAATGCTTTCTTTGCCTCTGTATTCACGGACAAGGTGGGCTCCCAGACTAATGCACTGACGCAAGATGGGATGAAGATGGACAGCCCATGGTGGGTAAAGAACAGGTTAGGAACTATTTAGAAAAGCTAAACGTACATAAATCCATGGGTCCGGTCTTAGTGCATCCGAGGGTACTGAGAGAGTTGGCAACTGTCATTGAGGAGCCTTTGGCTATTATCTTTGAAAAGTCGTGGAGATCGGGAGAAATCCCGGATGATTGGAAAAAGGCAAATGTAGTGCCCATCTTCAAAAAAGGGAAGAAGGACGATCCAGGGAACTATAGGCCGGTCAGTCTTACCTCGGTTCCTGGAAAAATCATGGAAGGGATCCTTAAGGAATCCATTTTGAGGCACTTGGATGAGAGGAAAGTGATTAGGAATAGTCAGCATGGATTCACAAAGGGCAAGTCGTGCCAGACCAATCTGATTAACTTCTATTATGAGGTAACTGGCTCGGTGGACAGGGGTAAGTCAGTGGATGTTATATAGCTTGAGTTTAGCAAGACTTTTGATACGGTCTCCCACGATATTCTTGCCAGCAAGTTAAGGGAATGTGGATTGGATAAATGGACGGTAAGATGGATAGAAAGATGGCTAGAAGGCTGGGCCCAGCGGGTAGTGATCAATGGCTCGATGTCAGGATGGCAGTCGGTTTCTAGTGGAGTGCCCCAAGGTTCGGTTCTAGGACCGGTTTTGTTCAATATCTTTATTAATGATCTGGATGAGGGGATGGATTGCACCCTCAGCAAGTTTGCGGATGACACTAACCTAGGGGGAGAGGTAGATACGCTTGAGGGCAGAGATAGGGTCCAGAATGACTTAGACAAATTGGAGGATTGGGCCACAAGAAATCTGATGAGGTTCAACAAGGACAAGTGTAGAGTCCTGCACTTGGGACGGAAGAATCCCAAGCATAGTTACAAGCTGGGGACCAACCGGTTAAGTAGTAGTTCTGCAGAAAAGGACCTGGGGGTTACAGTGGATGAGAAGCTGGATATAAGTCAACAGTGTGCCCTTGTAGCCAAGAAGGTTAATGGCATATTAGGTTGCATTAAGAGGAGCATTGCCAGCAGATCCAGAGATGTCATTATTCCCCTTTATTCGGCTTTGGTGAGGCCACATCTGGAGTCTTGTGTCCAGTTCTGGGCCCCCCACTACAACAAGGATGTGCACGCATTGGAGAGGGTCCAGCGGAGGGCAACCAAAATGATTAGGGGGCTGGAGCATATGAGTTATGAGGAGAGTCTGAGGGACTTGGGTCTGTTTAGTCTGCAGGAGCGAAGAGTGAGGGGGGATTTGATAGCAGCCTTCAACTTCCTGAAGGGAGGTTCCAAAGAGGATGGAGAGAGGCTGTTCTCTGTAGTGACAGATGGTAGAACAAGGAGCAATGGTCTCAAGTTGTGGTGGGAGAGGTCCAGGTTGGATATCAGGAAAACTATTTCACTAGGAGGGTGGAGAAGCACTGGAATGGGTTACTTAGGGAAGTAGTGGAGTCTCCATCCCTAGAGGTGTTTAAGTCTCAGCTTGACAAAGCCCTGGCCGGGTTGATTTAGTTGGAATTGGTGCTGCCTAGAGCAGGGGGCTGGACTTGATGACCTTTTGAGGTCTCTTCCAGTTCTACGATTCTGTGATTCTATGAGGTCTCCCAGTAGTAGAATTACCCTTGATGGCTTTCCATTTACACATTCAAAAATCATAAAGTATTCCCTACTCCACATGTCTAATTTAATACACAAGATTGATACATAACCAAAATAAGATAAACAGACCCAGTGGATTATGAAATGAAGGTTGATAGGTTACATGAAATAATTTGCTCAAAGCAAATTGAGTTATGAATATTTATGTCCATGTGTCCATTTTTCATAAAGCATGGCGGGTTTCCATCACACATACTTCATCGGACACACTAAAATTGAGTCAGTGGTCGATAATGAAGAGAATAGGTCAATGCTTGGTAAACTGGGTGCAAACAAAGAATGCGTGCATGCATGTGCCGAGTGCACTCCATTTCCCCACAGCTGTCAGCACCGTGGGGAGGACTTAGGGGTCCCACTGTTGCTGCTGCCCTGCACCAGTTCCCTCCCCAAGTACTTCTTGAGGCCATATCCCATGGAGGGTGGTGACAGGAACGGGCAGGGTTGCGGGAAGACTCCCAGGCTTTATTGTAAATAGATGTTTTGCACAGGCTGGGCGTTTGAGATCCCTGAGTTAGCTGAATAAAGAGAAGGTTTAGGTGACTTGATCACAGTCTGTAAGTAGCTGTGTGGGGAACAAAATTTTAATAACAGGCTGTTCAGTCTAACAGGGAACGGAATAATACAGTCCAATGGCTAGAGGCTGAAGTTAGACAAATCCAGACATGAAATAAAGAATACATTTTTAACAGTGAGAATAATTAACCATTTGAGCAACTTACCAAGGGTCATGGTGGAGTCTTTATCATGGGGAATTTTTAGATCAACTCCGGACGTTTTTCTATGAGAACTGCTCTAAGAATAATTCTGGCAGGTTTCTGGCCTGTATTAGATAGGATTTCAGACTGGATGATGATAATTGTCCCTTCTGGCCTTAGACTCTATGGCTACATCTAGACTGGCCCCTTCTTCGGAAGAGGCATGCTAATTTCTAACTTTGGAATAGGGAAATCCGCGGGGGATTTAAATTTCCCCCGCGGGATTTAAATAAACATGGCCGCCGCTTTTTTCCCGGCTTGGGGAAAAGCCGGAAAAGAGCGTCCAGACTGGCACGATCCTCCGGAATAAAGCCCTTTTCCGGAGGATCTCTTATTCCTACCTGAAGTAGGAGTATATCTGAAGTAGGAATAAGAGATCCTCCGGAAAGGGGCCTTATTCCAGAGGATCGCGCCAGTCTGGACGCTCTTTTCCGGCTTTTCCCCAAGCCGGAAAAAAAGCGGCGGCCATGTTTATTTAAATCCCGCGGGGGATATTTAAATCCCCCGCGGATTTCCCTATTCCAAAGTTAGAAATTTAGCATGCCTCTTCCGAAGAAGGGGCCAGTGTAGACACAGCCCAGGTATCTATGAACTGTTCTCGCACATTTACTCACCATCACAAGATGTGATTATTTTGTGGTTGTCTGAAACATCATTCTTTGGTAAGGTGGTCCATCAGCAGTTAAAAGCTGAGCACCACTGCACGAAATAATAATAATTCAACCTGGGAGACAGTACAGTTCCTTCCCATATCAATACCTTGTCCCTCCTGCCAATGGTAAGGGAAGAGAGTGTGTGTGAAAATATGGGTCCCCCACGATTCAGGACAGAGTACTCCCACTGGTCCTGATAGCTGACAGAATCTTATGAAGCGGAGCTCTACACTCAGTAAGCTCTTGTAAATTATTAACTAGGCTTCAGTGGTTTAGAACAGGTTAAGTACAAACATGCAAAGTGTTCAGCACAAGAGATAACGCTGCATGATGCTTGATCTGCCTTTCTCCATCAGACAACAGATCTGTTGACACAAGCAATGACAGAACTGTCCCAGACCCTGACGACAGACTATCGAACCCCACAGGGAGATTATCAACGAATCCAGTACATCCCTGTGTCACAACCCACAGCTGGCCTGCAGCAACCCCAGCACATACAGCTGCAGGTTGTGCAAGTGGCCCAGGTAGGTGATCTAGTGAGGATGTATCTTATATCTCTCCCCAAGCTTAAGAGACACCACAGTTTTGAATACTTGAAAAAAAATGTTGCAGTCTGCTGCTTGTGAGGCTCCCCCTCAGGAGTTTACAAAATGGGCCAATAGCTGACCCACTTCTGCGGTAGGAAGGAGCAATTCAAACTTCTTTTTGCACAGAGAATTGGAGCCCAAATCTGAACATTTGGAAAGTGTTTGCTTTCCTTTTGTATGAACTCTTGCAGTATTCGTCCTCTGTGACATTCGGTAACCCCCTTAAATATAAATAAAGAGCATAACTGGATTAATGGAGCTATGGAAATGGATTTCAAATAGCTTCCGTAGTCATCAGAACAGCTCCTTTAAACCCTTTAGCCTCTGATTGCTTGGGTGCACACAGCTTATATTTAAGCCTGAAATGGGGAGCTACAGGCAGTCCCCGGGTTACGTACAAGTTAGGGACTGTAGGTTTGTTCTTAAGTTGAATTTGTATGTAAGTCAGAACTGGTACATACTGTAGGGGAAACTCTAGCCAAACATTTTTCCAGAGCTCAGTTTTATTCTCCCACACCTCACTTCCCTCAGTCCTTTATTCTCAAGCTGAGGTGTCTGCTGAGAAAAGCCGCTCCGCGTCTCCCTGGTCTGCTGGGGGGAAGCAGCTAGTGCGGGGTTGCCTCACCCCGTTTGTAAGTAGATCCGATGTAAGTCGGATCCACGTAACCCGGGGACTGCCTGTATTTGGTGTCCATTTGTTGTTCATTTTGAGCTACACCTCTTGATAACAATGGTTTAAATAATAGCACTATTTGACATGAACTGATGAAGTCTTAATGATTCAGCTACTGAGAGTCTGATGCCTGCAGCTTTGCATAGGTTTTAACAAGATGTGATGTCTCTAATTAAATTAATATAATTAAGTAGAAGGTAGGGACCTTATGAGTCTTTAATAAGTGAGGCACTGGAAATTTCACTTTTCTTTCCCCCATTATAGATCTATATCCAGTCAGATCATGTATATGCAGTTCTGGAATATATGAACACATACTTTTACAGAGAGGAAGGATGGTCCAGTGGTTAGGGCACTAGTCTAGGACTTGAAACTTTCAGTCTCTGGTTTGTAATTTTGGGAAGATCACATAGCCCAAGTCGACACTTCAGGGTGGGTCAATGTAAAGTAGCTAGTGTCAACCTACCTCTGTAAGCGTCTGCAATTATGTCACTCTCACAAACGTAACTTGCCCAGTGCACCGACTTAACAACCTCACTTCCGCGAGAGACACAGCATGTAAGTTGATATAGTTAGATTGATGCAGTGTCATTGTAGACAATGCATTGCTTACATTGACCAGTGCCGCCTTTCAGAAGCCATCCCATGAAAACCTGCTGTGACAGTTAAATTGGTGTGGGTGCTGCTAGTGATGACGTGCACCGCAGACATAAGGAGTGTAGTGTAGGCATGCAGAAGCAATTTAATTACTGTGGTGGCTATACATCAACCTAATGTAGGTCGATTTAATTTCGTAGTATAGGGTTCTCTTCGTCTCTCTGTGCCAGGGATCCCCATCTGTAAAATGTACTTCCCTGCCTCACCTGAGCATTGTGTGAATAGATTGTGAGGCATTCAGATGCTGTGATAATTGGCACCTTTAAATCAGTTAATTTAATAATTGGAGAATTGTCTTTTCACACCACTACATTTCTCATTTACCTTCCATTACAAAGTAATTTTTTAGCCCTGTTTACCAGCTAGTAATATTCCCTGTTGTAATGCAGGCAAATTATAATTTTTCAATTGATGTTTATTATTTAATATGTGTGCTGTGATAATGCGCAGAGGTCCCCATCAGGATCATGGCCCCATTGCTCTAAGCACTATGGCAAACTCGAAGGTGGACACAGTGCCTGCCCCAGAGAGTACACAATTTACAGCTCTGGTCTGATTTTCCCAGGCTACCTCACCTCACCAGTCCCAGCATTCCACGGTGGATGTCGGACAGCTTCATGATCCCCAGACGTACACCCAGCATGCCATCCAGGTGCAGCATATCCAGGTCACAGAGCCAGTTCCAACAACTCAATCATCATCACAGGTATCTCCCACTTTCTGTGCAAAAATCATTCTCTGTGCCAGGATACTCAAGCTGAAGTCTAACATGGCTGGATGCATCCGATGCTCTGTTTGTAGGACTCTCATTGAAATCCTTAAGTGTATGCACATGGAACAGTGCCAGCATTGGAACACTGAAATTATTTAATAGTTCCATGGCATTCCCATTTATCACAGATGATTCAAGGAAGGGATGTAAAGGCAAGGGTGAACATATGGTTAAAGGGATAAAACACATTAATAGATCTGTGAATACTAGCCATCGTCAAAGGGAGCTCATGGGAAGATGAGCATCATAGAGAGGTATTGTGGCTTCATCATGGAATTAGGAAGTCCTGAGTTCTAATCCTGGTATGCCAGTAACCAGCAATCTGTGCCTCAGTTTTCCCATCTGTATAATAGGGCTAATGATAATTAGAGGATCTATTGTACTAATTAGAGGATCTATGTCTATACAATGCATACTTGAAAATATAAAGTGCTTATGTACAATGGTGGTAGGTGTTTTAGAAGTGCAAAGACAACTGTATGAGAGTTATGGATACATAAGAATGGCCGTACTGGGTCAGACCAAAGGTCCATCTAGTCCAGTAGCCTGTCTGCCCACAGAGGCCAGCACCAGGTGCCCCAGAGGACACAAGATGGCTTAATCACAAGATTAACAAGAAGACTTTTTGTAAATACATTAGAATCATAGAATAATAGGACTGGAAGGGACCTCGAGAGGTCATCGAGTCCAGCCCCCCACCCTCAAGGCAGGATCAAGCTCCGTCTACACCATCCGTGACAGATGTCTATTTAACCTGTTCTTAAATATCTCCAGAGAGGGAGATTTCACCACCTCCCTTGGCAATTTATTCCAATATTTGACCACCCTGACAGTTAGGAATTTTTTCCTAATGTCCAATCTAAACCTCCCCTGCTGCACTTTAAGCCCATTACTCCTTGTCCTGTCCTCAGAAACCAAGAGGAACAAATTTTCGCCTTCCTCCTTGTGACACCCTTTTAGATATTTGAAAACCGCTATCATGTCCCCCCTTAATCTTCTTTTTTCCAAACTAAACAAGCCCAGTTCATGAAGCCTGGCTTCATAGGTCATGTTCTCTAAACCTTTAATCATTCTTGTCGCTCTTCTCTGTACCCTTTCCAATTTCTCCACATCTTTCTTGAAATGTGGCGCCCAGAACTGGACACAGTACTCCAGCTGAGGCCTAACTAGTGCAGAGTAGAGCGGCAGAATGACTTCACGAGTTTTGCTTACAACACACCTGTTGATACAACCTAGAATCATATTTGCTTTTTTTGCAACAGCATCACACTGTTGACTCATATTCAACTTGTGGTCCACTATGACCCCTAGATCCCTTTCCGCCATGCTCCTTCCTAGACAGTCGCTTCCCATCTTGTATGTATGGAACTGATTGTTCCTTCCTAAGTGGAGCACTTTGCATTTCTCTTTATTAAACCTCATCCTGTTTACCTCTGACCATTTCTCTAACTTGCTAAGGTCATTTTGAATTATGTCCCTATCCTCCAAAGAAGTTGCAACCCCACCCAGTTTGGTATCATCTGCAAACTTAATAAGCGTACTCTCTATCCCAATATCTACATCATTGATGAAGATATTGAACAGTACGGGTCCCAAAACAGACCCTTGAGGAACTCCACTTGTTATCCCTTTCCAGCAGGATTTAGAACCGTTAACAACAACTCTCTGACTACGGTTATCCAGCCAATTATGCACCCACCTTATCGTGGCCCTATCTAAGTTATATTTGCCTAGTTTATCAATAAGAATATCATGCGAGACCATATCAAATGCCTTACTAAAGTCTAGGTATATGACATCCACCGCTTCTCCCTTATCCACAAGGCTAGTTATCTTATCAAAGAAAGCTATCAGATTAGTTTGGCATGACTTGTGCTTCACAAACCCATGCTGGCTATTCCCTATCACTTTATTACCTTCCAAGTGTTTGCATATGATTTCCTTAATTACCTGCTCCATTATCTTCCCTGGGACAGACGTTAAACTGACCGGTCTGTAGTTTCCTGGGTTGTTCTTATTCCCCTTTTTATAGATGGGCACAATATTTGCCCTTTTCCAGTCTTCTGGAATCTCCCCTGTCTGCCATGATGTTTCAAAAATCATAGCTAAAGGCTCAGATACCTCCTCTATCAGCTCCTTGAGTATCCTGGGATGCATTTCATCAGGACCTGGTGACTTGCTGACATCTAACTTTCCTAAGTGATTTTTAACTTGTTCTTTGTGTATCCTATCTTCTAAACTTACCCTCTCTCTGCTTGTATTCACTACGTTAGGCACACCTCCAGACTTCTCGGTGAAGACTGAAACAAAGAAGTCATTGAGCATCTCCGCCATTTCCAAGTTCCCTGTTACTGCTTCTCCCTCCTCACTAAGCAGTGGGCCTACCCTGTCCTTGGTCTTCCTCTTGCTTTTAATGTATTTATAAAAGGTCTTGTTTCCCTTTATGCCTGTAGCTAGTTTGATCTCATTTTGTGCCATTGCCTTTCTAATCTTGCCCCTGCATTCCCGTGTTGCTTGCCTATATACATCCTTTGTTATTTGTCCTAGTTTCCATTTTTATATGACTCCTTTTTTTATTTTGAGATCATGCAAGATCTCCTTGTTAAGCCAAGCTGGTCTTTTGCCATATTTTCTATCTTTCCTACACAGCGGAATTGTTTGCTTTTGGGTCCTTAACAACGTCCCTTTGAAATACTTCCAACTCTCCTCAGTTGTTTTTCCCTTCAGTCTTGCTTCCCATGGGACCTTACCTACAAGTTCTCTGAGCTTATCAAAATCTGCCTTCCTGAAATCCATTACCTCAATTGTGCTGGTCTCCCTTCTACCTTTCCTTAAGATCATGAACTCTATTATTTCGTGGTCACTGTCCCCTATACTGTCTTCCACTTTCAAGTTCTCAACTAGTTCCTCCCTATTTGTTAAAACCAAATCCAGAACAGCTTCTCCTCTGGTAGCTTTTTCAACCTTCTGAAACAGAAAGTTGTCTCCAATGCAGTCCAGAAACTTATTGGATAGCCTGTGCCTCGCTGTGTTAGTTTCCCAATATATGTCTGGATAGTTGAAGTCCCCCATCACCACCAAATCTTGGGCTTTGGATAGTTTTGTTAATTGTTTAAAAAAGGCCTCATCCACCTCTTCCACCTGGCTAGGTGGCCTGTAGTAGACTCCTAGCATGATATCACCCTCGTTTTTTACCCCTTTTAGCTTAACCGAGAGACTCTCTACACAGCTATCTCCTACGTTCATCTCCACTTCAGTCCAAGTGTGTACATTTTTAATATACAAGGCAACCCCTCCTCCCTTTTTTCCCTGTCCTTCCTGAGCAAGCCGTACCCTTCCGTACCAACATTCCAATCATGCGTCCCATCCCACCAGGTTTCTGTAATACCAATGATATCATAGTTGTATTTATTGGTTAGCAATTCCAGTTCTTCCTGCTTATTACCCATACTTCTTGCATTTGTATATAGGCATCTAAGATACTGATTTGATCTTGCCTCCCTGTTGTGCCCTGACCCTCCTTTCTCCTTGCCATTATAGGCTGTAGTCCCCCCCATTTCCAACCCATCTCCCAGTCCCGCACATTCAGCACTTACCTGTGGGCTTTGCTCACCTGCCCCCGACAAACCTAGTTTAAAGCCCTCCTCACAAGGTTAGCCAGTCTGTGTCCAAACAAGGCCTTCCCGTTCCTGGAAAGGTGAACTCCATCTCCGCCAAGCAGTCCTTCCTGGAAGAGCACCCCGTGATCAAGGAAGCCGAATCCCTCCTGGTGACACCATCGTCGCAGCCAGGCATTCACCTCCAGGATGCACCTCTCTCTGCCCGGGCCCCTACCTTTGACAGGAAGGATAGAAGAGAATACCACCTGCGCTCCAAACTCCTTCACCCGTACTCCCAAAGCCCTGTAGTCACACTTGATCCGCTTAGTGTCACACCTGGCAGTATCATTTGTGCCCACGTGGATGAGTAGCATGGGGTAGTAGTCAGAGGGCCAGATAATCCTCGACAATGCCTCCGTAACATCTCGGATACGGGCCCCTGGCAGACAGCATACCTCTCGAGATGAACTGTCAGGGCGACAGATGGGTGCCTCCGTTCCCCTCAGAAGAGAGTCTCCAACCACCACTACCCTACATTTCCTCCTCGCAGTGGTGGCAGGAGACTGCTCAACCTTGGTGGTGCAAGGCCTGGTCTCCTCCACTGTGGGAGGTGACTCCTTGTTTCCTGCTGAAAGTAAAGTGTAACGGTTATGTAACAACACAGTGGGAGGGTTAGGAGCAGGGGTGGAACACTGCCTGCTGCCGGAAGTAACCAGCTGCCAGTGCTCACCCTGCACCACTGTCTCCTCCATAAGTGGCTGGTCAACAGTCCCACATCCTAGGACAGTGACCTCCGTGGACTCCACAGGAATACTGTCCAGGAATTCCTCATGGCCTCGAATGCACCTCAGCCTGGCCACCTCCTCCTGTAGCTCTCCCACCTGCTGCCTGAGAGATTCCACCAGCAGGCACCTTTCACAATGGTTGTCTCCCCCAGCCTGGAGATCACTCAGTGGGAATTGCAAGCCACAAATACAGCAAGACCACACCAGGACCTGGGTAGAGGCATCCATGCTCAGGTTCTCTGTCTGGATACAGGTACAGGTGGAGGAGACAGGAGAAGTACTGGCACAAGCGCTTCGGGTCTTCATCACCATCAGTCATTCCCTCTGCTCAACTCCCTCTTCAACTCCCCTGTCTGCAGTCCCCTGTCCGCTTCGCTCCCCTGGTCGCACTGCTCTGGCTTTTTAAAGCCTGCTTGCCTAGGTCAGGCCTGCCCCCTTCTGAGTCACACAGGGGAAGGCTGAGCCTGAGAAGCAAGAAGAAGACCAAGGACAGGGTAGGCCCACTGGTCAGTGAGGAGGGAGAAACAGTAACAGGAAACTTGGAAATGGCAGAGATGCTTAATGACTTCTTTGTTTTGGTCTTCACCGAGAAGTCTGAAGGAATGTCTAACACAGTGAATGCTAGTAGGAAGGGGTAGGTTTAGAAGATAAAATAAAAAAAGAACAAGTTAAAAATCACCTAGAAAAGTTAGATGTCTGCAAGTCACCAGGGCCTGATGAAATGCATCCTAGAATACTCAAGGAGCTGATAGAGGAGGTATCTGAGCCTCTAGCTATCATGTTTGGAAAATCATGGGAGACAGGAGAGATTCCAGAAGTTGGAAAAGGGCAAATATAGTGCCCATCTATAAAAAGGGAAATAAGAACGACCCAGGAAATTACAGACCAGTTAGTTTAACTTCTGTGCCAGGAAAGATAATGGAGCAAGTAATTAAGGAAATCATCGGTAAACACTTCGAAGGTGGCAAGGTGATAGGGAACAGCCAGCATGGATTTGTAAAGAACAAATCGTGTCAAACCAATCTGACAGCTTTCTTTGATAGGATAACGAGTCTTGTGGATAAGGGAGAAGCGGCGGACATGGTATACCTAGACTTTAGTAAGGTGTTTGATATAGTCTCGCATGATATTCTTATCAATAAACTAGGCAAATACAACTTAGATGGGGCTACTATAAGGTGGATGCATAACTGGCTGGATAACCGTACTCAGAGAGTATTTATTAATGGTTCACAATCCTGCTGGGAAGGTATAACAAGTGGGGTTCCACAGGGGTCTATTTTAGGACCGGCTCTGTTCAATACCTTCATCAACGATTTAGATATTGGCATAGAAAGTACGCTTATTAAGTTTGCAGATGATATGAAGCTGGGAGGGGTTGCGACTGCTCTGGAGGATAGGGTCATAATTCAAAATGATCTGGACAAATTGGAGAAATGGTCTGAGGTAAACAGGATGAAGTTGAATAAAGGCAAATGCAAAGTGCTCCATTTAGGAAGGAACAATCAGTTTCACACATACAGAATGGGAAGCGACTGTCTAGGAAGGAGTATGGCAGAAAGGGATCTAGGGGTTATAGTGGACCACAAGTTGAATATGAGTCAGCAGTGTGATGCTGTTGCAGAAAAAGCAAACGTGATTCTGGGCTGCTTTAACAGGATTAACAGGTGTGTTGTGAGCAAGACACGAGAAGTCATTCTTCCGCTCTGGACACAGTTGGAGTATTGTGTCCAGTTCTGGACGCCACATTTCAAGAAAGATGTGGAGAAATTGGAGAGGGTCCAGAGAAGAGCAACAAGAATGATTAAAGGTCTAGAGAACATGACCTGTGAGGGAAGGCTGAAGGAATTGGGTTTGTTTAGTTTAAAAAAGAGAAGATTGAGGGGGGACATGAGAGCCGTTTTCAGGTATCTAAAAGGGTGTCATAAGGAGGAGGGAGAAAACTTGTTCATCTTGGCCTCTGAGGATAGAACAAGAAGCAATGGGCTTAAACTGCAGCAAGGGAGTTTTAGGTTGGACATTAGGAAAAAGTTCTTCACTGTCAGGGTAGGCGAACACTGGAATAAATTGCCCAGGGAAGTTGTGGAATCTCTATCTCTGGAGATATTTAAGAGTAGGTTCGATAAATGTCTATCAGGGATGGTCTAGGCAGTATTTGGTCCTGCCATGAAGGCAGGGGACTGGACTCGATGACCTCTCGAGGTCCCTTCCAGTCCTCGTATTCTATGATTCTTTGATTCTGTTACACACTGAAATGATCTAAAGAAGAATTAAAGACCTTTTCTTAAGCATCAGAAAGTTCAAAATTCAACTCTTCTTGTCCAAGAGCATGTTAAGTTTGCATTAACAGTCTTTTCTAATTGGTTAAGAACTTGTACTGTTTCTGGTTTTGATCCCTGCTTCCTGCCTCAAACCTGCTATGTGACTCTGGGCAAATCACATCTCTGTACCTCCATTCACCTGTCTCTGAACTAGGTCTAATAATACTGACTGGCCACACAGAGAGGTGGTAAAGCTTCATCTGGTAAAGAGTCTTGAGTGCCTCGATTGGAAGGTGCTATAGAAGGTCAGTGCACTGGAGCAGTGATCCAGTAGGACTTCATTATTAACATGCCAATTAGAGTTACCCATAGAACAGGCGCAACAAGGGCGGCGGCAGCTCCAGTTCTCTTACACTGTCCTGCCACTCTGGATCTGGTATGAGACAGACCTAGAGAAGAGAAAGGAATTCAGGCTCCACGGTCATTCATTCAGAGCTTGGCTTCTTCTGAGACTGCTGGTTGTGGGAGTGGTTGTGATACAGACATGTTTTCAACTAGGAATGGCTCTGGGAATTCAGATTCTATACCACAAGCTACCAGACAGCTGCGTGTGTACAATAACTATTGACCACCTGGACTGAGGTTTGCACTACTGGCTAGAAAATAGTGTGTTGTTATCCTAGTACTAAGAGGAATGTGCCTCCAGCAGTACAAATGCTCTTACTTACCATGCTGGCAGATAAATAATTGTGTCCGTTTTCATCCTGGTGTTCTAGGTGAGCACCCAGCCGTTGAGTCCCTCATCACAGCAGTCTCAACAAGAACTCAGCCCTTCCCAAATGCAAACAACCACACCAGCACCCAGCCAAACCCTCCAGCAACAGCAAGGGTCCTCAGTCCAACACACATATCTGCCCAGCACATGGAATTCATTTCGTAGTTACCGTAAGTATCAGAAATGTGAGATGGTCAGAAAGCCAATTAACCGTTCTTGGGAGCGGATTCAAATCATTTAGCCCCTTTTCCTCCATTTCCCCAGCTGTACAATGCAAACAGTATTGCCTCCCTACTTCACAGAGAGTGGTGAAGATTCATTTGAAGAGGAATTGGGCCATATAAAGGCAAACTATTATTATTGAGCTTTTCCCTTTCCAGATTGGAATCACACCCTTGTGTTTTAAGAGGTCTGTTCTAGCAAGCTAGCTTCTTTTTCCCAGGGAGAGTGCATTTGGCAAGAAGAATTCTGTCTTTAAGAATGGATTATTTACATTCAGAGGAAAGCCCTAATACACATTCTGAAAAAGTTCATTCCGCGGAATTTGCATATCTTCTTTCGACCGTTCCCTGTAGTCTAGATGAGCCCCAAGAATCCTGGAGCAACAATACTTTAGTAATACTTTCATATATGGCAACAACCGGATACGATGACTACACACTAATGGCCAGATCCTGAGAAGATATCAGTTGGTATCGCTCCATTGAAGTCAGTAGGGCTATGCTGATTTTCACCACCTGAGGATCTGGCCCTAAGTGTCTGATTCTTCTTTCCAAGGGACATCAAACTTTGCCCAGATGTAGGCTGTAATTCACCAGAAGCCCAGCACTTAAATTGTATGAACTGGTGTCAGTTGAGTCCACCCTAATCATACATTCAATAAAAACTGTGTGCCTGCATGTAACTTCCATCTTGATTTAAGCAGCCACACAGCATTGCATGCTGGAACTTCTATTCTTTGTCAGTCATCCTTCCCTCCGCTTTAGAACAAGAACAGTCACCAGTTTCTTTTGACCCTAAGGCCACCCTTATGATAGTCTTCTATACTAACCTCAGAATGTAGTTAACTATTTCTCGGTCCTCTCTTCTAGCGTCTGAAATTCAGATGATGGCCATCCCACAGGGTCAGTATGTGATTGCAGAGACCGCTGTAGGTACCCCTGTCACAACCGTGAACACGGGGCAAGTGAAAGCAGTCACCCAGGTAAGCGGAAGGATAGCAGTCTTTGTACTGGGAGGATGAATTAGACATAAACTTTCAACTTAAACACATTAAAGGAACACCAAAAGAAATGTAAGGGGTACACAAATTAGGAAGTATGGGGGTGTCATACTGGGGTACTTGTAAAGGTGTTTTCCGAAATTAGGCACTAACAGGCCTCAAAACTGGTAAAAACTGAGAGCGAGCGAGCGAGCGAGAGAATTCTGTGATCTAAAAGATAACAAACCTTCTGCAACACTCATATCCAGTACTATATGGGGCAATATCCATAGGTAGGCTGGCAACCCAGAATTTGTTACATAACATGCTGGGGGGGCTCAAGAGGTCCAACGCTGAGGAGCAATGTGACATGATCTATTTGATCGTGGAGACAAGAAATGATCTGTTTGTTGGGATGGAGTCAGTAATCTACTTCAAGGGAAAACGTAGTTAATTGTTTATATAGTTTCACAATCCCTGAGGTGGGCTACAAACCCAGAGAGAGGCAAACCCTGGCCTAAGGAGAAAGGGGCAGCTCACCCCTCACACATGGGTAAAAACAAAGCCATGTACCAAAGCATTTACAGTCTGATGCCACCATGTGGTAGATGTTTACTCTTACGCATGGTTTTATGAAATGGGTTTTACCCATGAAAGCTCATGACTTGTTAGTCTCTAAGGGCATGTCTACACTTTCACCCTAGTTCGAACTAGGGTGGCTAATGTAGGCATTCGAAGTTGCAAATGAAGCCTGCGGCTACACGCGGCACGGAGTAGGTAGTTCGAATTAGGCTCTCTAATTCGAACTACCAGTACACCTCGTCCCACGAGGAGAGCCTAATTTGAACTACCTACTCCGTGCCGCGTGTAGCTGCGGGCACAGAGTCGGCACTAACATGGATTTTAAAATGGCGGCGCCTGGCAAGATGCAAATGAAGCCCGGGATATTTAAATCCCGGGCTTCATTTGCAGCTTCGAATGCCTACATTAGCCATCCTAGTTCAAAGTAGGGTGGCAGTGTAGACATACCCTAAGGTGCTTCCAACCTGCTCATTGTTTTTACAGTTACAATCTAATATGGCTGCCGCTCTGAGATTTTTTTTATCTGAGCAAGTAGCTCCATTTAGTTTGTCAAAATGAGTCCAATAAAACTATTCTCTTGCATAAATTACTGCAAGAGCAGGACCCAGATTCGTAGTATTTATTAATTATAATATTTCAGACATAGGAAGTATTTAGACAGAGGAATGAATTTTCAAAACAGTTTTAGAAACTTCTATCATCGTTAAACTCTTTGTGTAACATAATGGTGTGAATGGTCTCAGTGGAAGCTGCCGTGATTCTCATACTCCCTCGCAGGAGATCCAACATACTGATATACAATACAGAAAATGAAGCTTCTGTTTGGAATGCATGGCAAAATAGGAGCGTTTCAGACTGATGGAAGAATAAATTAGTTATTTTAATTTTTTGCATCAGTGATTAATTATATGGTTGGGTTTAGCCTATGTTAAATTAGTCGTTTTTAGTGTAGTCAAACGTGCCTTACAATTTTGAATGTTAATGTTCTTGCTGTAAACGTTTAATTCATATAGAAAATATTTCCTAGTGCTAAAACAGAAAAATTATAGTAAAGTAAGTGAAAGACGACTATTCAGCTGCTCTGAAACATCAGTGTAACCAGTGCTTTTATTATCTATGCAGACTCATTATGTGATATCTGAAGGTCAACCTGATCTGGATGTAAAACAGAACTCTTCACTCTCCAGTGGAGTCCAGGTGGGTGTGTCTCAGCCATCAGCACACTCTGAACCCTTGGAATCACAAACAACCAATCAACAGCAAACCACACAGTATATCATCACTACAACCACCAATGGGAATGGGGGCAGTGAAGTGCACATCACTAAACCGAGAACTTTCTCTGATGAGCATGAATGAAGAAATCCCGTTGTGTCGTCTGACTTCAATGACAACCTCTCTCCCAAAACATCTGGGTCTCCTGGAGCTCGTTATGCTTTAAAGTGTTCAATTCACTTAACTTCAGCTAAAATCTTGGAGCTCTTGCTGATGCATTATAAGGGTGTTTAGATCACAGCAGAGCCTAAAAACACCCTCAAAATCCTTTGGGGATGCTGCCATCTTAAGCAAATCTTTAAGGAAAAGGAAAAAATAAGTGGAAACTGTGCTTGCCAGAACTTTACTTTTCAGCATATCTGATGACTTTATATTTCCTTTGTGGAAGTTTAACGGTATGCAACATTTATTGTAAAGGTGGGGGAAATACTTGCCAAATAGCTAAGGGGAGATTATGCCCCAGGTACATTTCTACCCTCTACAGTTAAACAAAAAGACATTATATAAACTGTCTGTGGTATTCGCTGTATGTCAGCACTGCCCCGTGTGTCTTTATTTTTAAATGGCCTCAAAGAAAAGGAATACATTGGCTAGGTAAAGAGCAGATCGCCTGGAAAGAAGGAGCAGCAGTAAACTGGTGACTCGGGGAAGGGGGAAGGCGTGTGTGTGTGTGTGTGTGTGAGAGAGAGAGAGAGAGAGAGAGAGAGATTTAACAATGAAGCTGTGAAGCTGTGCAGAAGCAGTCAATTAAATTATTATTTTAGCAACCTTTCAGAACTGTTTACATGCTGTCTGTGGTGCCCTCCCAAGAAGTTCTGGGGAGAAAGAAAGGTGTAGTATTGAAACCTCAGTGTTTGGAATTGAAATAATAATAGCCCATGATGGTAACATTGAGCCTATACTGAATTTGTTTCCCCAGCACTCACGGGGAACTCTTCCTTTGTAAACCAATAAAAGACTCAGTAATATTTAAACCTGCCTACCAGCTTTGTGCTGTGACCTCCCCACCCCCCATGATGGTTATAAGAAGAGAACAGAGGATAGGATAAACAAACTGAATTTTTAAACGTTTCTTTGGTAGTTTTTTTAAGCAAGAAGGCACTCAGAACTCTGTGCCTTACAATTGCTATTTGAGACTCACTTTAACCTACAGTGTCAGAAGAGAACCTTTCTAACCTGCTCCTCATGTACATTCTTTTTACAGATGTGCTATTCTTACCTCTAGGGCTGCCTCAAAATTTCTTTAATTTCTTTTCCCCATGAAGGTTGAATGGAAAATTGGTTGCTCTGATTTTTCCATTTACCTTGTTAATAACATGCTGTAACTCCTGTGGACTGTTTCATAAAATGACCAGTCTTGGACTCAGGAAACATAAAAAAGAACACTAGTGGATCGCTCTTCTAGGACAATGAAAGCCATCTCAAAGGATCTCCTGATCTGACAGACTTGGTCTTTTATAGAGCTTGTGTTATGGTTTGGGACCAGGAGAAAGGGAAGTTGTGTCTTCAAAGCAGTTTATTTTTCTTACATGGCTCCCTGGTAAGGGATCTGTTTGTTTGTATGTTTATTTTAAAGCAAGGTGAAGGGCATCAATTTTAATCTGGTATTTAGGAGAATATGACTACCATTCCACTGACTGTTAATGGGAGATACTGTACTAAATATGCCTACATTTCTACTGACTACTTGAAAAGCTACCCCAGAGTGTCAGAGTCTAATAGGATCAGTTGTTAAATTTGGGGCTTAATGGCCTTTTCTGACACAATAATTAACAGATGAAATCTATATTTGAACCACTTTTAGAGTACTACTGCACTGAAGAGCCCTTGCTTACACAAGAGTCCTCACTGATCACTGCTTATGAGTGAGAACTACAGGTGTGTGATTATGTCTAGACCGCAGAGCTTTCTGGGATATCAGAGGTAACCCGGAAAAGCTCTGCTGCATCCAAGGAACACATCCACTTTTTTGGAATAGTTTCTGAAAAAGCAGGTATGTTCTTTTGGCATCCCTGTATTCCTCTCGGTGAGAGAAAGAAGGGATGTTCCAAAAGAGGAGGGCTTTTTCGAAATTTGGCCCCATGTGGACAAGCCAAATTTTGGAAAAGCCTCTTTCGGAAAAAGATACGCAAATTGTGGTTTGCAATTTGTGTACCGTTTTCTGACTTTTCTCTGCAGTCTAGACATAGCCTGTGTAGGAGTTGCAGTGCCAAGTACGATGATGCCAAGCCTTAAACTGAAGTTACAGTTTAAAACCATAATTGGAAAACTCTTTGCTGACCAAGTCTCATGACATATGTTACTATGGTAAATAATGTATCTGTTCTTATGGAGTAGAAACAATGACTGTGCATGATGAGATAAACCCTTTCAAAATACTAGCCTTCTCAGCACTGCTTTAGGGTAGTCTTGAAATGATTGGCCAAAATATAGACTGCATTTGTACCTAGAACCTTGCTTTGACTGTTCCAAAATGCTTTGGGCATTAACTTGTTTAAAGGCTTGGATCCTACTCCAAAGCCCATTAACGTGAATGAGCATCTTTCAGTTGATTTCATTGATCAGACTCTTTGCAGAGGTGCTGAGCAATGGTCATTCCTATTGATTTCTACTGGAGTTGTGAATGCTAAACACTTTTGAAAATCAGGCCCTTGGTGTGTTGTTTGAGTAGGAGAAAAGAAGAAAGCTCTCTGTCCTGACTTTGCCTCTTTGCTTCTTGTTCAACAAAAGGGGCTTTTCTCAGATTGCCAGATGATCTGCTAACTAAAAATGAAGATATATATTTTCCTATACACTGTCTTACACATTTAAAGTCAGATATGTGGTTTTACAGATAATGAGAAGTAGGGGGAGATTGAAAATGTCACATGGTAAATAGTTATTGTTTACAGGCATTTTTTCAAGTCTTTTAAGGTCCACTTTTCTGATCTGAAGAATAAGCCTTTAAAGCACTGCAAATGTAGACTTTAAAAAGTAATGTTTTCTTGAGCTCTGTTTAGAAAACATCATTAAATGGGGCATTTGTTCTGGTACCTGCTATTTCAAGTTGAAAATTAGCCAGTAGTTATGGAATGCCTTGAAAATGGCCTTTTTGAATTTGTATCCAGTTTATCAAGGATTTTGTCCTGTGTCTGACAGAGGCACCATGTACAAAACAACAGCCAGAAACTGAAGTGGTGGTTCACTTTTGTGTCCCAAATGAATGGATGGATAAGAATACAATATTTACAAAGAGAACATAATCTTCTCTGGGAATTAAGCATCATGCATATTCATTCCAAGGTAATGAATTGAATTATAATGATTAAATAGATTTGGGGAAAGAGCAAAAATTTGGTAGCCAAAAATAGTCCTACAGTGCAGGGCCCCTTTTAAAAATGAAAATCCATTTCCATGGCTGTGTGCAGATCTGCAGTGCAGAACACATGAATTTCTTTTCTTTTGCTGGATCCAGCCCAAACCTCTGTCTCCTAAATAATGTCCCATTAGAGCTTAATTCTGGAGTACCCTTGATTGGTTACTGAAAACTAAAGTCTGCCGTAAGAAGTGCATGCTGGGTGCTCCCTTAGGCTTCCATTGGGGCCCCCAGCTCATGCATCTGAGCATAGAAGTTGACCCTGATTCCATATGCTCCAAAATAATCTTACTTGCTTCTTTCCAAGAACTATTAAGACACCTGGGACTAAATCTGGATGTTTTGTGAGACACTGAAGCTGACACACTAGTTGCATCATTCTGACCCTGTTCTGTTATTTAAATGTGTATGTTTATTGTACATTCAGTGACTGTTATAGTGTTAATAGTCTTGTGCTACCTAGCAGATGTAAAAAAAGGTAATAAATTTTTCTTCTTTTTTAAATACTGAATATGATTTGTGCATTCACAATCATTGCAGCTGCTGTTGTCAAATATTATTCCGCTAATACCTATAAGTTACTTGTCTGATGTTTTCAAGACCTAACTTCTACTTTTTGCATTCAAGACGCTGCGTGATCCTGCCCCTCCATACTTCTGCCCTTGCAGCTTTTTGTATCACTCTCCACTTGTTGTATACGGATGGCTCGTAATTCTGCAATAAACACCTCCTCATCTCCCATGCACTTCCCCTGGATGGAATGTCCATTCTAAACTCAAATCCACAAGACCCAACTTGATGGTAGCAGGCAGAGCTGGCCTTTGGGCTGGGTGATCTGGGACCAGGGAGCTCTGCAAAGAGCTCGGACCCCACCTCTCCCCTTTGGTTCCCTTTTTTGACGGCAGGCTGGCTTTTCTCTTTCCCCTCCCCTCTGGCCAGCAGAGGGCTCAGTTCTACCCAGTACCTCCCTCTGGGGGAGCCTAGACCTGTGACCACTTCCTTCTCTGCCAGAAACAAAAGTTTGCAGCATGAGAGTGAACAGGTGGGGGCTGGGCAAGGCTGGAGAGAGGGGGAGCCGAGCTTAGGGAGTAGAGCCAGGCACCCGGACTTCAGGGAACAGTGTATGCGTGGCGGGTAGGGGAACCAGGCTGGGGATGGCTGCCACAGAAGTAAGGCTGGGAAGGGAAAGGAGGAGGGGCATTGTGTGGCTCAGTGAGCTAGAAGTGAATGGGTCAGGAGCAGTCTGATACCTCTAGGGATAGCAGCTGTTCCAACCTGCTCTTCGCACTACACCTGTCCCTCTCCCCTCTTCTGTCCACATGCCTTGCCCCTCCTGCGCCCTGCCCACAACTTCTTGCAGTCGCTCTAATCTCCTTTTCACTCTGTCTCCCTCTGCTCTGAAATTTAAGCCCAGACACAAAGGATCCCCTTTTCAACCTTTCCCCAGCAGGAATTTTTTTCCTCGGTGGGTTTTTTTTGGGGGGGGAGGGGAGGTATTTGGTATTTTTGGTTAAACCATCTGGCAACAGGAATCACCAGCATATGTGGGCTAGGGGGAGGGAGACACACACACAGCCTGGCTTCAGAGGAGGGGAAGTTAAAAGAAAATAAAAGGTGACTGCTCCTGCCCATGATTAACAATATGCCTGTGTCGACAAGAAATTGACACTAAGGCTACGTCTACACTATGAATTTTCTCAGCAAAAAATATGCTAATGAGGGAATCATTTGCATGAGTCATGATCTCATTTGCATATTTTCTGCCGATCCATTTTTGTGCTAGTGTTTTTGCATAAAAACAAGCAGTGTGGACGTTTTCTTTTTGCGCAAAAAACTCTTTTTTCCCAAGACTGGCATACCTCCTTTTTGGGGGTTTTGAGCAAAAAGAAAATGTCCACACTGCTTGTTTTTGCACAAAAACCCCGGCACAAAAAGAAACAAATTAGCATAAATATGCTAATGAGAGTTGTGACTTATGCTAATGAGTCCCTCATTAGCATATTTCCTGAAAAAAACTGGCAGTGAAGATGAAGCATAAAACAATGGGGGGAGGCACAATACTGGGAGCAGTAATTGAGATTTACAAATGCTTGGTAGAGATCTTGAAGTTTCTGGTCTCTGTCAGTGGGATTAGAGCAGATGCGGTTGTACCCAAGGGCTTGACTATAGACGATGGATCGTATGGTGTCCTGGAAAAGCTGGAGGCATGTAAGTACCAAAGCACTTGGCAGCAGACACTATAAGTAAGGCTACAAATCTGTCATAGATTCTGTGATTTGGAGACATCTGTGATTTCTTCAAAATTCCAAGAATTCAGTGCTGGTTGATAGGGCTTAGGTGTCAATAAATCCATGATTTATTGCTTATTATCTAAGTCTTGTCTGCAAGTTTTAGGACAGGGACTATCTGGATTTTTAAAATTTTAAAACTCCTCAAAATTAAAAACCTCCTACAACTCCATCCTATACACATGATTAGCCTGTGCTTCACTTGTGTATGTACGGGTGGTTGCCTAGCTGACCTAACCACTTTATGCCATCCACTCCGCTAAGGGACGGTATTGTTACCAGATTTGCCCAATACTCTGGGGTATGCTCATTTATCAGGGTTACCCTTATGGGACTGGGGGAAGGTTAACAATTCTATCCATGTGCTGTTGGTGCTTACTTGGGCTCTCATATGGAGCTGAATTCTCCCTGCTGACAATTCCCCCTCCCACTGGAGCTCTCCTGCAGGAACTAGGTTCCTCAGGATGGGGTTCTTACCACCTTGGCAACACACACACACACTCACACACACTAATCAGAGCACGTCTGAGAGGACTGGGTACTCAGCACTCACAAGCTGACCCCCTCATATGTCCCTGGACTCAGCTGGCTGGGTTTCACAGCAATGCCACACTGCACCCTCATGTGCCTTTGGACTCCGTGGGCTGGATTAAACAGCACTTTAAGCTGCCATCCTCATAAGCCCCCAGGTTCAGCACCGCCTATCCCCACTTTCACACCACAGTCATTCACTGGTAAACCACACGATGAGCAAACCCCACAGGATTTTGGGCACTACAGGGATCTTTTGCTTGGGTACAAGAAGCGTTGTTACAGAGCGAATAGGGAAGCCAAAACAACACCCCTTAAGGAAGAGTGAGCAAAAGAGAAAGAAAGAGAGAGAAGCAACCAGCTTAACAATGAAAGTGATTTATTTCTGAGTAGTGAATAGATATAAAAAAGTTACAATATTAAATTTAACAATTACAATATTAAATCTAAATTGAAACTGATTACAAATGTTAGGTAACCATATAACAGTTTACATAGGGCAGGGTCAGGAAGTTATGCTTAGAGAGAGAGTTGATGGGAGGGAGAGAGAGAGAGAGAGAGACCTCACCACTCCATGGAACTTGCACTGATCGGGGTTCCCAGGTGATGATGGTAACCAGGGGTCCAGAGGGCAGGAGACAAGCAGAACAGAGCCCCCAGCACGATCAGACAGGAGATGAAGAAGTCTCAATGGAACTGATGTAGTTTAAGTCCAGGTATCAGAACAGATTTTCTTGGGGCAAGGACAGGAGTTTTTATAGGGATAGTTCAAAGAGAAAGAGGAGAGACAATAGAGACTGATCACCCCTGGTTATGGGTGATGTTCCTTGAAGGAGCTCACAATGCAACTAGGCAGTTTCAGTATTTTAGGTGTCAATAGGATCGTTACTAGAATTGTTCTGATAATGACTAATCTGGGTGTGAGCAGGCCTAGGTTCATTAGCATCTGGAGCAGGGATTTCCCATCAGGCAGTGCTTCTCTGCTTTCGGTGTCCCATAGTTCACTGCGGTTCCTGCCTTGGAAGAGCTGTTCTCCATTCTGTATGCTAATGAGATGTCCCTCTGTTCCATCTTTAATGCAAATGAGGCTGGGGTGTTTCCTTAATTGTATCACCCTTGTCTGAAGCAGTTTAGGTGGGTCTCCCCCGGCCTTTTCATTGCTTTGTCTGATTCCAGCAAAGGCTTGGGGGGGGGGGGGGATGGTTTTCCATGAATGTCACTCCCTGGCTCCCAAAAGCACAGGGCTGGTAGGTAACAGTGCCTTTTTTGTTACCGATCATGGTTTCAGTCCTAGCCTGCTGGTTCTATGAAAGACTTGCAACGCTGGAGGGTTTCTTCATTGCAACCAGACAGACGGAAGTGAAGGGAGCGCTGGCACGAAATCACTGCAGGCAGCGAGAGGAGACGGTGTGCACTGCCGTGAACGTCTGTCCTACATGGCAGGTGCTCGTAGGAGAAGCCAGCATTTTGGAAACTCCGCATGTGGGAAGCAGCAGGAATGGCTTGCAAATGCACCTCTCTCTTCCGCCATGTAACACCCCTCCCCCTGCCTTTGAGCCTGTGCACAGCCCCTGAGGCATCCTGCTCTCCCTGTCATGTCTACCACAGGGATGCCAGGGAGATGCAGCAAGATCACCTACCTTTTTCACTCTGTGGGCCCTGAAGAGCCCCATCCCATCTGAACTTGGGATGACTTCAGGGCAAACCTGTCGGGCACGTACATGCCCAGCATTTTGCACTGATGCGGGCTGCTGCCTACTCCAGAGGAGAAGAATTCATGGGGGCTTTCATTGCAAAGGGCAGGAAATGGGAGAGGAGACTGCGAGGGGCCAGTTTCAGGAGTCCCCCCAAGGATAGGGTTGCCAGCTGGTTTCAACAAAAATACCGGACACACTTGACATTCCATCACAATCTACATTACATCTTATTTAGAAAATACCAGACATTTATATTTTCTCATTTATATTTTCTCAATTTGTTTCCCCAACAGAAAGCTCAAATACTGGACTGTCCAGTTCAAAACCAGATAGGTGGCAACCCTATCCAAGGTGAGGGGAGGAGTCAGGCAGCTGCAGTTTTCCAGCAGCCACTGGGCAGAGCATGCAGAAGCTGGATGGAAAAGGCTGGGCTCCCATTGGCTGAAAGTTTGGCTGCAGAGAGATAGGCGGGTCTTTAGGGAAGTGGCATGGCGGGTGGGGGGAGTGGCAGCTGGCATAGGGAACTTTTTTTTTCAGCTACTGCAAATTAAACATATCTAAATTTGTTTGAAAAAGAAAGAGCAAGGAAACCCCAGACATTATTAAATATTTAAAAAATCTGGCTGGCCAGAGATTTAAGGACTGAAAAGGAGGACATGTCTGTGAAAAACTGGATGTATGGTAACCCTAGAGCCTCCCCACATCTATATGCCCCCACTTATTTCAACTAGGGGGAGTGAGGCTTTTTTTTCCCCCGCCTCCCCTCTGCCCTCCCCCTCCCCTTGATGGAGTTTGTGCTGTGATTGGCAGGTGGAAACTGTTGGCTTCTAATTAAAGTTTGAATTCTAGAAGCCTCTGCTGATTGGCTGAGCCTTGGTAAGGGGAGGGGCTTTATAAGGCAGTGGACAAGCGACCAAGGAGCTTGCGAACAGGTGAGTGCTAACAGGGAGTTATGAGAGGGAGTTGGGAAGGGCGGGAGGTTCTCTTGCCTTTCTTTTTAAATCCCTTTTCCAGGACAGCAGCGATGGTTGGTGATGGGTCTGCTGTTGTTACCTGCACAGCGTGTGCCATGTTTGTCTTCCTCCCGGAAGAAAGAACAGATTTCATCTGCACAAAGTGCAAGATGGTCGACATTTTGGAAGAAAAAATTAGAGGACTGGAGGCCCAAGTGTCGACCCTACACTCGATCAGAGAGGATGAAGACTTCCTCGATAGAAGGCAGCGTTTAATCCTTCAAGAATGGCAGGCAGAAGAGCCAGAGAGGGCAGTACGTGACCAGGAAGAGAACTGGCAGCATGTAACTTCTAGAAGGGGAAAAACGCCAGCACAGGAATCCCCCAGTACTATAGAGGTAAGCAATTGCTTTCAAGCTCTCTCCACAGGCTCTGCAGTGCTGAAAGCTCTGGAAGGGACCTCACAAGGAAGAAACCAGAAGGGAACACCATCTACTGGAAGGCATGGGATGCGTAGTCCTGCGGATGGGGGTTCCACGGCCACCACCCCCAAAAGGAAATGACCGGTGGTGGTGGTTGGGGACTCCCTCCTAAGAGGGACTGAGCCATCCCTCTGCCGTCCGGACCTGGAATCTTGAGAGGTGTGCTGCTTACCGGGAGCTCACATTCAGGATGTCACTGAGAGGCTTACTAAGCTGATCAAACCTTCGGATCGCTACCCCTTCCTGCTTCTCCACGTGGGAACTAATGATACGGCGAAGAATGACCTTGAGCGGGTTACTGCGGATTATGTAGCGCTAGGAAGAAGGATCCAAGAATTTGGAGCGCAAGTGGTATTCTCCTCCATCCTCCCTGTTGAAGGGAAAGGACTGGGCAGGGATCGTCGAATTGAGGACGTAAATGCGTGGTTGCACAGATGATGTCGCAAAGAGGGCTTTGGTTTCTTCGACCATGGAACTCTGTTCCAGGCACAAGTATTGTTAGGAAGAGATGGGATCCACCTAACGAAGAGAGGAAGGAGCATCTTCGCGGGCAGGCTTGCAAACCTAGTGAGGAGGGCTTTAAACTAGGTTCGTCGAGGGACGGTGACCAAAACCCTGAGGGGAGTGGGAAAGTCGGATACCGGGAAGAAATGCAGAGAGGAAGGGGCAAGAGAGGAGGACCCATGTTTCGAATGGAGAAGATAGGACGATCAACTGGTTACCTGAAGTGTTTGTACACTAACGCGAGAAGCCTGGGCAACAACCAGGAAGAACTGGAGGCCCTGGCCCAGACCAAGAAATATGATTTAATTGGGATAACAGAGACTTGGTGGGATGACTCGCATGACTGGAGCGCTGTCATGGAAGGGTATAGATTGTTCAGGAACAACAGGCAGGGGAGAAAAGGAGGAGGAGTTGCACTATATGTAAGAGAGCACTACGATTGCTCTGAATTCCAGTATAAAGAGGGAGAAAAACCTGTTGAGAGTCTATGGGTTAAGTTTAAAGGAGCAAACAACAGTATTGATGTTGTGGTTGGTGTTTGCTACAGGCCACCGAATCAGGTGGATGAGGTAGATGAGGCTTTCTTGGGACAACTGAGCGAAGCTTCCAAATCGCAGGCCCTGGTTCTCGTGGGGGAACTTTAATCACCCTGACATCTGCTGGGAAACCAATACGGCAGTACACAGGCAATCCAGGAAGTTTTTGGAGAATGTTGGGGATAACTTCTTGACACAAGTGCTGAAGGATCCGACCAGGGGCCGTGCGCAGCTTGACCTTCTGCTCACAAACAGGGAGGAACTAATAGGGGAAGTGGCAGTGGGTGACAACCTGGGAAGCAGTGATCATGAGATGGGCAGAATCCCCTGGGATGTTAACATGAAAGGGAAAGGAGTCCAGGACAGCTGGCAGTATTTTAAAGAAGCCTTATTGAAGGCACAGTAAGAAACCATCCCGACGCGTAGCAAGAGAGGCAAACATGGTAGGAGACCGGACTGGCTTACAGGGGAAATCCTTGGTGAACTTAAGCACAAAAAGGAAGCTTACAAAGAGTAGAAACTTGGACAAATGACCAGGGAGGAGTTTAAAGGTATAGCTCGAGAATGCCGGGGGGTTATCAGGAAGGCGAAAGCGCAAATGGAATTGCGACTGGCTAAGGATGTGAAGGATAACAAGAAAGGTTTCTACAGGCATGTTAACAAGAATAAGGTGATCAGAGAGGGTGTGCGGCCCCTAATGTATGAAGGAGGTAACCTAGTGACAGATGATGTGGGGAAAGCTGAAGTACTCAATGCTTTCTTTGCGTCTGTATTCATGGACAAGGTTGGCTCCTGGACTTCTGCGCCAAGTGACACAAGATGGGATGAAGATGGACAGCCCGTGGTGGGTAAAGAACAGGTTAGGAACTATTTAGAAAAGCTAAACGTACATAAATCCATGGGTCCGGACTTAGTGCATCCGAGGGTACTGAGGGAGTTGGCAAATGTCATTGTGGAGCCTTTAGCTATTATCTTTGAAAAGTCGTGGAGATCGGGAGAAATCCCGGATGACTGGAAAAAGGCAAATGTAGTGCCCATCTTCAAAAAAGGGAAGAAGGATGATCCAGGGAACTATAGGCTGGTCAGTTTTACCTCGGTTCCTGAAAAAATCATGGAAAGGATCCTTAAGGAATCCATATTGCGGCACTTGGATGAGAGGAAAGTGATTAGGAATAGTCAGCATGGATTCACAAAGGGCAAGTCGTGCCTGACCAATCTGATTAGCTTCTATGATGAGGTAACTGACTTGGTGGACATGGGAAAGTCAGTGGATGTGATATACCTTGACTTTAGGAAGGCTTTTCATACCGTCTCCCACAATATTCTTGCCAGCAAGTTAAGGGACTGTGGATTGGATAAATGGACGGTAAGATGGATAGAAAGATGGCTAGTAGGCCGGGCCCAGCGGGTAGTGATCAATTGCTCCATGTCAGGATGGCGGTCGGTTTCTAGTGGAGTGCCCCAAGGTTCGGTTCTAGGACTGGTTTTGTTCAATATCTTTATTAATGATCTGGATGAGGGGATGGATTGCACCCTCAGCAAGTTTGCAGATGACACTAAGCTGGGGGGAGAGGTAGATACGCTTGAGGGCAGAGATAGGGTCCAGAATGACTTAGACAAATTGGAGGATTGGGCCACAAGAAATCTGATGAGGTTCAACAAGGACAAGTGTAGAGTCCTGCACTTGGGACGGAAGAATCCCAAGCATAGTTACAAGCTGGGGACCAACCGGTTAAGTAGTAGTTCTGCAGAAAAGGACCTGGGGGTTACAGTGGATGAGAAGTTGGATATGAGTCAACAGTGCGCCCTTGTAGCCAAGAAGGCTAATGGCATATTAGGTTGCATTAAGAGGAGCATTGCCAGCAGATCCAGAGATGTCATTATTCCCCTTTATTCGGCTTTGGTGAGTATTGTGTCCAGTTCTGGGCCCCCCACTACAAAAAGGATGTGGACGCATTGGAGAGGGTCCAGCGGAGGGCAACCAAAATGATTATGGGGCTGGAGCATATGACTTATGAGGAGAGTCTGAGGGACTTGTGTCTGTTTAGTCTGCAGAAGTGAAGAGTGAGGGGGGATTTGATAGCAGCCTTCAACTTCCTGAAGGGAGGTTCCAAAGAGGATGGAGAGAGGCTGGTCTCAGTAGTGACAGATGGCAGAACAAGGAGCAATGGTCTCAAGTTGTGGTGGGAGACGTCCAGGTTGGATATTAGGAAAAACTATTTCACTAGGAGGGTGGTGAAGCACTGGAATGGATTACCTAGAGAAGTAGTGGAGTCTCCATCCTTAGAGGCGTTTAAGTCTCGGCTTGAGAAAGCCCTGGCCGGGTTGATTTAGTTGGAATTGGTCCTGCCTAGAGCAGGGGGCTGGACTTGATGACCTTCTGAGGTCTCGTCCAGTTCTACGATTCTATGATTCTAACTAGGGTTACCAGGTGTCCCGTATTGAACCGGACAGTTCGGTATTTTCAGGGCTTGCCGAACGGAGGAGAGCCCCGCTTGCCAGCCGCGCTGTCCGGCGATCTGCGCATGTGCAGATGGTTCTGTGTATGCACAGATCACCCGAACCCGGCTTTTCCGGGTTACTATCCACTCGCCACGGGCGAGTAGACTGTATTATTTGGCGAGCCCTGGGTATTTTTGCCTCCTGTCCAGTAAAAAAAATTCAGAAAATACCAGACATGTAAAATGTCCGGTATTTTCTGATTTTTTTCCCGGCCAGGAGGCGAAAATCCCAGGTGCTCAGCAGGTTCCGCAGGGGAGCTGTCCAGCCCGCGCAGGGAGACAAGACGGCGGGCGGCCACCAGCAGCCATTTAGGGCCAAACAGCCTCAAAAGCGTTTCTTAAAGGGGCCAGGCTTTTATTATTAGTAGTATTATTTTTGCTTAACAACTCTTAGGGTCTTTTTTTTTCCTCCACAGAATGTCCGCCCCCCCCCCCCCACTTTGGGGGGCTGGTGTGCGGTATTTTTTGTTAAACCATCTGGCAACCCTAATTTCAACTCCCCCAACTACACCCCCCCCCACCAGCGATGCGCCCTCCACAGCGCCGCCCCCCTCCAGCGCGCTCATAATGCATCCTCCCGCCACAACTGACTCCGCCCCTTCTTTCCTGCGCTGCGCTAACCCCGCCCGCCCAGCAGGGGGACCCGGCCAGCGCACCTCGCGGAGCGGCCGCAGACCGCCGAGAGGCCTCAGCCACTCCGTGACGGTGCGCATGTGCGTGAGGCTGCTGCGCTCACAGGCCTGTCGCCGGGAGGGTAAGTGCGCATGCGTGAGAAAGGTCCATCCGGCTGAGCTCGTGCTCGAGTTCTAGGGAGGGGTTGCGCGCGCGTGTCCCCCGGGAACTCGCTGGGCTGCGTCCTGCCTCCCAAAGGATTGGCACCTGAGTGAGCGCGTGCGGCGCGGGGGGGGGGAGCGGGGGAGCCTGGGGATGGGAGACTGGGGGGGGCCCAGGGGAGCCCGGGAGTGGGAGCGGAGGGAGCCGGGGGGAGCCCGGGAGTGGGAGCGGGAGGGCCCGGGGGGGGCAGCCTGATGGTGTGTGTGTTCCCAGGCGCCAGATGATGCTTGGAGAGGGCGGGGGCGGGGCCAGTGGCAACAGGTGGTTGTGGGGAGAGGGGTAGGGAGGGGGCATATGGGGCACCACATTTAGCATTTAAAATTTTGGCAGAGGTATGGGGGGGGTGCACCTCCCAATCCTACCATCAGTCCCCTATGAGTGGGGCTTTTTGTTGAGGGTATTTGGCAGTTCTGTCAAGTCACTGTGAATAACCTTTTTTTTTCCCCCTAACTGGTTCTTATTAGGGATGTTAAATATCAGTTAATTGAATAGTCAGTTAACCTCATGAATTTTTATAGGTTAGTTGACTATTCTATGGTCCCCGGGCAGCCCCTGTCGGCTGCCTGCCTGCCTCGCTCCTCATACACTTTAAATGCAGAGCTGAAGCAGGGGTAGATCCAGGACCCAGGGCAAGCCAGCACGGAGCTGGGCTGCTAGCCAGCCTGCTAAAAAATTTACTGGCAAGAGGTGGGGGGAGGGGAAATGCGTGCAGTCTATAGCATTAACCTCTAAGCTTTTGCTTATCGGTTAATCGACTATACTATTACATCCTTAGTTCTTATCTCTTATTTTTATTGTAGCGTTGCTGCTGACATTGGTTTTATCATCTTTTGTTGTTAGCAGACAAAGCACTGAATTGTTTTGGGGGATGAGCGCTCCCTGAAGGAATACAGTATTTTGCCAACAGAGCTCATCCCTCTTTCTCAGGGCTGGAGGAGTTTATTTTATTGTATGTTAATATATATTGTCATAATCTCTGTAGTTTGTATTTGCTTTTTTTTTTTAATCAATAGTTGGTGTTATTGCTGTGATCTTAGAATAGGCCACAAAATCTAAATAAACGTTGAAAACAACTTTTAAAATAAGTTAGGGTGATCTGGAAGAGAAATTTTACTCTGCATAATATAGTAATTAGTGTAGAGTATTACTATTGTAATATTTTTAATAGGAAATGATAGGTTGGGTATTGACTCTGGTGCATAGATAGTCGTTTGTGCTGTAAGAGCAAGGATTGCTGAGATTTATTCCCGACTCTGCACTGGACTGTAGGCAAGTTCCTTAATCTCTGTGTCTCAGTTTCTTTCTGTGTAGCAGAACTAGTAAGACTTCCCATATCTCACAAAGTTTGTAGAGCATATTTTGTAAACCCCAATGAAATGCTAATTTACAATGTTGGACTTATTGTCTTCAATTGCAATTAGTTTCCTGTTTCATCATTTTATGATGAATTTGCATGTCTTTACAAGATTATTTATGTGGCTAAAATCCCTAGATCTTGCATTTTAATTTTTTAAAAAAATAAACATGTAATTCCATTTTTCTACTGTCATTCATTCATCCCAGAGAGGCATAAGGATCTTGCGGAAAAAGAGTTTTTTGCACAAAACCCATACTACCTGTTTTTGTGCAAAAACCCCTAGCACAAAAACGGAATGAAAGAGTATGCAAATGAAGCATGGGAAAATGCTAATCTGTGCTTCATTTGCATAGGCTTTTGTGGCAAAACTCATAGTGTATCCGTAACCTAACAGACTAACTCTGCTACCCCTCTGAAGCTTAATGTTTACTGTTTGGGCAACCCTGGTGCTGCTAAGTAGTTGGCTTTCTGTAGATGGAGTATTGAAATCACAACCACAGAAGAAAGTCATGAGTTCTTTAATGCCTACATCTACTTATTATGGCATGTTTTGCATGGTGGCAGAAAGCGCAATGGAGGATGCACGGAGAGCAATATTTAATTCACTTGTAAGGCTCTGTCAACACTTAGGCTTACTCTATACAATTTTTGTCATTCATGGGTGCTTAACAATTCTCTCCCCCAAAACCAAAATTTTGTCACTGCAAGGGAAAGTGTGAATGCTAATTTGTCAGCATGAACCAACAAAGCAAAACCCCCGGTCTTGTTGGGGGTAGATGTATTCCGTTGGCAAATGTGTGACAAACAGCATTCACACACACTGACTTTTAGCAAAAGGGCTGTCTCCACACAACCTGCCCCTAAAAGTGTAGACATACCCTAAGAAATGTTCCTAACAATTTGTAAGCTGCTGTGAGGTTCAGAGTGCTGTGGAAAATAAAGGGAGTATTTTTACAGGACTCACATCTGGTCAGAGCCATGAAGTATCTTTGCAGAGCTGTAGCCTGAGGTCAGGTCTGTTTAGCAGGCAACACCCTCTAATTTCAGTGACTCTTACTTCATGATTCTTTATGCACGTGCTACATATCGCCATTTCTTGGGGGTTTTCTATCCCTTGTAGTTTGCACTACTCTACTTATGAGTGTGAAAACGTTTTTTAAAAATTTAGATTTAAACGTTGCTCAACAATATTTCAATCCAAATACTGCAGCAGTGATGTAGTGCATGAGACTCAAAGTGAAGCTGAGTAGGTTAGTGTTGCCATTCTTATGTTCTTATTTGTTTCCCAAGTGTTCTTTCAGTGTATGCGTGCAGGCGTGTCACCTGAAAGATTAATAGTCCCTAGTAGTTCTATCAGAGCGGCATTATCTATTTCATTATTTAGAATGTGTAGTTGTGCTGTGTGAATTTACGGTCAATTAAATTGATTCTATTTCATCAATTCATCAGTTGTACCTTCTAAAACACTAAGACTACGTCTAGACTACGATCCTCTTCCACAAGAGGAAATGCAAATGGAGCGCTCATTTGCATAGGTCGAGCTCTCTTTTGCATTTCCTCCTCGGATCCCTTTCGCACAAGAGGCTTTTGTGCAAAAAAGCGCTGTGTAGATGGCTCCTTTTTGCACAAAAACCTCCTTTTGCGCAAGAACTGTTCTTTCTCAGAAAAGAAAAAGGGGAGAGTGTTTGCACAAAAAGGAGCCATCTACACAGTGCTTTTTTGCGCAAAAGCCTCTTTCACAAAAGGGATCAGAGGAGGAAATGCAAATGAGAGCACGACCTATGCAAATAAGCACTCCATTTGCATTTCCTCTTGTTTAAGAGGATCGTAGTCTAGATGTAGCCTAAGTTAAGACACCAGCAGTTGTACTTGGGAAATTTTAAATTTTGTTGGTAAGTTTATGGCAGTAAATGATAGTTTCTTTTGTTTAGGGACTTTAGAGTACAGTAAAGAATGGATTCGCTGGACCACATGCTGACAGACCCATTGGAACTGGGACCATGTGGGGAAGGAAATGGCACACGGATCATGGAGGACTGCATGCTGGGGGCAACAAGAGTTAGCTTGCCAGAGGACCTCCTAGAGGATGTAAGTAGTAATTAAGAACACTTTCCATTTCCAGAGTATTTGATAAACATAACTACTTACTCACCACAAAAGGAGGTTGTGGGTGTCAATCTCATTCTTTCAAGGAGGAAAGCCAAAGTAGTTGAGGTGTGGGGGGAAAGGGGGAAGGGAGGGCAATATCTCCAGATGATCCATGCCCTGCTGAAAAAGGCAGGGTTTGAAATCCACTAGGCTCAGTCTAGTTATCTTAACGCAACTGGAATTGCCCCTTCTCCCACCAACTGTATAGAAGTACTTGTAACAGATAGCGATTAAGTTATCTGATTGTGTTGTGCTCAGGTTCCATCCTAGATAACAACATAACTAGCCAAACATAATTTTAAAGGTTTTGAGTGGTGTTTCAAGTCATGTAGCTAAATCTATTTTAAAACCCCCCCTTTTTATGTTACTAGTCTGTTCTTTCTCTAGGTAACCGTAGTGACTCACTTCTCACATTTAATATTAAAATATCTTTGTTACATTTATACATCCTGCTTTCTCCCTCTCCATCTGTTATGAGTCCTCCTGATTGGAATCCTTAGACTACCATTTTCCACAGTTTGTACTAGACAGTGTCTTGTGACTTGTCTTTAATTCTACAAAGCCTTGGGAGAGAAAGATTTGTTAAAGGTGGTGGAAGGCATTTTGCGTCATTCTTATTTTTGTTTCCTTCAGCCTGAGATATTTTTTGAAGTTCTGAGTCTATCTACATGGAGGGAAGTGTTGACAGACTCCCAGCGGGACCACCTAAAAAAGTTCTTGCCCCGCTTTCCAGAAGACAACACAGAACACCAAAACAAGCTCATCCCAGCTCTGTTCAGTGGAGAGAACTTTCGCTTCGGAAACCCACTGCACATTGCCCAGAAACTCTTCCGGGGTCAGTGTCAGCTCATTCTACTTTTAACTTTTAATTTTTTTTTATTGACCATATAGCTGGTGAAAGATACCAGTGGACAGCAAAGGGGGTTTGAAGCTCTGTTTATCCATGGTCTTGGTATAACATGAACAGCCCCACATGCAATGTTTCAGATAAGCTGAGCGCTTAGGTGGATACCCAGGAGAGATTCAAGTGCCACTCAGCTGATTAGCAGCGAGTAGCATGTGTTTCTAGTTATGGTGCACATCCGCATATGCCTTAGTGTACATAACAAAATGTATTCCACACATGGATGGAAAAAAGAGGGAATATTGCCCACACGTTGCTCTGACAGTGTGCTTTACTTCTGTCCTGGAAAGACTCTTTCCTCTCCCACCCCCAAAAAATCGGGAAAGATAGCAGTTTTGTCTCCTTGTCCCATTCAGTATCAGACCTGTCTGCTGATGCTCTCAACAAGGTATCAGCTAGTGCCTGCTGTGCTTTTATTTGTAATGTGTACACTTGTCTGCTGAGACATCCAGGATTCTTTCCTAGAGGACACTGTAATGTGGCAAGAACAGTTGATCTTCTGACCTAAACAGCAAAGCTCCAGATCTTGTGTCGTCTCTGAGAATTGTAATCTCTGGTGTTATACTTCATTTTTCAACAGCTTGTGGCTACTGTAGTGTCTAGATTATTTATGTAAAGAAAATAAAGTGCAGACTTTAAAAAAAGCTTTAATCTCAGCTTGTAGGTAAGGGAAGTCAAAACAATTTTTATTTTTTTTCTGCAGATGGACACTTCAATCCTGAAGTTGTAAAATACCGGCAGCTCTGTTTCAAGTCCCAGTACAAACGCTACCTGAACTCCCAGCAGCAGTACTTTTACCGACTGCTCAAGCAGATCCTTGCCTCTCGCAATGTAAGTTCCTCCAGGGTGCAGTGTGGTGGTTGATGCATTACACAATAGAAATGTAAAATCCCATCTAAAAATTTAACTGTTTAAATGTTAAGTTTAACCGGTGACCTGCGATCTCATGGACGGGGAACTGGGCTGTAGCATCCCCCGCCTGCCACATCATGTGGGGGTGGGGAGGAGATGACATTCCAGCCCTGCCAGAGTATCCCCCATCCACAGTGAAACAGCCTGCAGTGTGGCAGGCCTGATCCAGCTGGAACAGCCCCCTGCCCAAGGAGACCCTGTCTTAAGTAATTAGTGATTAACCAGTTAAACTCTGATTAAAATCAGATTTTACATCCCTTCTAAATACTAGCTTGCTGTTGGTTAGCTTTTAAAGAACTGGGTAGGTGATACCAGCAACCCTGTAATGATGGTATATGTTATACTTTTTAAAACTAATTAAATTGGCTTATAGGTGAATGTAAGTCACTCATATATCCCCACAAAGCTGGTCTCTGCACCCTAGATTCTTTCTTGTGCTGTACATATCTGTCTGTTTACTTCAGCACCTGTTGGATCTGGCTAGGAAAGGTGGCCCTGATATGACCCTTAAGAAAAAATACCCATCTCCTCCATGTGGCCCAGAAGAACGGGATAGACGGACACATCAGCGTTACCTGAAGATTCTGAGGGAGGTGAAGGAGGAATGTGGAGACACCACCTTATCCTCTGATGAAGAAGGTAATATATCCAGTCTGTTACAAGAATAGTATGAGAAATTGGGGTGTGGTGGACTGAAAAGCTCTCTGCAAATTCTGGCACAGTGGAAAGCCTCTTTTGGCTTTGATGCCAGAAGTGGGCACAGTAACTTTCCCAGTTTTCTTGGAATTTTACTTGTTACTGGAGATTAATAAATCCATCCTCATGAGACTGATGGCTAAATGACAATACAGGCTCCAGCATGTGGTTATGGGTTCCCGTCCTCACCAGTGTGACAGTAAGCAATGGATACCATCTTCTGATGTACTTTACTCTTCGGTGGAAATGAGGTGCAGAGTTGAGTCAGGTTCCTAGTGGACAGGAGTGTACATCAAGGAAACAATCATCTTTATTTACACTTAAAGTTCTTATGTTTTTCCCTTTGTGTTTGTGCAGGCCAGGAAATGGGTGAACCCTAGGTCCTCCTGCTTGTGCTGGGGTGGGTAGTTAAACAGTTTGTCACTGGCATCAATGACACCTTATTTTTTTAGAGCTCTATACAAACTTCTATTGATAATTCCTCTCAAAACCTCTGCTTTTCGGAGTTAAGGATTGTTATCTCCGTTTATTTCAATTTCCCCCATCTATATTCATGTAAAAATGAAATGATATGGACAAACCATGCACTATATCTATGTCGTTCTTGGTCTTAGAGTTGAGACCCAACTACCAGACTAACTCTTAAGCCACTGTTCCTCTAATTCAGGTGTGGTTTAATGCCTGTCTAAATTGGCAGTCTAGTTGGTGGAAAGGAAGCTGCCACGGAATTGAGGAGATGGAGAGAGTCTTTTTGATAGGAAAGTAGCTATTGGATTCATGTTTCATTGGCATGGCTCCTATGAGCCATAGGGACATAGGCAGTAGGGTTTGGGGGCAGTATTCCCTGTAGAAATAACATTGAATTTACAACTTTTATTTTCTCAGATCTAAGTTCCTGGCTTCCAAACTCTCCAGCACATTGCCCAAGTCCAGCTCTTCCCCTCAGGGTGGTCCCCACATTGTCAACTCTGGATATGAAAACAGCAGGTGAGAACTGAGGTAGGGCTTACATAAAGTAGTCAGGAGTGCTTGTAACTACTTAGGCAATGCCTGCCCTACTATTTACGTTGGCATAACTTTTATCACTCAGGAATATGAAACATCCCCATCCCATGCATACACCATCCAGTGACACAAGTTAGTATAATGATGGCCTGAGTGGGAATTCTGGTAATAGGTTTTCTTGGATTTATTTCATTCCAGATAAACTTGACTTTGGGGACAGTGATCTGAAGATGATGCTGAAGAAGCATCATGAGAAACGGAAACGTCATCCTGTAAGACATCTAGGAGACATGGGGCTGGGGATTACCTCTTTGTTTTTTAGCTTGTCTGTCATCTGTAAGGTATAATGCAGTTATAGCTGATAAAATTACTGTAATTTCTTCTGGCTCTTTCTTGTTCAGTCCCTCTATCTTCCATCTCTCGCAGAGGCATAGCGAAGGAGGTACAGAAGGGGGGCAATTGCCTGCGGGCGCCACGCTAGGGGGGGTGCCGGGCCGGGGTGAGAGCAAGCGCACGCTGCACAGGTTCACCTGGCATGGGCAGCGAGTTATATGGCCGTCCCCCCAGGCCATCCCTGCTGTGTGCAGCGTTCAGTCAGCTCCCCCTTGCCCATGCATGCTGCGCAGTGTTTCCAGGTGACCAGTGTTACCGGATTTGCCCAATACTCTGGGGTATGCTCATTTATCAGGGTTACCCTTATGGGACTGGGGGAAGGTTAACAGTTCTATCAGTGTGCTGTTGGTGCTTACTTGGGCTCTCATATGGAGCTGAATTCTCCCTGCTGCCAATTCCCCCTCCCACTGGAGCTCTCCTGCAGGAACTAGGTTCCTCAGGATGGGGTTCTTACCACCTTGGCAACACACACAGACACTCACACCCACTAACAAAGCACGTCTGAGAGGACTGGGTACTCAGCACTCACAAGCTGACCCCCTCATATGTCCCTGGACTCAGCTGGCTGGAAGAGTGAGCAAAAGAGAAAGAAAGAGAGAGAAGCAACCTTAACAATGAAAGTGATTTATTTCTGAGTAGTGAATAGATATAAAATGTTACAGTATTAAATCTAAATTGAAACTGATTACTGATTAGGTACCCATATAACAGTTTACGCAGGGGAGGGAGGGAGAGAGACACAGACACAGACCTCACCACTCACCACTCCACGGAGCTTGCACTGATCGGGGTTCCGAGATGATGATTTTAGCCGGGGGTCCAGAGGGCAGGAGACAATCAGAACAGAGCTCCCAGCAGGATCAGACAGGAGATGAAGAAGTCTCAATGGAACTGATGCAGTTTAAGTCCAGGTATCAGAACAGTTTTCTTGGGGCAAGGACAGGAGTTTTTATAGGGATAGTTCAAAGAGAAAGAGGAGAGACAATAGAGACTGATCACCCCTGGTTATGGGTGATGTTCCTTGAAGGAGCTCACAATGCAACTAGGCAGTTTCAGTATTTTAGATGTCAGTAGGATCATTACTAGAATTGGTCTGATAATGACTAATCTGGGTGTGAGCAGGCCTAGGTTCATTAGCATCTGGAGCAGGGATTTCCCATCAGGCAGTGCTTCTCTGCTTTCGGTGTCCCATAGTTCTCTGTGGTTCCTGCCTTGGAAGAGCTGCTCTCCATTCTGTATGCTAATGAGATGTGTCTCTGTTCCATCTTTAATGCAAAAGAGGCTGGGGTGTTTCCTTAATTGTATCACCCTTGTCTGAAGCAGTTTAGGTGTGTCTTCCCCGGCCTTTTCTTTGCTTTGTCTTTGATTCTAGCAGAGGCCTGAGGGAGGGGGATGGTTTTCCATGAATGTCACTCCCTGGCTCCCCAAGAGCACAAGGCTGACAGGTGACCATGTTCTCGTTCCCCAAGAATCACAGAGCTGGTGGGTAACACCGGGGAGACACGCGGGCATGACGTGATGTCACGGCCCGGGACTTTAAAAGTGTTCGGTGCCACGTGGTGCCGGCCTAGCTTCCGGTTCGGAGTCCGGAAAAGTGGAAGGCAGAAGGTACGGCAGGGCAGGGGGAGAACTAGGGGGAAGGAGTGGGAAGGTGGAGGTGGAAGGGAGAGGGAAGATACAAATGCCAGGGGCCAAGTTCAGACAATGAGGAAAAGGGCAGGAAGGGGAGGTGTCAGTGGGAGGGGGGACAGGGTGATGCTGGGAGAGGAGAGGAGAGGGAAAGGGGAGGTGCTGGGAGAAGGCTTGAAAGGAGGGGTAGGCATGAGAAAGGTGGGGATGGAGCAAGTCGTGTGAGGGCACAGAGGGGCAGGAGGGGAATGGGGCAGAGGATGGTGAGGGGGTGGGCATCAAGGAAAAAATTTTCCTTTGCCCCATGGCGCATAACACCCTCGCCATGCCTCTGATCTCTTGTATCTGTTTCCTACTTCCAACCCCCTTTCAGTCCCACAGAGTCCAAACAGTTATAAGAGAGGTAATGGTTTTTTTCTTTCTCATGCACCTTCAGCTAAACTGTCTGCAAGGTATTGATTTCTGAATTTTTGAGGATGGAAGAGAGAGAATTCATCTAGATTTCCAGATCCCAGAATGTTGAGAGATCATGGGTTTGCAAGTATGGTACTTGAAAGCGCCAGGACTGTTCTAAACTGCTGTTTGACTTGGGATGCTAGGGAGAAAATAAATCTGGAAACCCTGAGGACTTTGTCACTTATCCAATTGTAACCACAATTTAACCTGTATCATGCTTTACAGTTTACCCTTCTGGGGTTTTTTTTATGCTGATATTGCAGAGGTCTCTTGGAACTCATCTGTGATGTGTTATGGGGAGACTAAATGCTGTATGTGGGCTGTATAGTTAAGAAATTTCCTTGGTTCTCCTTTAAGTTGAGTTTTTGTAGACAGTCCACAGATCAATTCTAGGTATTTCAGTCTTGGACTGCCATGACCTCTTTAATTTAACACCCTGCCCTTTTTCTCCTGTGCCTCTTTCTCCAATCCTCTTTGTCCTGTGTAGGATCACCCTGATCTAGTGGTAGGGGACCTGACTCTTGATGACATCATGACCCGTGTGAATGCTGGCCGGAAGGGTTCTTTGGCAGGTCAGTGAGTTGGATGAAGTGTTATCAGAGGAATATGCCTCATAGACTTTCTGTTGCTGCAGCTCTCAAAATGATGGACACCTACACTCCTTCCCTTTTGAACAGTACAGTTTGTCTGTTACCAGTAAACAGCTCAAAATATTAGCAAAAATAAACGTATCTGTAAATTTGGGCCAGGAAAAATTTCCTTAATTAAACTCTGATTAATTCCATGATTACTTGGTATGCTAGTGAATCCTAAATAATGTAGACAGGAGATTATGTGCACAAGACAAGCTGAGGGTAAACTTGACACATTAGATACCTAGGTAAATACGTCATTCCTCCCAGTCTCAAATGCCACGTATTTTTAAACACCCTTCCCCAACGGAAGAGTTTCTCTAATCAAAAGTGGTACATTGAGGAAGAGGGGAATTTCCCATAGAATCCCCCCTCAGGTAAGGCAGAAAATTAAATAAATTCCCTATTTGTATTGACTGCTTATCTTGCAGCAATTTTGAACAAGCTACTGTTATATGGGTGTGTGCTATACAAACCCTATAAAGATATTAAAATAGTCACTGTCTCCAGAAAAGGTAATCTAGGTATCAGTGGAAAAATTTGGTTATAGAATTAAATGCATGTTAAATATATTTCCAAATACATAATTGACTATCTAGTTCAATTCTGAACACTACTGTTGTATTCTGAAATGTTTCTCTGAGATTTGTTTTCTCCTTTTCTCTAAAGCCTTGTTTGACCTTGCCCTTCTGAAAAAGAAGGTGAAAGAAAAGGATGAAAAGAAAAGAAAAAAGCTGAAGGTGATTAAATCTGAGGTGGAAGATTTGGCTGACTCCCTTAGTAATGCTGATGGGATCCCACCAATATCACAGGACCCGTCCCCCATTCCTCTGTCAGCTGTTAAAGAAGAGTAAGTGGTTTGGAGGAAAGGGAATATGGTTGTGTCTGTGTTAGAGACAGGCGATATCTATACTACATGCTAAGGGCATGGTTTCCATTGTTGAGAGCTTGCAGGAGTAGAAGTAGTAGTACAGCCGCTGTAGCATGGACTGCACTGTCTTGGCTAATTTCACAGTGGAGATGTAGCCACAGCTCAGGGAAGGTGGTGCAACTGCCAGTTATTTTTGAGGGCATCTGCTGTGCTTAACTTTCATCCAGAATGCGGTTTTGACTGTGATGCGGTTTCAAGCTATTTATATATAACTACAACGTTCAGAGAAAATGGATAAAAGGGGTGGAAAAAATCCCTATCAGAAACTCCAAAATAATCCCCTAAGTATCCCATTACAGGAAGAAAGCAGATGGTACAGCATAGACCAGGATTTGAAAATGCAACTCCTGCTGTATTTGCATTTCATAGCAGTCCCACTGTAGTCAGGTTGGGGATCCCACTTACAACATGATTAAAAGTTGCGTTGGAAATAGGGCGCTGTGAAAATTTAAGTTCATTGGGTCCTTGGGACCTTATATCTGAAATACGATGAGTCCATGTGGTAAGCCAAACCAGGAGCATTCTTAGGTACACCTAGTCACAAAGCTTCTACTGTCAAATGGTGGGTGGGCTTAAGTAGATTTGCTGAGATGCTTTTGCAAAGCTCCATCCAGTTTCTAGAAGTGGGGTAGATACAGGTGCTGTGGCTCAGGACTGAGGATCATCACAGAGTTATGGGATCCTGTTTAGTTGGTTAACTAAATCAGGATTTTACGTCCTTAGTCTCCTTTAATTATGAGCTTTTGCCCCCTTCTAGGTTTGTTGGGAACCACAAAGGAGGTTGCTTGCCTCTGCTCCATGCAGCTTTGTAGTGCATAAGCTTATGTAATTATATAGTGTTGATTCTCATTTTTGTGTGTGTATAAAAATTTTTATTAAATCCAAATTATTTAACATCTTGTGTGTTTCTTAATTCAAAGACCTCTTGACGAGATCAAACCATGCCTTGGAGTAAACGAAATCTCGTCTAGCTTCTTCTCTCTCCTTCTGGAGATCCTCCTTTTAGAGGGGCCTGCTAGTCTCTCTGTGGTAAGGTTCTACTAATTTATTGGTCTTCTAAAAGTCTTTCTAGACTCAGCAAAATTAGGGAATTTGTTGCTTAGTTACACATAACAGTGATTTCCCCACAGTCAAATGTACAAGCCTTTAGATTCCTGTCTTGGTTTTAAACATGGTTCATAAACTCAGGGGAAGTGAATTCTTGTACCATTCATATGACATTTTGAACCTATCTGACTGTAAAACTTTTTCTGTCCTCTTCTTCCTGTTCAGATATTAACTACAAATGAGGTGTAAGAGCTTTCTCCTCTGCAGCTTCTCTTGTCTGACATACATGCCTAGTCAAACCTGTGTGTGTGTCTTCTCAATTCAGCTGCTCGCATCTCTTTTCTTTGACAACCTTTCTGTCTCTGCTGTAGATTATTAAATCTTGATAGTGTGAAGGAAAGATACTATAAATCAGGGGTGTCCAAACTTTTTTCAAAGAGGGCCAGATTTGATGAAGTGAACATGCGTGAGGGCCGACCATTTTGCCTGACATTCTTTGAACCATTAAAATTAAATGCAAATTAACTATTTTATGCAAAGTTTATTGCAAACGGCATACTTTTCATTTCGTCACATGGATGACAAATCTAAACAGGTGTTAAATCACTCTGCCTTTCATATCTGAAGGCCAGATGAAAAAAAAAATCCAGGAAGCTGAAATATATGTCAGGAACATTGTAAAGTACATTACATATTATTGGTAATAAAGGTTGTCTGTCAACTTTTAAGTTCAAAAAATATGAACAGGAACATAACACCAAGTATACATGTTGTGTCCAAATATATTTATAACTGATTTAGACCAACTGACATTAACTGAGATTTTACAATGTATTCATCTCAATACATATGGATTCGTTGGGGGCCATAAAAGATAGATATTGCCAAATTTCCTGGGGGGCCGTATTAAACTGGAACACGGGCTGCAATTGGCCCGCGGGCCGGACTTTGGACATGCCTGCTATAAACGAATCTTGTTATCTTTTTTAGCTTGAAGATAAAGTTCTGGATTGGCAGTCTTCCCCTGCAAGCACTTTGAATAGCTGGTTCTCCTTTGCCCCTAACTGGTCAGAACTGGTTTTACCTGCTCTGCAATATCTGACAGGTGACAGTAGAGGTAAGACTTCCCTTATTCAAACTCCAGTACAAACAAAATTACTGTTTTAAATCCGTGCTGGTCCGTGTATTAACCCCAGTCAGTGGTTAATTCACAGAAGCACTGATTCATTGCCAGTGTTGCTTGTACCTCTGGAAGATGTTCTTTGTTGCAATTGTTTTGTATCCTGATACCACAGTGCTTGGGATCCAACTTGGTTCCTTATCTCTTTTGTATGTTGAGCTGAGTGCTGGTGAAAGGTGCTTGAAAGCCCTGGTAACTGAAGTTCTCTTATTAGCCACAGAAGAGGTACCGCCTGGATAGTGGCAGTACACACTTGTTCCATTATCTGCCCTGCCATAAGATCACAACACCTGGGGCGCAAAAGAGAGTTCAAGCTTAGAGACCCATCAGGCTTCCAGAAAGGGAGCTGTTACCATCACTCAGGATGGTGGTCTTTGCAATGTGGATTCTTCTCTGGGAACTGGGCTTATGTCTCCCAGATTCAGTGCGCATCACCCCATCGGACAGTCACTTCTGGTCTCTCTAATTCTGAACAGGATTTAAACTGACAACCTCTAGGAAAAGGCTCAGTATTCTGTTTTGAGCTGTTGAGATATCCACTGTCACCCTGAACTGCCAACATGCCCTTCTTCAACTCCATATTTAGAGATGTAGTGACTTAATCGGCTAGAGAGCTTTGTTTTTCGTTGTGATACTAACTGCAACTTGGAAGACTAACAGAAGTTTGCTTGCATGCCTTTGTAAGGCCTTTGTAGAACACAAGCATGAAGTGCTTTTTTTTTCTCTTCCATTGCAGATGTTCCTTCTAACTTTTCCCCTTTTGTTGAATTCAAGGAGAAAACTCAGCAGTGGAAATTGCTTGGTAGGTAACTTGTTCTATACCACATTATCAATAGTTAAGATCAAATGTTTTCTCCAGGCATTTCCTTTCCAGTTTGCTGCAGCTTGGAGAAATGAGAAGATCAGCTATTTGGTACTCTGTCTACTGTTAGCTATGCAAAGGGATCTATAACTTGGCCTTATAAAAGGGCAGTTTTGTTGATGATATCAGTAAAGACTCAAAGATATACATGGTACAACTATGCAGAGGAGGTGGCCAGAGAGGATGGGATACCTTTCTTTGTGTTGCTGACCTTCATGACCATCTTCTGAGTGTGGCTAAAACCTCTTTCATGGTTGCACTTCTCTAGTACCTTCCTCCCAAAGATCTCAAGATATTCTGTAGACAATTAATTACTCTCCTCAGTCCTCTGTGAGGCAGGTCAGTGTTGTTACAGGGGAGCTGAGGCATAGCTTGATAGAGGCCCAGGGTAACAGTAAGTAAATGGCAGAACCAAGAATAGGGCCCCAAATCTCTTGACATATAATTCTGTGCTCTAGCCACCAAGCAAAACCTCTAGTCCTTAACCACAGTGATTCTTGCTCATATTTACAGGCTTAAACTGATTGTGAGCTTTGGACTCAGGAAGGTATTCCTCAGAATGTTGGTGTGGGAATTTTCTGCTCAGGGATTGGGAGACTGGGGTTCACTTCCCTGGAATTCACTTGGGGCACTAAGTAAGGATCATCCGTCACTATCAGGTGCACTTATCCCACACAATCTTTCCTGCCATTGCTGAAGTTGGGGGAGTTGGATCTTGGCCATTCTTGTTTTCCATTGCTTATACTGAACCCACATATGGCATATCTAGGGCGTATGTGTTCAACTTTTGCGTAATCATGATATGTATGGAGAATGGCTTATGTATACGTGGAACTTAACCTAGAGCTGAATGAATGCAGAGTAGGGGAGAGGGTGGGAACTGATTGGAATGTGCAGGAAGGAGGGTGCTGGCTCCATAAAGAGTAATGAAGTTCTCTGAACTGTTTTCCCTCTTGGATTTTAGTACCAGGCTCTTCCCAAGACCATGAGAAGGAACTGGCAGCGCTCTTCCAGCTCTGGTTGGAGACCAAAGATCAGACGTTTTTCAAGGTGAGGCATTCTCTTTTCGTAGTACAGATGCTAGCAGGGCTGTAGTGCAGATAGCACTCAAGCTGATGTTTCTCTTTGTTTCTTGACAGGAAAATGAGGACAGCTCAGATGCCACCACACCAATTCCCAGGGTGTAAGTATGTAGCAGTGAGGCAGCCTGAAAGGCTGGGCCTGGGATGCATGCTAAACCTGTGGGGATAAGTCACCAAGTCTCTGGGCATGAGCCTCTGCTTCTGGAGCATCCACCTGGTGTCCTCTTTCCACATAGCCAGGGTGTGTGGTAATGTCTTTACTGATGAGACAAATAGCATTTATCCCCAAGTCTTGCAGAGTCAATATAGCCCCAGGAGTATGAGCTGACTTCTAGGCTAGCTTCAGTGCATTTCTGACCATAGAATCAAAACCACAGGTAGGCTTCAGATCCCAGGAATTTTTTGCCACAGTAGGAATTTCGTCAGGACAACAATTTAGAGGCAAGAAACTAACTGTTTCAGTTAGATGGGAGATTCTTCTTTGTTTTCTGTTGTAGATTTGTGTGTAGCCTGACTGTGCTTTTAGACAGATGCTGCATTCCTTTCTAGCAGCAGCATGATAGTTCCTGTATTACATAACGCAGAGTGTCATTAACAGCTTTTCTCTCAGTCTCAGAGCTCTTTGTATTTTAAGAAATTTACCTCACAGGGCAGTTGAGCCAAGTACAAATAGTGACTTTCAAATGGAGGTACAGAGAGATAAAGTGACTTTTCCTATAGAACTGAAGATAAGCTTCCTGGCTTCCTATTCTAGCCGTTAGGTGCTGCTGCTTTTCTGTAGATACAATCTAGAAAATGCTTTGAGATCCTTAAAGATGAAAGTCTCGGTATTAATGTAGGTTCATTCAGAACGTGTTCTTCGAGAGAGACATCCCTAGGGGTGTTCCACAGGAGGTGTCTGTGTATCCCAGGGCCACAAACCAGATTCTTCATAGCAGTGCATCGAGGCTATGCAGGCACCCTCCCCTCAGTTCCTTCTTACTGGCTCAGTTCTTGAACCAGGAACTGGCTCAAGACAGACCTTGGCAGTGTTCTCCATTTCTCATTAGCATAGTAGATAAATATTTGAATTCCTGTTCCAAGTTCTTCTCCCTAGTTTATATCTTCTCCAGGTTCTCCCCCTTAAAAAAACCACCAAACCCTCTGTTCATTTACTCCAAGTTGCTCTTCTGCCAGTTACTGTTTACTGCAAGATGCCGGGGTTAATGGGCTTCAAGTGCTGTTCAGCTTGCAAAATGCCCATCTAGGCATTTTACACATTTAGTATGTCTGTCGGAGGAAAGTCCCATGTCCAGCAGAACCGTCATCACTGTACCAAATTTAAGGTGCAAACACGGAGAAATAGGTACCTCCATTCGAAAATGATTATGCTCAAAAAGGCACAGCGTCCCTCTTCTGACCCTGGTACCCAAGGGACTGCCAAGACTAAAATCAATAAGAGGGGAAAAATCCCCAAAGGGACATGTCTCGTCTTTACCTCACGACGGGCAGTTGTCCAAGCAGCACACAACTGAAAAAATTAATGCACAGGGCTGAGAAACTGTCGTGCCTCAGCACATATGATGCCTGGGCACTTCCGGTGCCAACTGGAGGCACATACGGAGGCTACAGGCCTTTCAGTGCCTGTCTCACCGGTCTTGGCATCTAATAGGTGCTGATCAATGCAGCCCCTGAACTTGCAGCACCAAGAATGGTCAACACAGCACTGCAGCAACTGACAGTGCAGTCTTTAACCCCCTCCTACCATTTCAAGATGTTGCACCTACTTTGACAACACTGGCAGTGGCAGCAACAGCACAGTTTCTGGTACTGAGCACGGTACTGAAAGCTTCGGTACCGTCCACTCCCGTGCCTAGTTACCTACATCAGAGGGACCTCGCAGTATCATCAGCTTTTAACTCTCTTGTTCCTTGATACAGACAAGTTAGCTTACTCAGCATATCTCATCGCCTACTTAATTATCTAGTGATGACGACGATGAACGGGTCATTTTCATCCCAGTTATCACCAGGCACCGAGATATCAGAACTTGTCAGCCAGCCTTATGCAACCCATCGCAGCAGGCATGCCCCCCCTGGGGCTCTATGCCCTTAGATGCCACCACCTATGCCTTATCCAGTGCAGTGACAGTATTGGAGCCCATGGGCTCATGACTACAAAAAGAGACAAAGAAGAAACATACTCAGCATGCACTTTCTCCTACACCCCAATCCCCATAATGCTGCAGAGGGAGCAACAGGAAACCACAGTTCTGCAGCTTGGGTCTGGATACATCCTTAGACACACATTCATCTTCCTAACAGTGGCAGATGACTTCACTTCCTTTCAGGATCTTTTAAAAAGAGTAGCAGCCAATCTTAACATCTCCACGGAGGAGGTGCAGGAGCTTTACCAGTATTCTTCAGGCCTTGCCATCGACCAAGATCGCCTTGCCTAACAATTCAGCTGTCATGAAACCTGCCAAAACTCTGTCACTATTCCCCAACTTGTAAAAAGGCAGATAGAAAATACATTCCCCCAAAGGGATCAGAATTCCTATTCACACCCCCTTCACCAATCTCATTGGTGGTGGACTTTGCCTATCAAAGGAACAAGCAACAATAATCCCATTCCGCCCCAACAAAAGACAGCAAAAGACTCAACATGTTTGTCAGGAAAGTTAACGCATCATCCATGCTACAGCTCAGAGTGGCCAATTTATACTGCACTCCTCAGTAAATATGATTTCAACAACTATACAAAATGTCATAGCTTTATTGATGACATACCCAAGGCAAAACAACAATTCAGAGCGGTTATTGCAGAAGGTCATGTGCTGTGATATGAACAGCTCTGCAAGCTGATCTTGATACTACAGATACAGCCGCCAGAGCAACAGCAACTGCAGTTGTGATGACAGGAGCTTCCTGGTTCAATTTCTCAGCATTCCTTGTAAAATCCAACCAACTGTCGAGGATCTGCCATTTGAGGGTGAGAAATCCTTCTCGTCCAAAACTAATGAGGTCCTCCACTCCATGACAGACTCTTGAGCAACGCTCTGCTCCCTTGGCATTCATACTCCTGTAATGAGGAGGCAATATAGATACCAAGGTACCCGCCCCACACCCAAAGGCAGGATCATCCACCACACCAACAACGCAGTCACGGGAGGCAGCAACATAGACGTAATCATGGCAGCACCACCGACCAGCTGCCCCAGCCTAATAAGCAAATTTGAGCCATCCGACTTATGAGGAGAGGCTGAGGGAGTTTGTTCTGTTTGGTCTGTTGGGTCTGTTTAGTCTGGAGAAGCGAAGAGTGAGGGGGGATATGATAGCAGCCTTCAACTTCCTGAAGGGAGGTTCCAAAGAGGATGGAGAGAGGCTGTTCTCAGTAGTGACAGATGGCAGAACAAGGAGCAATGGTCTCAAGTTGTGGTGGGAGACGTCCAGGTTGGATATTAGGAAAAACTATTTCACTAGGAGGGTAGTGAAGCACTGGAACGGGTTACCTAGGGAAGTAGTGAAGTCTCCATCCCTAGAGGTGTTTAAGTCCCGGCTTGACAAAGCCCTGGCCGGGTTGATTTAGATGGGATTGGTCCTGCCTAGAGCAGGGGGCTGGACTTGATGACCTTCTGATGTCTCTTCCAGTTCTATGATAAGGGGATGGTTTGAGAACATGATCTTGGTAACTAATTGACCATTCATTATCAGTGGGTAATAGGTCAATGGAGGGATGATAGGAGTTACTATAGAGAACTTTCTGGGTGTCTGGCTGGTGAGTCTTGCCCACATGCTCAGGGTTTAGCTGATCGCCATATTTGGGATCGAGAAGGAATTTTCCTCCAGGGTAGATTGGCAGAGACCCTGGAGGTTTTTTGCCTTCCTCTGTAGCATGGGGCACAGATCACAGCTGGAGGATTCTCTGCATCTTGGGGCCTTCAAAGTATTTGAAGGCTTCAATATCTGAGACATAGGTGAGAGGATTATTCTAAGAGGGGTGGGTGAGATTCTGTGGTCTGCACTGTGCAGGGGGTCAGACTAGATGATCATAATGGTCCCTTCTGACCTTAAAGTCTATGAGAAAGGGATCTAGGGGTCATGGTGGACTACAAGCTTAAATATGAGTCGTCAGTGTGATGTTGTGGCAAAAAGAGCAACTGTGATTCTGGGATACATTCTGGGGTGTGTTGTGAGCAAGACACGAGAAGTCATTCTTCCGCTCTCCTCTGTGCTGATTAGGCCTCAGTTGGAATATTGTGTCCAGTTCTGGGCACTACATTTCAAGAAAGATGTGGAGAAGGGCCAGAGAAGAGCAACAAGATTGATTAAAGGTCTAAAGAACATGACCTATGAAGGAAGACTTAAAGAATTGGGCTTTTTTTTTTTGGAAAGGAGAAGATTGAGGGGTTTTCAGGTATCTAAAAGGGTGTCACGAGGAGAGAGAGAGAAATTGTTTTCCTTGATCTCTGAGGATAGGACAAAAAGAAATTGGCTTAAATTGCAGCAAGGGAGGTTTAGGTTGGACATTAGGAAAAACTTATTAACTATCAGGGTGGTGAAACACTGGAATAAGTTGCCTAGGGAGTTGTGGAATCTCCATCTCTGGAGATATTTAAGAGCAGGTTAGATAGACATCTAGCAGGAATGGTCTCTAGACAGTACTGGATCCTACCATGAGAGCAGAGGACTGGACTCGATTACCTCTCAAGGTCCCTTCCAGTTCTTGTGTTCTATGATTTTATGAGCCAATCCATACAGTTCATTAGAGCACAGCTTGACTCCGCTTTGGCCATAGCTTCCCTACTTCATGACAAATTCTTAAAAATTTGCAAGCTAGTCTGAGCTCTGCGCCTAATGCCATGTGTCACAGCTCACGACTGTCTCCAACTTTTAGGCCACATGGCAACCTGCAATCCTGTGGTCCTGAGCATGTGTATTTTCATGAGATGCCTTCAGGGATGGCTCTGATCAAGCTACACCCTCTAACCAAAACCCGTCCATTCCCCACGCAGTAAAAAGTGAAGTGTTACGGTGGCCAGGACAGAAAACTCATGCAAAGAACTTTTCCAAACTCCAGAACCCACTGTGGTCATCACCATGGATGCCTCCCTTATGGGCTGGGGAGCACACCTGAAAGATTCCATGACCCAATGCCTATGGACCCCAAAAGAGGACCCTACACATCAATGTCCTTGAGCTCAGAGCCTTACGTCTTGCATGTCAACACTTCCTATCTCACATTTTCAGAAGACATGTCAGAATCTATACGAACAACACTGCCTGCATATTTTTATATAAACAGACAAGGTGGGGTACAGTCCCATGCCTTATGCTGTCGCCCTGTGGAACTGATGCCTGACCCATGCTATCTCCTTGATGTCCAAAACACCACTGCTGATGCGCTAAGCAGAGTCCTATCACGGGACCACAAGTGGCAGATAGATTATTCAGTCCCCTCTTGTTCCAGGGTGGGAATGGGAAAAGACTTACTGAGATCTTCAAGTGGAATCATCACCTACTGTTTGCATTCCCTCCAATTCCCCTCCTCAGCAGAACAGTTGTCAAAATATTGAGGGACAAGGCAAAGGGTCATCCTCATAGCCCCTTGCTGGCCTTGGCAACTGTGACTTCCCTTCCTGAAGAGAACGACCCTATGTTGCCCAATCATGCTCCCATGGAACCCTAGGATCCTGTTCCACTTGGGACCCAAGTTCTGCACCTACAGTTTCTAACACTGCACCTGAAAGCTTGGTACTTGGGTGATTCTCAGAGATAAAGCTACAATGCTTAGCCCTGATACAAAATGTGCTCCTCCACAGCAGAGCCCCTTCAACACACAAGACATATAGGAACCAATGGTCCTGTTTCATTCACTAGGTTACTCCCTGCAACATAACTCTGGAGACAGCCCCACTATTTGCAATATTGGACTACTTACTGTACCTTAAACAATCCCATCTCTCCATCAGCTCAAGTAAGGTACACTTAGCAACCATCACAACATTCCATACAAGGATTGATGATACCATGATCTTCACACATCAAACGCTTCCTAAAAGGCCTACAAGCATTATAACCTGACATAGCTACCCCACAGACACCATGGGACATACACTTGGTGCTTAAAACACTCACTAAACCTCCATTTGAACCTATGGCCACATGCTCCCTTCTTCACCTAGCTCTAAAAACAGCATTCCTTGTAGTGATAACATCAGCCCATTGAATAGGAGAGATGGCTGCCTTAATGGCCAATCTGCCATATGCTATCTTCTTTAAGGATAAGGTCTCCCTACAGACCCATCCCAAATTTCTACCCAAGGTACACACCACGTTCCGCGTCGATCAAACTGTCCACTTACCTGTATTCTTCCCCAAACCTCATACCAATACCCAGGGCTTGACAAACGGTGGCGAAAACCGCTCGCCAGCCCCGTATTGCGCATGCGCAAGAGCTGCATTGCACATGCGCATGCCACGGATAAACGGGACGTGCGGCTGAAATCTACTCGCCACAGGCGTGTAGATTGTATTTGTTGAGCCCTTCCAATACTTTTGCAACCCAAATGCATACCCTCGATGTACGTAGGGTACTTTCCTTCTACCTCCATAGAACAAAGCCCTTCAGGGCATCCTCTAAACTCTTCATCTGCATCACAGAACGCAGCAAGGGACACCAGATGTCATTCCAAAGACTGTCCCACTGGATCTCAGACTGCGTCAAAATTTGCTATCACCTAAATCACCCCCACCTACTCAATTTGTGCCTATTCTTCCAAGACTGTAGCCACGTCAGTTGCTTACCTGTGCAAGGTCCTATTAAAAGACATATGTGCTTCTGCTACATGGACACCAGACCAAACATTTGCTAAACATTACACACTATCCGCTGGCCCTCTTCACTCCACAAAGGTAGCGAAAGGTGCTCCTGACAGCAGCTTACCTGCCTGATCCAAAGTCCCTATCTCAATAGGGCATGTTGCTTTGCAGTCACCTCCTTTGGAGCACCTTCTGGGATGTGTCTTGAAGAGGAGGTTACTCGCCTTTGGCAGTAACTGACGTTCTTCAAGATGAGCAACCCTGGGAGTGCTCCACTACCCCTACTGTTCTCTCCTCTGCTTCGGACCCATTTTCTCTATCAGGCTAGGTTCCAGATAGAGAAGGAACTGAGTGGGGAGAGTGGCCCCATGGCACCTGCACACCTCTACAGCCCCCATGCACTGTTATGAAGAATCTGGTCTGTGGTGCTGGGATGCACCGACATCTCCTGTAGAGCACCCCCAGAGATACTTATCTTGAAGAACATCAGTTACTGCCAAAAGTGAGTAATTCCTCTTCTTGTGTGAGGCACATTGGTAGATAGGCAGAACTCGTCACACACAGCCTGATACCCTTTCAACCTGTAATTTGACTCTAGTCACTGAGGACTGACACTAATCTTTGTTTCAGAAGGACTGACTACGTGGTCCGTCCTAGCACTGGGGAGGAGAAACGTGTTTTCCAGGAGCAGGTGAGGGAGAATCCACTCTTGTTTCAACATAGATCTGCCTCCAAGTCAGCTGACAAGTAGGATAATTTAGAACAGGAGTCAAGTATCTGCTGTATACCACTGACAGTGAAAACAGAAGTGATTGTAATATAACTGTACTGCCTTCACACAGGCTTCACAGCTTCTGGTGGAACCATGTTGCATTGAGAACAGACCCCAGCACTTTCAGTTCTAAATACCTCAGTGCTTCTCCCCTCCCCACCCCCCTTAAGATAAAGGAGAGAATCTATTTGAGTCATTAATACTAATGCTTACATACAGGTCAGATGGTGACCTAATCAGTATTCTTGAGCAGGTCTCTTCCATCCAGTTGAAGGCAATGGAGCATGCAGGTGCATGCTGGGAAGTCTCTACATAGCAGACATTTGTAGAAGATGTTGGTTTCAATGTATCTTACAGGCTGGTGGTCCATTAAGGGCCAATACCTTAGGAGAATTTCTCTTCACCTCTTTCCTCCTATTCAGTGTTTGTTCAACAGTGTGATGTGCATGAAAGGGGTGGACTATGTCCTTTACTTTGTCACTTCAGTTGTGAAGGATTGGTGATGTATATATTTGTGTGAGGATCTAGATATAACCAAGATATAACAGTTTCTGTCACCTGTGCTGCCTCCCTTTATTCACAAACAGAAAATAAGCTGATGGAATTCACTTTTCATGTCTGAATCATTTAATACTTGTGATAGTCCCTTAATTTCTGCCACACTTCACATTCCTCCCTCCCTTGAGTCTAACTGGTTATTAGGTCAAATAGTTCAAGTACAGCACACTTTGTTTTTAATCAGAAATAGTGCTTTGTAGAAGAGATGTTATTAAATTATGACCCAAAGGCACCTAGTATCGTATATGTTTCAGGCAGAAGCTTAAAGCCCCCAATGCACTTCATAGTGCATGATATTGAACCCTGAGAGATTCCTTCTTGACTGGATTGTAATAGCCTCCTGCTTGAAAGCATGAAGAATGAAAGTCATTTCACTCACCTTACAGTGTGTATATGCATTTCTGTATACATGGCTAATCATAAAATGTGCTAAGACCTTTTCCTTCATCACATACCTTCTGCTAAACATCCATCTCCCCACATGCAGGAGCGCTACCGTTACAGCCAGCCCCACAAGGCCTTCACCTTCCGCATGCATGGCTTTGAGTCAGTGGTTGGTCCTGTGAAGGGGGTGTTTGACAAGGAGACCTCACTGAATAAAGCCCGGGAGCATTCTCTTCTGCGATCTGACAGGCCTGCATATGTCACCATCTTGTCTCTTGGTAAAGTGGCAGTGTTGTATACAATACAGCTTTTTTTTTTTAATCTTCCATAAAAATTGCCTCACGTGAGGCTTTATACAGCTAAATCGTCGGAGGAGGAGAAGAGAAGTAGGTGACATTGGCAAGGAAAAAACATGTTTGAAATGAGCTGAGAAGGAGCTAGAGAGATTCATGGAGGCTGTTCCAGATAGCAGGAGAGAAGACTGTGCAGCCGAGAGCCGTAGAGGAAATGGGGAGCAGAGAAGGAGAGAGATGAGGTCTTTGAGGCTGGTTGGAGCAAACCATGGATGGTTTGGAAATGGGGAGAGGTAACTTTGGACTGGATCCTGATATAATAAAACCCAGGGGAGTTGTTGGGCAATGTGGAATAACATGCTCATACAGCAGTAGTGTATGAGAAGTTGGGTGTCAACATTTTGCACATGCTGGACTCAGGCAAGATGGAAGGGAGGCTGCAGTAGTCGAGGGGAGATGTGGTGTGGAACAGGGAGAGGAGTAGAATCCAAGTTCATTCTTGTTTTATACTCCCATAGATAACATTTTTGACAGTGTTTCTGTTCAGCACTTTTACATCCAATTAAGAAAGGGATATGGGTCTGTTACCGATCAGCCCTTAATTTTTGAAAGTGCCTTCTAGGAGCTGTGGGGATGTGATTCATGCATGAATGTGTTATGATACTGCCTCTTCATAAAGTGGAGTGTTAAATTTTCTGGCAGAAGGCCTAAAGGCCGTCCACAGCAGAGGCAGAGAAAGCTATGACTCATAGTTGCTCCTTCCCTGTAACCAGAGTTTGAAATTGATCTTTATCAGTTGCAGGCTTCTGTTGAAACAATATGTATGGATTTTAGAGACGTTTTAAGCAGGAGCAAATGCTAATTCTGCAAGTGTTTTGCTTAAACCCTTATAGAACAGTACCTATAGATTAGGAACAGCCCTAAGCTGACCCAGTTGCCTGGGTAGCCCCCCGTATTGGAAAATTTGGGAGCTGAAGTTGAATGACAGAGCCAGAACTTGCATCCTTGAGTTAGTCCATCTCGAACACAGGCCTGCAGTGGTTGAAGACACTGCATGTTATACTGGAGCTGCCCTTTGCCATCTGTGACAGTGACAGTATCAGTATTGTGGGTTCTGGGAAGGTATCTCTGGGAAACCCCCCTCAGTCAAATAAAGATCCCATGTGGGTGAGGTGAGGAAACCAAATATATAAACTGAAAGGCTTGAAGACAGCTGCCTAGATTTATAGCGCAGGTCTGACTAAGTCTTATTTTCCTGTTACCAGTTCGCGATGCTGCAGCCCGCCTTCCTAATGGAGAAGGAACTCGTGCTGAAATCTGTGAGCTGCTTAAAGATTCCCAGTTCCTGGCTCCCGATGTCACCAGTGCCCAAGTAAGTTGGATGACAATATGCTAGATTGGGATGGTTGCCATTTTTAAGCCTTGGAAACCACCATTCCCTCCTAAAAATCCACTGATGAGGATAGGCAGTATTTGGTGACTAACACAATAAGGGCAAGAAACATCTGGCTCATGGAGTTGGAAATGGGAGCTGTATTCCATTTCACTGGGCTACTACAGCAGTGAGCTTGACATGGCCAAAATACAGCTAGCAGGCCAAATGTGGCCCCCAGGGTTAATACTGCTCTTGGCTACAGAACTGTGGCCCACAGGGACTGAAGTTTCAGCATGTTTCAGGGCTGAAGTTTGTATTCTCTGAAGGCCTGAACCTCCTTGCTCAAATGAGATTCGCTAATCGTTGTTTCCATTTTTATGCCAAATAGGTCGAGCCTTGAAATTCTTGGCCATTGCTGAACTGAGCTATTGGTTGGTTGGGCAAAGTGTAGACACATTAAGTTTACCGTGTGTTCTGTTTTCCAGGTTAATACAGTTGTGAGCGGTGCTTTGGACCGGCTACACTATGAAAAAGATCCCTGTGTGAAATACGATATTGGACGCAAATTGTGGATATATCTACACCGGGACAGGAGCGAAGAGGAGTTTGGTAGGTGCTTATTGTAGAGAGCTGGGTAGCAGCTGGATTGGACTCTGTTTAAAGTCTCCAGATAAAGATTTGAAAGGGTTGGTGTTAGGTTAAGTGTCCTGGCCTGTTGATACAGCTATGGGGCAGCAGTAGCACTGAAAAAGATTTAGGAACCATGGTGGATAGTCAGCTGAACGTGAGCTCCCAGTGTGATGCCCTGACTAGAAGAACTAATGGGATTCTGGGATATGTAAACAGGAAAATCCGAAGTAGGAAGAGAGAGGTGATGTTTACCTCTATATTGGTCACAGGTGTGGACACTGCTGGAATCCTGTGGCCAGTATGGGTGCCCACGATGCAAGAAATGAGGTGATAGTTTGAAGAGGGTTCAAAGGAGAGCCCTGAGAATGATTAAAGGGTTAGAAAATATGGCTGATATCAGTTTAGCTCCTTGAATTTTATCTATAGTGACGGTTTTTATCTACAAAGCGACGGTTATGGGGTGAAAAAACTTTAAAAAACAACAAATAGTCCTGCAGCACTTTAGACACTAACAAAAAAATGTAGATGGTGTCATGAACTTTTGCAGGCACAACCACGAAAGCTCATGATACCATCTACATTTTTTGTTAGTCTCTAAGGTGCTACATGACTATTTGTTTGGGGTTTTTTTTCAGTTAGGGTGCATTTACACTCTAAACTCAAAATAAGATATGCAATTTGTGCTACGCAAATTGCGTATCTTATTTCAATTGTACTTTGAAGTAGCTTATTTTAAAATTTGGCACATCTGCACAGCACCAAACTTTGAAATAATGCACTATTTCAACACATTTGTTAAACCTTGTAGAACGAGAGTTCCCCCATTATTTTGAAACAGCGCATGCCCCCATTATTTTAAAAAGTATTTCGAAATAACAGGCACATTTAAAAGACAGTGGGGGAGCCCCACTGTCTAGACATACAGGCATTCCCCGGGTTACGTACAAGATAGGGACTGTAGGTTTGTTCTTAAGTTGAATCTGTATGTAAGTCGGAACTGGCGTCAGCCGCTGCTGAAACTAATCACTTTCAACCGCGGCTGAATCTGGATGCCAGTTCTGACTTACATACAGATTCAACTTAAGAAACCCAGGCATCCCCAAGTCAGCTGCTGCTGAAACTGATCAGCGGCTGATTCCAGGAAGCCCGGGGCAGAGCAACTCTGCCTTGGGCTTCCTGTAGTCAGCCGCTGGTCAGTTTCAGCAGCGGCTGACTTGGGGACGCCTGGGGCAGAGCAGCTGCAGGACCAACCCGGCAGCCCCCAGCTGCTCTACCCCAGGGGTAGGCAAGAAAAGCCTGGTCTGCTGGGGGGGGCACTAGCTGCACCCCCCCTCCCCCCAGCAGACCAGGGAGACGGGGGTGGCGGGACCGCCCATGTCCTCCATGGCTTTGCTCCGTTTCCCTGGTCTGCTGACCTGGGAGACCTGGAGCAAAGCCGCAGAGCACGCAGGCAGCGGGACAGTCCAGGCGTGCTGTGGCTGTCCCACTGCTGGCGTGCTCCGAGGCTTTGCTCCCCATCTCCCTGGTCTGCTGGTCAGACCAGGGAGACGGGGAGCAAAGACGCGGAGCACGCCCGCAGCGGGACAGCCCAAGCGCGCCCGGGCTGTCCCGCTGCGGGCATGCTCCAAGGCTTTGCTCCTGGCCCCCTGGTTTGCTGGGGGGGTCCAGCAAAGCCGCTGGACCCCCCCAGCAGACCAGGGAGACCGGGAGAAGCTTTTCTCGCCCCGGAGGACACGGGTGGCGACCCGCCGCCCGTGAGCTCCGGGGCGAGAAAAGCCCCGTTCGTAAGTGCGGATCCGACATAAGTCGCATCCGCATAAGTCGGGGACTGCCTGTACTCGTACAGACTAACACGGCTGCCCCTCTGAAACTTTTGGTTATGGGGTGACTTATTTACAGTCTGTATATATCTAAATGTGGAATAAATATTTAATAATGGGTTCTTCAGCCTAACCAAAAAAAGGCAAAACACAATCCAGTGGCTGTCTAGCTTCAGCTTCCAAGTTCAGACTGGAAATGGGGCACAGTTTTTTAACAGTGAAACAATTGGACCATTTCATAGAATCCTAGGGCTGGAAGAGACCTCAGGAGGTCATTGAGTCCAACCCCTGCCCAAAGCAGGACCAATCCCAACTAAATCAACCCAGCCAGGGCTTTGTCAAGCTGGGACTTAAAAACCTCTAAGGCTGGAGATTCTAACACCTTCCTAGATAACAGATTCCAGTAGTTCACCACTCTCCTAGGAAAATAGTTTTTCCTAATATCCAACCAAGACCTCCCCCACTTGAGACAACTGCTCCTTCTGCCATCCGTCACTACTGAGAACAGCCTATCTCCATCCTCTTTAGAACGTCCCTTCAGGAAATTGTAGGCTGCTATCAAATCCTCCCTCACTTTTCTCTTCTGGAGACTAAATAGATCCAAATCCCTCAGTCTCTCCTCATAGGTCCTGTGCTCCAGTCCCCTAATCATTTTGGTTGCCCTCCGCTGGGCCCTTTCCAGTGCGTCCCAATCCTTACTATAGTGGGGGCCCAGAACTGGATGCAGTACTCCATATGTGGTCTCACCAGAGCTGAATCAAGGGGAATAATAACTTCTCTGGATCTGCTGGCAATGCTCCTCCCAATGCACCCTAATATGCCACTAGCCTTCTTGGCTACAAGGGCACACTGTTGACTCATATCCAGTTTCTCATCCACTGTAATCCCCAAGTCCTTTTCTGCTGAACTGCTGCTTAGCAGTCGGTCCCCAGTCCGTAACAATGCTTGGGATTCTTCCGTCCCAAGTGCAGGACTCTGCACTTGTCCTTGTTGAACCTCATCAGACTTCTTTTGGCCCAATCCTCCAATTTGTCTAGGTCAATCTGGACCCTATCCCTATCTTCCAAAGTATGTACCTCTCCCCCTAACTTAGTGTCATCCGCGAACTTGCTGAGGGTGCAATCCATCCCCTCATCCAGGTCATTAATAAAAATGTTGAACAAAACTGGCCCTAGAACCGATCCTTGGGGCACTCTGCTTGAAACCGACCACCAACCAGCATCGAGCCGTTGATCACTACCCATTGGGCCTGACAATCTAGCCAGTTTTCTGTCCACCTTATAGTCCATTTATCTAATCCACACTTCCTTAACTTGCTGGCAAGAATACTGTTTGTGATGGTATCAAAATATTTGCTAAAGTCAAGGTATAGCACCTTCACCGACTTCCCCATGTCCACAGAGCCAGTTACTTCATCTTAGAAGCTAATCAGGTTGGTCAGGCATGTCTAGCTTTTCTAGCTCTTAACTTGTTCTTTCTCTACTGAGGGCTGCCCATCTCCTTCCTGTACTGCGTTGCCTAGTGTCTGGGAAGACCAAAAAAGCATTGAGTATTTCTACTTTACTCACATCATCTGTCACTAGGTTACCTCCCTTATGCAGTAACACCCTCCCTGATCACCCTCTTATTGCTAACATGCCTGTAGAAACCTTTCTTGTTATCCTTCACATCCCTTGCTAGCTGTAATTCCAATTGCACTTCCGCCTTCCTGATTGCTTCCCTGCATTCTCGAGCAATATATTTATACTCCTCCCTAATCATCCCAGTTTCCACTTCTTGTAAGCTTCCTTTTTGTTTTTAAGTTCTCCAAGCATTTCCCTGGTAAGCAGCCGTGGTCGCCTGCCATTTTACCCAAGGTCATGGTGGATTCTCCACCCCTGGCAAGCTTTAAATGCAGATCCATGTTTTTCTTGAAGATATGCTCTAGGCCAGTGTTTCTTAAACTTTTTAAGACCGAGGAACATCAAACAGTATTTTTTTTGTTGCGCAAAAAAAGGGGGGGAGGTTGGGAGAAGTTGTTGTGGGGGGAAGGAAAGGGCTGGGGGGAAATTAAGAAAAAAAGGTCACCTGCCCCTTTAAGGGCTGCCATTTTCAACTCTGTTCTCTGTGGCACACCTCCGACTGCCTCGCCGCACACCAGTGTGCCACGGACACAGTTGAAGAAACACTGCTCTAGGCATTATTTTAGGGCAGTTTGTCTAATCCAACCTCTAGTCCATCACAATGATCCTTTCTGGCCTCTGAGTCTGTGAAACCTCTCAACATTATGTGAAAATTAAAAAAAAATGATTTAAACCGCATGAAAGGTTAATTTGTTCATCTTGGATAATGTCATAAATGTAGTCAGTTTCACTTCCTTTCTAGTCGCTTTCTGGTCATCTTGACACCTGACCATTCACTGTTGAGTGCTGATCAACAGAATAATAAATCAGGTTGAAAGCCTTGAATGTTTTTCCTGAAAAGTGATGATCCATGTGCAAGACATGTATACAAGTGTACATGCAGCTGCAGTGGGTGCATATGCAGTTGTCTTTGCGTGCACGTTTCTTTCACATGGAGTTTCATTGTCTTGGCCAAACTTTTTCAAGTCTTTCCATCTGACGCAATTATTGTTCATTGGTAATTGACAACTTTTGATGCATCACAAGACAGTTCTGAAGCAGATGAAGGGCCATTCAGCTCTGCAACCTCAGTTCTTCTTTTATTTGGGGACTATCCCCCAATTGTGTCTCTTTGCAGAACGGATTCACCAAGCTCAAGCTGCTGCAGCTAAGGCAAAGAAAGCCCTCCAGCAGAAGCCAAAACCTCCAGCCAAGATAGTAAGTTGCCTTGTGCAAGTGGGTGGCACAGAGAATTCAAGGAATAGGATGGCTTTGGGAATGGAACACTGAGCTTTTCAGCTTGATGGTACTGGTTCACATTTGAGTCCATGCCCATAGAACTGCAGATTATTACTGTCTGTTTCAGTTACATTCAAACATATAGAATGAATCTGAGAGACTCAGTCCAGTTCTTAGTGGACAATTGCCCACTCGCAAAACTCTCCACCACAGTTGGCACTAATGGTTCTCAGTAGTGGTGGGCTCAGTAGGGAGGCTAGTGGAATAGAGCTATTCATCCTTTCATAAAGCTCATTGGCTGGCCAGTGCATGCGACATTTCTCCTGCCACTGTCCATGTGTAGGTTAGCTATGGATAAATAGAGGATTTGGTTCTCCAAGGCTGTCCCTCCAGCATTTTGGATTAGCACTAAATAATTTTGAGCAAAATTATTTCCAGTTACCATTGCCAGCTGGCTAGTTTGCTAGGTATGTCTAACGTGGAAATAAGAGACTAAGAAATCTGCATCTATCCCCTACTACTGAAATGCAGTCACCCTGAAAAGCAGTTGCTGACACCTTGTACCACATTGGGAGGGGAGGAGAATCATTAGTTTGTAACCTCAAGGTCCTGCTTTATGGAAGATGTTTTAAGGTTCATTTATATCTGCACAAAAAAGAGTGCCTCCATTTATTAAGGTCTCGCCCTGCACAGTGAACTACTATGCTTGTTTCCATACGGACCATCATCCCAGTTGTGCTCTTGTTGCAGAAATCTGGTAGCAAAGAGAGTTCAGTGAAAGTGTTCCCCAGTAGCACTTCAGAGCCAAGCCAGCTGAGCCTCAGTGACTCCAGCATGCCACCCACCCCTGTGACTCCAGTGACACCCACCACACCAGTATTGCCAGCAACACCCATTTCACCTCCTCCCGTCTCTGTGGTTAGCAAGACTATTCAAAGTGTTGGGCCAGAGCCAGCTAAACCAAGCCAAAGGTAATGCTTCCCCTGCACTCCTGTGTGTTCCTGTGATAGCAGAGAACAAGCCCAATTGTTGCTTACTGTTGTCTTCTCTTACAGCTTCATTAACCTACTGACTTTCCATTTCCCCACAGTGTTCTCTTGGTGTCATCTCCTCCCATGCCTCAGCTTGGGACGCTGCTCTCCACAGCTCAGAGTGCGCAGACACAGGCTGGGCCACAGCCATCTCTAACCAGGGTGGTAAGCCATACTTCCGCTTCCTCAGGCCTCCCACAGGTCCGAGTGGTCACTGCGCAGTCCAGCCTTCCATCTGTGACTCAGCAAGCCGCAGCGGTAACTCAGCAGCAGCAACCTGTGTCAGTGCCTCAGATCCGTGCTCCAGCTATGTCCACGCAAACAAAAGTACCATCTCAGGTGAGAATAACCATGGTGAGACAATTCAAGTACTGTTCACCCTGATGAGTCCCATAGTGCTCTGGAGGTGATCTATACAAATCACTCACCAGCTGCTAACAAGCAATCAGATGTGAGGTAGTTTACAGAGATAAAAGGCCAGAAACATGGCTGAAGACAGACAAGACAAAAGAAGGGAAGAACAGAGCAACAGTTCAGGGAAGGATACAACACTGAGATGAGAGAGATTCCTGGAAAAAGTGGGTTTTAAGGAGGGATTTAAGAGGTATTTAGTGGAGATTAGAGGAGACTATTTCAGGGTTAAGAGGCAGCACAGTACAAAGAGAACACATCTGAGAATCAGAATGATGGAGGGGAGTAGATGGAAGAGAAGAGAAAAGCAGGACCGACAAGATTGTGTAGGGATGTGGAGTTAAAATGTAAGACCCTGGAGATTAGTAGGTGAGTGGCAGGAGCCTGTGAAAGGATTCAGATTAAATATGGCGCATGTGCTGAGTGGCAGAAGAGGAAGTGATGGTTACAATGATGAGAGTTGTCTATGATCTTTGGAGACTGTCACCTTGTTCTGCTTGTGCAGCATTGAGCACAACAGGGTCCTGACTCCTGGCTGGGGCTCCTACTGCAATACAAATTACTGCTAAGTGATAAAGGCAAGAGATGACACAGGCTTTAGAAATGGAGACTGTCAGCTTATTTAAACGAGGCAAAACTGTTGTTGTGGGTACAGCATTTTGGCCCAATAAACCTGGCAGTGCACACCTTTGCTGTGTTTCCAGCCTTCTTAAAGAAGAGTTTCAAGGAGAGATGTAGCAAGTGGAGACACATAGGACAGAGCAGGGAGAAGAGTCCCAGGCGTCTTAGACAGTGTGAAGATAAGGGCACACTATGTATTTTTTGCCTTTGCTTTTTACATTAGACTGTAATGACGGTACCAGTGAAAGCCCAAACAAGCCCAGTGCCATTGCAACGACCGGGAGCATCTTCAACAGGACAGGCAGGTATCGCTGTGACGGCACTCTCTGCAGCACCCAGCCCCACTACAAAGCCAGCAGCTAGCTCTCCAGGCAGTTCTGCACCAGTCTCCTCCTCTTCCACCACTGTTGTTCAGAACGTAGCTGGCCAGAACATCATCAAGCAGGTGAGAGGAGCAAATGGGGAGGTGGACTGTTACTCTTCTGTTTCTTACAGCTTAATAGAGGGCTTAGGCATCCAGATGTGCAAGGTCTAGTAGAAAATGACATCAAGTTTCTTACTACTAGGTTTTGTTGCCCAGGCAAATTCAGACTGCTGTATTTGGGCCATTTTTTCAAATTCCAGGGTGTGTGCTTGGTCTCACTGCAAGTGTAGATGTGGGGTGTTTGTGTGTATGCAACATACAGACCCCAAATGGACATGAGAAAATAAAAATGGCCATACTGGGTCAGACCAAAGGTCCATCTAGCCCAGTATCCTGTCTGCTGACAGCGGCCAATGCCAAGTGCCCCAGCACCGAAGACAAAGATCAAGCGATTTGCCTCCTTCCATCCCTCTCCAGCCTTTGAAAAACAGAGGCCAGGGTCACCATTCCTTACCCCCTGGCTAATAGCCTTTTATGGACCCAACCTCCATGAATTTATCTAGCTTTTTTTTTTAAACTCTGTTATAGTCCTAGCTTTCACAGCCTCCTCTGGCAAGGTGTTCCACAGGTTGACTGTGCACTGTGTGAAGAAGAACTTTCTTTTATTAGTTTTAAACCTGCTCCCCATTAATTTCATTTGGTGTCCTCTAGTTCTTCTATTATGGGAACAAGTAAATAACTTTTCTTTATTCACCCTCTCCACACAGATCATGATTTTATATACTTCTATCATATCCCCCATCAGTCTCCTCTTTTCTAAACTGAAAAGTCCCAGTCTCTTTACCATCTCCTCATGAGACCCGTTACAAATCCCTAATAATTTTAGTTGCCCTTCTCTGAACCTTTTCTAATGCCAAAATATCTTTTTTGAGGTGAGGAGACCACATCTGTACACAGTATTCAAGATGTGGGCATACCATAGTTTTATAAAGGGGCAGTAAGATATTCTTCGTCTTCCTTTCCATCCCTTTTTTAATAATTCCTAGCATCCTATTTGCTTTTTTGACCGCCGCTGCACACTGCGTGGAAGTTTTCAGAGAACTATCCACGATAACTCCAAGATCTCTTTCCTGATTAGTTGTAGCCAAATTAGCCCCCATCATACTGTACGTATAGCTGGGGTTATTTTTCCCGATGTGCATTACTTTACACTTATCCACATTAAATTTCTTTTGCCATTTTGTTGCCCAATCACTCAGTTTGGTGAGATCTTTTAGAAGTTGTTCACAGTCTGCTTTGGTCTTGACTATCTTGAATACTTTAGTATCATCCGCAAACTTTGCCACCTCACTGCTTTACCCCTTCCTCTAGATCATTTATGAATAAGTTGAATAGGATTGGTCCTAAGACTGGCCCTTGGGGAACACCACTAGTTACACCTCTCCATTCTGAAAATTTACCATTTACTCCTGTCCTTTGTTTCCTGTCTTTTAACCAGTTCTCAATCCATTAAAGGCTCTTCCCTCTTATCCCATGACAACCTAATTTACACAAGAGCCTTTAGTGAGGGACCTTGTCAAAGGCTTTCTGGAAATCTAAGTACACTATATCTACTAGATACCCCTTGTCCGCTTGTTTAACTCCTTCAAAGAACTCTAATAGATTAGTAAGACATGATTTCCTTTACAGAAACCATGTTGACTTTTGCCCAACAAATTATGTTCTTCTGCATGTCTGACAATTTTATTCTTTACTATTGTTTCAGCTAATTTGCCCGGTACTGATGTTAGATTTACCGGTCTGTAATTGCCAGGGTCGCCTCTAGAGCCCTTTTTAAATATTGGCATTATGTTAAGCTGTCTTCCAGTCCTTGGGTACTGAAGCTGATTTAAAGGATAGCTTACAAACCACTGTTAATAGTTCTGCAATTTCACATTTGAGTTCTTTCAGAACCCTTGGGTGAATGCCATCCGGTCATAGTGATTTGCTACTGTTCAGTTTTTTTCAATTTGTTCCAAAACCACCTCTACTGATACTTCAGTCCGGGACAGTTCCTCAGATTCAGTATGCACAAAGGAATGTTCAGGTTTGGGAATCTCCCTAACATCTTCAGCCGTGAAGACTGAAGCAAAGAAATCATTGAGTCTCTCCACAATGACTTTATTGTTCTTGATTGCTCCTTTTATATCTCGATCATCCTGGGGCTCCGTTGGTTTTTTAGCTAGCTTCCTGCTTTTAATGTACTTTAAAAATGTTTTGTTATTACTTTTTGAGTTTTTGGCTAACTGTTCCTCAAAATCTTTTTTGGCTTTTCTTATTACATTTTTACACTTAATTTGGCAGTGTTTATGTTCTTTTCCATTTACCTCACAAGGATTGAACTTCCACTTTTTAAAAGATGCCTTTTTTATCTCTCACTGCTTCTTTTACATGGTTGGTTAGCCACGGTGGCTCTTTTTTAGGTCTTTTACTATATTTTTAAATTTGGGGTATACATTTAAGTTGGGCCTCTGTTATGGTGTCTTTGAAAAGTTTCCATGCAGCTTGCAGGGATTTTACTCTAGTCACTGTACCTTTTAATTTCTGTTTAACTAAGCTCCTCATTTTTGCGTAATTCCCCCTTTTTAAATTACATACCAGAGTGTTGGACTGCTGAAGTGTTCTTCCCACCACAGGAATGTTAAATGTTGTTATATTATGGTCACTATTTCCAAGCGGTCCTGTAATAGTTACTTCCTGGACCAGATCCTGTGCTCCACTCAGTACTAAATCGAGAATTGCCTCTCCCCTTGTGGGTTCCTGTACCAGCTTCTCCAAGAAGCAATAACCATATATACCAAAGGATACAATTAAAAAAAATGAACACATATGAAAAGGACAAATCACATTTCAGAACAGAAGAGGGATGCGGGGGGGGGGGGGGGAGGGAAAGGAAGGTAAGTATCTGTGAGTTAATGAAATTAGAGGTGGGGAAAGTTAGATGTCTGTGAGCTAATGGTATTAGAGGTGATAATTGGGGAAGCTATCCTGGTAATGGGTAAGATAGTTGGGGTCTTTGTTCAATCTGCCCCCCCGGAGAGTGTCGAATTTTAAAATTCATTAACTCACAGATACTTACCTTCCTTCCCCCCCCCCCCCCCCCCCCCCGCATCCCTCTTCTGTTCTGAAATGTGATTTGTCCTTTTCATATGTGTTCATTTTTTTTAATTGTATCCTTTGGTATATATGGTTGTGACTATTTTCTTCCACTATTTGATCTGAGGAAGTGGGTCTGGCCCACGAAAGCTCATCATCTAATAAACCATCTTGTTAGTCTTTAAAGTGCTACATAGTCCTGCATTTTACTTCAGCTACACCAGACTAACACGGCTACATTTCTATTACTATTCCAAGAAGCAGTCACTAAAGACATTGAGAAATTTTATCTCTGCATCTGACATGTACCCAGTCAATATGAGGATAATTGAAATCCCCTATTATTATTGGCTGTCAAAATAAAAAAGTCTCTCTAATCACCCTTAGCATTTCAACGTCACTGTCACTGTCCTGGTCAGGTGGTCGATAATATAGCCCTACTGATAAAGTCTTATTAGAGCATGGAATTGCTATCATAGTGATTTTATGGAACATTTTGATTCATTTAAGATTTTTACTTCATTTGATTCTACATTCTTTCACATATAGTGCCACTCCGCCACCCACATGACCTGTTCTGTCCTTCTGATATATTTTATATCCTGGTATGATTGTGTCCCACTGATTGTCCTCCTTCCACCAGGTTTCTGTGATGCCTATTATGTCAATCTCCTCCTTTAATACGAGGTACTCTAGTTCACCCATCTTATTAGTTAGACTTCTAGCATTTGTGGCAAAAAATTGTTTAAGTCTCGGCTTGAGAGAGCCCTGGCAGGGTTGATTTAGTTGGGATTGGTCCTGCCTAGAGCAGGGGGCTGGACTTGATGACCTTCTGAGGTCTCTTCCAGTTCTATGATTCTGTTTATTTGTCTTCTCTTCCCTGATGTATTAGATTCTTTTATATGTGATTGTTTGTCTGATCTGGCCCATACTTTATCATCTTCCCCCTCCTCTCTTTCTGACTAAAACCTAGAGAATCTCCACCAATGGACTCTCCTCTAAGAGAAGTCCATGTGCTCCCTCCCACCAATCAGCTTTCCCCCATCTCTTAGTTTAAAAACTTCTGACTCCTTTGATAACCAGCCCAGGAGCCATAGATATTCCCTTCCCCTCCCCTCAGCTTGATTGAAAGCTGGTATCTATTAGCTCTCAATCTCTGATGTGAGAGGGGAGGAAAGAGGTGCCACCTACTGAGTAGTGACACTATTTCCATCTGCAAGGTGCTCTTTAGCACCCTGTTAGGGAATTGGTTCCATTCTGATGGGGAAGAGGAAAGAAGAGTGCCATCTGCTGAACATCAGCCTGTTGGAAAGTTTTGATTGTGTGTAGCTACGTCTTGGGCCATTTGCTGATTGACTAACATATTTGTGTCTCTTTGGCCTTTCAGGTGGCTATTACAGGGCAACTTGGCATGAAGACACAGCCTGGAAGTGGCATCCCGCTCACAACTACTAACTTCCGGATCCAAGGCAAGGATGTGCTGCGCCTGCCTCCCTCCTCCATCACCACGGATGCCAAAGGACAGACTGTGCTGCGCATCACCCCAGACATGATGGCCACCCTCGCCAAGTCCCAAGTCACCACTGTCAAATTGACTCAGGACCTCTTTGCAGCTGCCACGGGAAGCAGCGCTACTGGGAAAGGCATCTCTGCAACGTTGCATGTGACATCCAATCCTGTCCAGTCTGCTGATTCCCCAGCCAAGACTAGCACAGCCACTTCTGCTTCTCCGAGCCCCACTGGGACCCCAGTGGTTAAAGTGACACCTGAGCCAAAGACTGCGGAGTCGACCGGCTCAGCTTTCAGACTGATGCCCGCTCTGGGAATGACTATGGCAGACCAGAAGGGCAAAGCCATTACCACAATGGCATCCACTGAGGCTAAGCCTGCTGCCACCATAAGAATTGTTCAAGGACTAGGGGTTATGCCACCAAAAGCAGGGCAGACGATTACTGTAGCCACTCATGCAAAGCAAGTGCCCTCTTCCTCTGCAGTGAGCGTGCCTGGCACAGTTCATACCTCAGCGGTATCTTTACCCACTGTGAGTGCTGCGGTGTCCAAAGCAGTGGCTGTGGCCTCCGGAGCAGCTGGAGCTCCCATAACCATAGGAACAGGAGCCACTGCGGTACGACAAGTGCCAGTGAGCACCACAGTCGTTTCCACTACCCAGGCAGTAAGTGACTCATGCTATTCCTTGTGGTGGGGGGCGAGAAGGGATAGTCTACTGAAACATCCCAGACCCCTTTTAAGTAGGGCACTAGCTGGTCTTTAAAGCATAGAACATTTTAGAATTAGCCAACTCATAAGAGTTATAGTGGGACCGCTAGGAAGCGCTGTGCCAGGAAGAGGAATGGCTTCTGGTCACTAGGAGGTAGGTTCAGTTAGGCCATCTGAACTGGTTCCAGCCCTCCTCTTCAGGCCAGGACAATGCACATTAGAACTGGGGTAGAAGCAGGAAGGTGTTATGGATCCTAGAGCTGCACTGTTCCGAGCTATTGTGACGGTCTGGGCCGTGTCTGGGCACAGCTGAGGGCGTCCGCTCAGGGTGAATTGCTCGAATCCGGGGCTCCTTACAGCCCCCCGACTGGTGACCTCTCCACACAGGCCACAAACTAGTCCCACAGAGTGCTTCAGCAGCCTGCCTGAAGCCTCACGAGCAAAACCCCTCCCACACCCCAGCAATAACCGTGCCCCAGATGGCCCCAGACCTCATACACAGGTGGGGGGTCCTAGCACCCAATCCCACCTACCCCGAACAAGTTCTGTCCGGTTCCAGGAAACCAGCCACAGATCTCTGGCCAATTTATCCTTTGGACCTTACCCACAAATCATGCTGGGCCAATCCTTTAGCATCTAACAACTAAAGGTTTATTAACACAAGAAAGAAAAGCATGAGAGTAAGGTTATTAAAGTACAGTACGTTACATGCACCGAATCTCCCAGTTCTCGGTGCAAGCTCCAACAGAGATGTTGCAGCTGCTGGTTTAAAAGTTCTTATTGCGCATCCTAAGATCAGGATGGGTCCACAGGTCTTTTGGGCCCTTCAATCCCTGCAATGCTGCCTCTGGGATGAAGTGCTGAGCTGAAGACAAAATGGCATCGACCACATGGCCTCTTTATACCTCCTTCCTGGCCTCTTCTAGTATGTAGCAGGTCACCTGGTCAGAGGCCAGTCTCTGTGTTTCCTGCTGGCTGCTCTCAGGTGACAGCCCCCATTCTTTGGGTGTGTCCATAGCCTATTGAGAGCCATTGTCCCACAGGGCCTCGGTAATTAGCATGTCCACAGGCTCGGCCCTGCCCAATGCTTAACCACATGCAGGGAAATCTTCAGTGTCCACACAAGTACATGCTAATAATTGCACACACAGACATTATACAAACACCAGAACAGCGTACATAGGATTAGCAGATAATCAGCTTCTATTCAATACCTCACATGGCCCCCTCCTATACCATTTTTGGAGCCAACACCCCCACCTATGGGTGCATCAGTGATCTGGCTGCTCCCCTCAAGATCCAGCAACGTGACAGCTATGTAAGCAGAGTGAGGCTTTGTGACTTCAGGGAAGATAACCCAGTCCAGATTCCTGATGATTTGGTAAGAGTGTGGGTTATGGAGTAAGACTGAGAGGGATGGAAGGAGTTTTTATCTAGCCCAGTGCCATATCAAGGGTCAGAAGGTTGGCAGAGCTGTTGTAAGAGAAGTGGAGAAAAGGAGGGAAATGGGGATTGAAATTACTTTCCTCTTCCCATTTCAACAAAGAGCTGTTTAGTGTTAGGGTGTCTCAATCAGTGTTGCTTTTAGGGATGTTAAGAAATGAGTAATCAGCTAATCGTGTAGTTGATAGAATTTCTGTTGACTACATGATTAGTAAATAGGGTTGGAAGCCAGGTTCCTACTACATTTAAACTGCAGATCTGCAGCACGTGTAGTTCCTGGACCTGGTACGAGTCGGTCCTGAGCCCCGGCTCGCACTGGGTCCATGGCCAGCTCCAAAGGCAGAGAAACGCAGTGGGCAAGCCCAGCAAGGGGCAGCCCATGGGTGGGTTTGATTTGGGATGCGGCTTCCCAGCACATCTCATTTACCTCCCATCCAGGCTCTGACGGCTGTGGGGTGGCGAGCACAGCAAGTGCTGCCCACTGCGCACATCCTACTGCCAGGAGGGGAAGCCAAAGATCTGCGGCATCCCCAGGTGGGCTGTCTGGGTTCTGGGAAAGCAAGGGGCACTTGATCCGCCTATTCGTGCCTCCAACCCGATAGAGCAAACTGCTGAAGCCATTTCAGGAGAGCAGCTCCCCTTGGCTGCTGATGTGACTGGGAGTGGCACCCAGGTACTGTGCAGGGTGGGCAGACCCCACCCAGTAATCGCAAGGCCAGGGCGGGTGGACAGTGGACACTGGGCCACAACCTGAGTGCTGCCCACACCCGCGGGAGCCCCACTTGGTCATTTGCCCTGCTCTACTTCGGGCTGCGGTGCGCCCAGGCTGAGCCACACAGCACCCGCCCACCTGAGACCCTGGCAAAGGGTGAGCTCCGGTCCCTGCCCCTGAGACCAGTGGGTTGCTGCCGCCAATGCTCAGTGTGTACTTCGGGGTCATTCCAGCTGAGCAGCACACCCCACCACACTGGCTCAGCTGCCAGAGCCTCCTCCCAGGTGCCCTCAGGGCCCGGCCAGGCTTCCTAAGTACCCAGCCTGGCTGGAGGCTCTGCCACTGCCTGTCTAGATCATGGCTCTGCACAACACTGGCAGTGGCATCGGCCTGGTTTGCCATGGGAGACCCACCCGTGAAGCGCCACCGGCTCAGCCAATGAGGCGAGTCTGCATTTCTCCGAGCCCAGCCTGGGAGCACCTGCCCAGGCTTCAGTCCTTGGCTCCTGACCCAATGCTGGGCAGCCCAGGCCCCTTCCCTGCCTGCCAGGTGTGAGCGGGATTCCTGGGAGTGCAGGGCCAGCCCAGCACATGGGATGGACAGAGAGTAGTCACAGCTGAGCTGCCCCCAGAGCAGCTGGTTCATTCCGGGTCCTTGATGAGGGGCGGGAGGTGGAAATGCAAGTAGAGCAGTCGAGTACTCGACAGACTACCCAGTAAGCCCTGGGGACTCTTGTGCATTTCAAAGCACGCACATGCGTGCAGCCCAGAGTCAGCGGGACTTCCCGCTGTCCCTGGGCTGTTCAAGGAGTTCCACATTCCTCCTTTGAAATGTACAAGAGCTCCCGCTGGGGCTCGTATACATTCCAAAGGAGGAATGCAGAAGTGCTATTGACTAGTCGATAGAAATTCTGTTGATTAGTCAATTAACTGCATTTTATCTTCCTTACCCTGGATTCTGCTGGCCACCAGGACAACAGACTGGAGACCCTTTGTTGTCTTAAATACACTGAAAACTTGTGTGGGTGGTTTTTTTTTAATTGAGTTCAGTATGAAAAAGAATAGTTGGATCCTTGTGGTTTTCCATCCTGTTCAATTTGATATTCAGCTCAGTATATTTTATGCTACCCTAGAAAGCATATTTTTTTTTAATATTCTAAAGAATTTTGTATAAAAATTGCACAACTATTATTGAAGCAGTTGCAGAAGTTAAAGGTTAGGCAGCTGAGTAGGGTACATATGGGGTTTGGGCTTCAGGAGTGATATGAGAAGCAGTCTGTTCCTGAAGCCTGGTACCAGGATAAGCAGTGAAATAAGTATAATTGACAAATGAATTTGCATCTTAAAATTCAGCATTAATTCATTACTGAGGTGAATGATACCAGCTTACAGCTCTCAGATCCCATTGTTTCAAGCTCTCCATAGATTGGCAGATACCATTGCTTTGATATATGCTTGGTTAACATTTGGAAAGCTTTCTTTGCAGCCCCAAGGCCACGTCTACAGAGTAAGAATGTTAAATAACAAATAATTTAGTAGTCAATAGGCACTTTTGCATTCCTCCTTTGAAATGTACAAGAGCCATTATGCCAGCTTTGAAATGAACAAGAGTCCCCATGAAGCCCGGGGTCACTCCCTAGCTGACCCTGGGCTCTGTGCACTTTGAAATGCTGCTGCATGGAACCCAGTGTCAGCTGGGGAGTGACCCTGGGCTCCGCGCAGCGCTGACGTTTTGAAATGCTGCAGCAGCATTTCAAAGGGACAACACTGTACCTGATCCCAGACTCTGTGCAGTGCTGCTGTTTTGAAATGCCACCGTGGCATTTCAAAGGGGTAGTGCCACATGGAGCCCAGGATCAGCTCTGTGCAGCACTGCCCATTTGGAACGCAGCCACAGCATTTCAAAGCAGCAGTGCTGCATGGAGCTTTGAAGTACCCCTTCTCTCTCTTCTCCCCTCCTCCCCCCATTTTTGCTGCTTCTATCTGTTAGTGGCGGGGGAGGAGGGAGGAGAATCATCTAGTCAACTCAACTCTCCAATAAGCATTTGTTTATCAGATAGTCAACTAGTCCTTAATGTCATTACTACGGAGACCATGTCTATATTAAACAGGTCTGTGTGGCCAACTGCTCCCTGCCAGGGTTCTCTGATCCAAGGCCTCTCTGGTCCAGCAACATCCATGATCCTGCTGAACCACGTATGTTGCCAGATCAGGGAGGTTCAACCTATAGTGGCATAAATTCCTGTATCTTGTTGCTCAGCTCTACGAGCCTCTTTTGTATGTAATAGTATTCTCCAGAGCATTAACCACCTAGAATGGTGTCAGCTTTAGAATTTCATTTGGTGCTGCCTGCATTGAGCCAGGGATTCAGTAAGTTAACATCAGCACTTTTGTGTTTAATGCCCAAAGCCGTGCACCTAAAGCAAAGCCATTGTGAAGACGTAGGGTTGATCAAGCAGTAGGGTGAGGTGGTTAGAAGTTAGATTTCATCAGAAAAACTGAGAATTGTAAATTTTTACATCAGGACTTCAAGTGGCATCTGTATGTTTTCAGGTAGGCTCTTCACTGAATTCCCCATTACTCCCAGAATTGTCTAATATTCTTCCATTTCCCTAGGGTAAATTGCCAGCTCGAATCACGGTGCCTCTGTCAGTGATCAGCCAGCCAGTGAAAGGCAAGAACGTCGTGACAGCCCCCATCATCAAGGGCAACCTCGGGGCCAAGTGAGTAATGTGCAAACTTCCAGTTGTTCGAGTGATGTCCCCATGAGTGCTCCACGTAAAGTGTAGGGACGTTGCAGAGCCACGGAGCGGAGCTTTTTTTAGCAGCTGTCAGCAGGATGCACATGCGCATGGCAAACCTCGTGCTGCGTTTAGTATGGCACCTCACACACATGGACTGGCCCCCCTCACCCCTTCTTCAGTTCCTCTTCTGCTGTCCTTGGTCATGGACAGATCTCTTCATTCTCCTCAACAATTCTCCTCAGGGAGAAAAATCTGTCAGCTTTCCTTTTTCCTGTCAGTTTTTGCTCTTCTTTGACCACTGCTGCCTCATTCCTTTTAAAAATATATAATTTTTTTTCCCTGTCATTGCCTCACGGAGCTGCCGCTTGTGCCGGTGCCTGCTCCTCAGTCAGCCAGACACCCTGCCTCCCTCCCTCCCTCAAAAAATAAATAATGAAAATAATAAACAAATAAAAGCAGGTAGGCAACATTTGAAGAAGAGACGTGAAACAAACAGTGAAACATACGCAGTGACTCTCTCACCCCTTCAACCCACGTAGGCGGCGCAATGCTGTGTTCCTCTAGCTTTAAAAAACGTCAATCATGTCGAGAGCCCATAAGAACATAACATAAGAACGGCTGTACTGGGTCAGACCAAAGGTCCATCTAGCCCAGTAGCCTGTCTGCCGACAGTGGCCAGCACCAGGTGCTTCAGAGAGGGTGGACCGAAGACAATGATCAAGCGATTTGTCTCCTGCCATCCTTCTCCAGCCTCTGACTAACAGAGGCCAGGGACACCATTTCTATCCCCTGGCTAATAGCCTTTTATGGACCTAACCTTAATGAAATTATCTAGCTTCTCTTTAAACTCTATTATAGTCCTAGCCTTCACAGCCTCCTCTGGCAAGGTGTTCCACAGGTTGACTACACGCTGTGTGAAGAAGAACTTTCTTTTATTAGTTTTAAATCCACTACCCATTAATTTCATTTGGTGTCCTCTAGTTCTTCTATTATAGGAACTAATAAATAACTTTTCTTTATCTGCCCTCTCCACACCACTCATGATTTTATATATCTCTATCATATCCCCCCTCAGTCTCCTCTTTTCTAAACTGAAAAGTCCCAGTCGCTTTAACCTCTCTTCATATGGGACCCGTTCTAAACCCCTAATCATTTTAGTTGCCCTTTTCTGAACCCTTTCCAAGGCCAAAATATCTTTTTTGAGGTGAGGAGACCACATCTGTACACAGTATTCCAGATGTGGGCATACCATAGTTTTATAGAGGGGCAGTAAGATATTCTGGGTCTTATTTTCTATCCCTTTCTTAATAATTCCTAGCATCCTATTTGCCTTTTTGACCGCCGCTGCACACTGTGTGGAAGTTTTCAGAGAACTATCTACGATAACTCCAAGATCTTTCCTGATTTGTCATAGCCAAATTAGCCCCCATCATACTGTACATATAGTTGGGGTTACTTTTCCCGATGTGCATTACTTTTCACTTATCCACATTAAATTTCTTTTGCCGTTTTGTTGCCCAATCACTCAGTTTGGTGAGATCTTTTAGAAGTCGTTCACAGTCTGCTTCTGTCTTGACTATCCTAAACAGTTTGGTATCATCCGCAAACTTTACCACCTCACTGCTTACCCCTTTCTCCAGATCATTTATGAATAAGTTGAAAAGGATTGGTCCCAGGATTGACCCTTGGAGGACACCACTAGTTACCCCTCTCCATTCTGAAAATTTACCATTTACTCCTGTCCTTTGTTTCCTGTCTTTTAACCAGTTCTCAATCCAAGAAAGGACCTTCCCTCTTATCCCATGGCCATGTAATTTACACAAGAGCCTTTGGTGAGGGACCTTGTCAAAGGCTTTCTGAAAATCTAAGCATACTGTATCTACTGGATCCCTCTTGTCCACATGTTTAACCCCTTCAAAGAACTCTAATAGATTAGTAAGACATATTTTCCCTTTACAGGAAACCATGCTGACTTTTGTCCATTAATTATGTTCTTCCACATGCCTCACAATTTTATTCTTACTATTGTTTCGACTAATTTGCCCGGTACTGAAGTTAGACTTACCGGTCTGTAATTGCCAGTATCACCTCTAGAGCTCTTTATATATTGGTGTCATGTTGGCTACCTTCCAGTCATTAGGTACGGTAGCCGATTTAAAAGATAGGTTACCCTTGGATGAATGCCATCTGGTCCCGGAGATTTGTTAACATTAAGTTTTTCTATTTGTTCCAAAACCTCCTCTAATGACACTTCAATCCGGGACAGTTCCTCAGATTCATCACCCACAAAGGACAGTGCAGATATGGAAATCTCCCTAACATCCTCAGCCATGAAGACTGAAACAAAGAAATCATTTAATTTATCCGCAATGGCTTTGTCGTCCTTGATTGCTCTTTTTATATATCGATTGTCCAGGGGACCCGCAGGTTTTTTTAGCAGGCTTCCTGCTTCTAATGTACTTAAAAAACATTTTGTTGTTTCTTTTTGAGTTTTTGGCTAGCTTTTCCTCAAACTTTTTTTGCTTTTCTTACTACATTTTTACACTTGATTTAACAGTGTTTATGTTCCTTTCTATTTATCTCACTAGGATTGGACTTCCACTTCTTAGAAGATACCTTTTTGTCCCTCACTGCTTCTTTTACATGGTGGTTAAGCCATGGTGACTCTTTTTTAGGTCTCTTGCTATGTTTTATAATTTTGGGTATACATTTAAGTTGGGCCACTATTATGGTGTCTCTCAAAAGTTTCGTTGCAGCTTGCAGGGATTTAGCTCTAGTCATTGTGCCTTTTAATTTCTGTTTAACTAACCTCCTGATTTTTGTGTAATTCCCCTTTTTGAATTTAAATGCCAGAGTGCTGGACTGCTGAGGTGTTCTTCCCACCACAGGAATGTTAAATGTTGTTATTATGGTCACTATTCCCAAGCGGTCCTGTAACGGTTATCTCCTGGACCTGATCCTGCGTTCCACTCGGGACTAAATCGAGAATTACCTCTCCCCTTGTGGGTTCCTGTACCAGCTGCTCCAAGAAGCAGTCATTTAAGCCATTGAGAAATTTTATCTCTGCTTGTCTTCCGGAGGTGACATGTATCCAGTCAATATGGGGATAATTAAAATCCCCCATTATTATAGAGTTCTTTATTTTGGTAGCCTCTCTAATCTCCCTCAGCATTTCAATGTCAGTATCGCTGTCCTGGTCAGGTGGTCGGTAGTATATCCCTACTGCTAATTTCTTATTATTGGAGCATGGAATTACTATCCATAGCGATTCTATTGAACATGTTGATTCATTTAATATTTTTATTTCATTTGATTCTACATTATCTTTCACATACAGTGCCACTCCGCCACCCACCCGGCCTGCTCTATCCTTTCTATATATTTTATATCCCGGTATGATTGTGTCCCACAGATTTTCCTCATTCCACCAGGTTTCAGTGATGCCTATTATGTCAGTCTCCTCCTCTACGAGGTACTCTAGTTCACCCATCTTATTAGTCAGACTCCTAGCATTTGCGTAGAAGCACTTTAAAAATTGCCATTGTTTGTCTGCCCTTCCCTGATGCATTGGATTCCTTTATATGCGGTTGTTTGTCTGCTCTGGCCCATAGAACACTAGGACTGGAAGGGACCTCGAGAGGTCATCGAGTCCAGTCCCCTGCCCTCATGGCAGGACCAAGCACTGTCTAGACCATCCCTGATAGACATTTATCTAACCTATTCTTAAATATCTCCAGAGATGGGGATTCCACAACCTCCCTGGGCAATTTATTCCAGTGCTTAACCACTCTGACATTTAGGAACTTTTTCCTAATGTCCAACCTAAACCTCCCTTGCTGCAGTTTAAGCCCATTGCTTCTTGTTCTGGCCCATCGTTTGTCCTCTCCCCTCCTCTCTTTCTGACTACAGCTTAGAGAATCTCTATCAATGGATTCTCCTCTAAGAGAAGTCTCCCTCCGATTTACGTGCATCTCTGCACCAATTGGCTTTTCCCCGTCTCTTAGTTTAAAAACTGCTCTACGGCCTTTTTAATGTTTAGTGCAATGCTGGTCTCAGACAAACATGTGGATTGTATATACTGCATGGGGGAAGTTCATGTACCCCAGAAATGAGAACTGTGCCTCGGTCTCACCTCAAGAGCTGGAAGGCTAGGGAGCTCCAACTCCGAATAATTTTATTTGAGATAGCAATTCAGCCTGAGGACTCTAAAGCCTGTCTGCCATTGGGGCAGGCTCCCAGAAAGACTGCCACTTCACTGTTGCCTCACAAGTGGGCTAAGAAGGGGCTGTCTCCCTCTAAATCCCTGCCCCCAACTCCATCCCCTAGAGTGGTTGGAGGGAGCAAGATGAAAACCCCTGGCACTGGGGAATCCAGGGCTTGAACCAGCACCGCAGTCACCTCACCAGGCGCAGCCCAGCACTGAAAAGAGCTGCATCAGCACAGGAGAGCTCTTGCCAGCATGCCTGCACTCTGGTGCTGGTGTTACTGAGAGACGCAGTACTGAGATGTGCCTCCGTTGAACAAGCAGTCCTCGCATGAGGGACTGTTGCCAAATGCGAGCTCCTGGCTCAATGCCACCCCTCATGGAGGCTCCAGCACAGGTACATTACAGCCAGGTAGACACAAGCAGCAGGCAGGGTGTTTCACCTCCTCCCTGCAGAGAGGCTTCCCTGCTGCCTTTCTCACCATGTGTTTCCCCATGCTATGCGAGGTCTCCTGTATTCTGAGCGTGCTTCCTTTGGCCAAGACGATCAGTGCAGTATGTTTTTTATCACAGTACTCGTCCCCCACTACCATCTTTACTGTTACTATTACCACGAGAAACCACAATACCTTCCTTGGTACTTGGAGTGGCCATACTCACCACCCTGCTATCCTCCCTACTGGTCACCATGAGACCACTGTGGTCCATGGAGAAGACTTTCTACTGCACCATCTATCCCGGTAAGGAGACTTCCTCCACCCTCGCTCTCTCGCACTGTGCCAACCACTGTGGACTCAGAATTAGAGGAGGGTCAGTTCCCAGATGAACTCACTGAGTTACAGGACCACACAGAATTCCCTTCTGATAACTCTTCATCATATCCTGACAAAGCTATAATACCAGATGATACTCACCCGACAGACAATCTAAAACAAATCCAAGACCTGTTTAAGAGGGCCAAGATATCCATCTGCACAAAGTCAAGGAGAAATAACATCAACTCCTAGAAAACACCACTCTTCTTTGCAGGGAAGAATCACACTGCCCATCGATGAGTCTATCATGGAGATTTCCAATTAAGTTTGGCAAACCCCTGCCTCAGTTCAACCGTGTAAAAAGGCCAACAGGAAGTACTTCATGCCACCAAAAGACTTAGACTTCCTTTTTTCACATCCGCAACCAAACTCTGTCATCATGGACACTGCCAATCAATGTGCAAAGGCCCCTCAGGCCAGATCAGCATCCAACAGGGAACACAAAAATGAAACCTATTCAGAAGAAAGGTGTGTACTCTTCAGCCACACTACAGCTAAGAATTGCTAACTACGCAGCATTGCTAGTAAATCATGACTTTGAGAACTATTCCAAACTGGCTGAGCTCATGGAACATCTACCAGATTCCAGAAGTCCCATACTCAAGTCAGTCATCCATGAAGGGTACATTGTTGCTCGTACAGCCCTTCTTTCCTCAATAGGTGTAGCTGACACAGCAGCCAGGGCAACAGCCACAGCAGTGGTGATGAGAAGGGCTTCATGGCTTCTATCAGCCAGTGTACCCAAAGAACTCCAGTCAAAGATAGAGGACCTTCCATTTGGTAAGTGCAAGCTTTTTCAACTAGTACTGATGAAGTCCTGCATCGCAGCAGGGACTCCTGCACTACCCTTCGTATACTCAAAAAAAAACAAAACCTCATATATACCCCTCCATGCTGCTGAAAGCATAATACAACAAAAACAGAGGCTGCTACTATGACTGCGCTCCACAAAAGCCATATAACTACAGTCGTAGACAACGACCCCAGAGGAAGCGCCTACCTCAAGTCCTCCGGTCTCCTCCGATACTCAGGCAGAAAAGCAGCAAATTTGAAGATTTGGTTGAGGGCCTGCCCCACCTCCCAGTTCATCCTTTGCCAGAGAGCCAGTACCATCTCTTTACTTAGTTCCTTTTACCATCAATGGAACATTATAACATCAGATCAGTGGGTCTTAGAAATCATCTGCAAAGGATACGTCATTCTTTCACGTCACTTCCCCCTACCCGTCCCCCCTTCCCCGTCCTTCAGGGACCCCTCTCATGAGACTCTTCTCAGAGAAGCAATCAGCCACCTCCCACACTTGGGAGCGATAGAGAAGGTCCTGGACATCTTTCGGGGGAGAAGTTTCTATTCCAAGTATTTTCTAACACAGAAGTGCACAGGGGTTGGAGACCCATATTAGATAGAGATCTAATAAGCTAAACAAATTCCTGCAGAAGCAACAATTCAGGATGGTAACACTGGCCTCGATTATACTGGCTCTGGATGAAGCAGACTGGTTTGCAGTCCTCGACCTTCAGGAAGCATATTTCCACATTGCCATACACCCATCACACAGACGATACCTTCGATTTACTATGGGTGATAACCACTACCAGTACAGAGTCGTGCCATTCAGGCTGTCTTCCTCCCCCAGGGTTTTCTCAAAGGTCCTGGCTGTAGTCACAGCCTATCTCTGACAGCAAGGCATCATGATCTTTCTATGCTTAGACAACTGCCTTATAAAAGGCCAATCTCAGGTGGTGACTACCACTATGGTCACCAAAACCAGGCGGCTCTTCAATCATCTGGGCCTCCTAATAAATGAACAGGAGTCAACCCTTCAGCCTGCACAGGGCATAGAGTTCATTGGGGCCTGTCTTGATTCGTTGTCTGCCAGTTGACTCCCACTTCACCAATTCACAGCCCTATGCGATCTTATCAACATATTGACCACAACTCCTACTGCTACAGTACTTACCTGTCTCCAGGTAATGGGTATACGGCTGCCACTGCTTACGATGTGCAGTATGCACGCTTCCATTTCACAGCCCTACAATACTGGCTAGTGTCAGTTTACAAGCCCGCTTGTCATCCCTTGCACAAGTAAGTCACAGTCCCAAAGAAGGTACTAGACTCACTTACATGGTGGACAGGACCCAACAACCTCCTAGTAGGGCTTCCTTTCCATTGGTCTGAACCACTGATGCCTCTCTCATTAGCTGGGGAGCACACCTGCATCAACATGCAGTCCAGGGCATATGGTCGCAACATGAGTCCTCGCTACACATCAACCTGTTTGAGCTCAGGGCTGAGACGACTGAGTGCAGCACTTTCTTAACATCATTGCCAACCACATCGTTCATATACTTACCGATAATGACTCCATGTTTTATATAAACAGGCAGGGAGGAGCTCGTTCCCCATCACTCTGTGCCAAGATGATCCTCCTCTGGAACAGGTGCATCCACCATGGGATCACCATCAAACCCTCATACTTACCTGGGGTGAACAACTTTCGGGCGGATGCTCTGAGTTGCAATTTTGCTATCGATCACGAGTGGGAACTACATCCTCTGGTACCTCCATCTTTCGTCACTGGGGAATCCCAACCATAGACCTTTTTGTGACTCCCCACAATACTAAGTGTCTCCAATTCTGTTCGAGCCAAAGTAGATGGGATCTCAGGGCAATACATTCCTTATCCGCTGGAATGTGCTGCTGCATTGCACCTTTCCACCCATTCTACTCATTCCCAGAATTCTACATAAGATTCAAATGGACAGAGTGCTGGTCATACTGATAGCCCCATCCTGGGTCAGATAGACTTGGTTCCCATGCCTACACATGATGTCCATAGCCATGCCATATCGTCTTCCATTTCGTCATGACATCCTATATCAGGATTGGGCAAACTGTTCCACTCCCAACTTCAAACCATCCACCTCCATGCGTGGCTCCTGTTTGGTTCCACAGGGCAGAGTCCCTATGCTCAGAACAAAGTAGGCCATCAGCTAGGACTGCCTACCTGCAAAAATGGAAACGATTTTCTGCCTGGTGTCAGCAGACTCACACCGACCCTCACAGGGTACCGCTCCATCAGATCCTCAATTATCTGTGTCATCTTAACACTGGAGGGCTATCGGTCTTCTCCATGAAGGTACACATTGCAGCAAAATCAACTCTTCACGAATGAATAGATGGCTCGTCTGTCTTTGTACACCCCATAACAAGAAGATTTCTGAAGGGCCTCCACAACCTCTACCCTCATGCCACTTCAGTTTCCATGGCTTTCCTCCCTCCCCCTTAAAGACATTTACTGAGCAGCCACCTGGTCATCAGATTACACCTTCACTAGGCACTACGCCATAATGCTGCAACTGACAGCTGACTCAGCAGTGGCTACTGCAATATTATCCGCAGTTGCTAACAGTGATTCTGATTCCTATCATCCATTACTGCTTTGTAGTCACCTTATGTGGAACACCCACCGGGACATCACCCGAAGAAGAAAAGGAAGTTACTGACTTGGTGCAGAAATGATTGTACTTTGAGGTGTGTCTCCCCGTGGGTGCTCCACAACCCTCCCTTTCTCCCCTCTCCTCGGAGTCTTAGTTACTCTGATGTAGAAGAGGAACTTAAGTGGAGGGAGGGGAGGGTCATGTGTCCAAGGCGCCAGACTGAAGGCAGTGTGAGGCTCCTAGACAACTGTTGAAAAAAGCTCTTCTCCCTGACACATCTACACCTTATGTGGAGCATCCATGGGGGGGGGACACCTCAAAGAACAGTCGTTGCCGCACAGAGTGAGTAACTTCCTTTTACCAGCATCTCCCTAAGTCCCACACACGATCAGGTCCATGAGATCTAGGAACAGAGTTTGGACAAAACTGAAGTCTACCGCTGCACATCAAAATCACAGGGAATTTGAGTGGCTATGTCCATGTTGCATGATGTAAATGTTTCTTGCTCAGTGCTCTAGGGGAAGATATCTCTAGATGACCCCTCTGAGGGCTTTGCCCTGGGGGAAAATTTGTTCCCTATTCTTAATTTAGCTGTCAGCTGTGCGCAGATGAAAGAGGAAAAACACCCTGATGAAGTATGTAACCCTGCTCGTAATGGGAGAGAATGTTAGAGAGCTAGCACAAGTTATAACTGCATCAACATAGACCTCATCAGCATGCAAATAAGAGGCCATTCCCATTTTTTGAATCTCTCTGCATCTGTGCAGCTATAGCCAGCATGACCAGGGCAGGAAATTTCACATGCTGATTGCTAGGAGAGTGCTTCATTCCCCACTGTCTGGTTTAGACTAACCCTCAGACAAGAAGCAGGGCTGAGCCTCAGACCTGCCAGTGTTACAGACATGAAGTTCCTTTTGCCGTGCAGAGTGGTGTTAGCATAGCTGATTTGTTTTAACCTATGTCAATACAGTCAAATGAAAAACTTCATGCCACTGCTGAGGTTTGTGGCTTTTATCTCTTAGCAGCTGAAGAGTAGTTGAGTCAGTGACCAGAGCTGCATACAGACACATGCTTTTATACCAGCTCAGCAATTCCTGCATTTAGTTAAGTGCAGGTGCACAACATAACCATATTACCATTTCCAGGTACTTATGAAAATTCCCAGAGCTTGGTAGTGATAAGTAACTCTTGAAAGCAAGGATGGTCCCAATGTCCTGCTCACAGCTACATCGGGGGCAGCGTGTAGGGATATGTGGAGAGTCCTGGGTTGAGCATCAGTGAGTCCAGTTGATTCAGCCCCTTTGCATAACTTTTGACATTTCAATTGGTTTCTGCCTTCAGCATCAGTGGACTGGGGAGGAATATCATCCTGACTACAATGCCAGCTGGGACAAAACTTATTGCTGGAAACAAGCCAGTGAGCTTCCTGACAGCACAACAGTTACAGCAGCTGCAGCAACAAGGGCAGGCCACGCAGGTAAGGATACTTGGCAAGACTTTAGGTCTTTGCTTTAAGACTCTTCACTGCAGTAGCATTTTCATGCAGGTTTTGCCCATGAAGACACTAGGGTCCATGGACATTTGGTACTCATTCTGCAAATGTATGTCCGTGGTGTTTGCACCAGGCACATTTAGTTCATTTTCCTCCCTCCCCCCTCGCCGTTTCCTTCTGTTTATATCAGGCCTGCACAACTCGGAAAACGGCGAGGACCATATTACTCCAAAGAAAACAGCTGCGGGCCGCAAGGGTAGGTTTTGGGGGGAGGAGGGGTGATACTTTATTAAGAATTTTTCAATTAAATCAGGCCTGCACAACATATGGCTCCCAATGCCCTTCCCCTCTCCTCTCCCAGCATCACCCTGTCCCCCCTCCCACTGACACTTCCCCCTTGCCCTTTCCCTCATTGTCTCCACTTGGCCCCCGGGCATTTGTCTCTCCTGCACCCTGCTCCTTGGTGCCTTCCCCTTTCTCCTGACCTGCCCCCCTCCCCTCAGCACAAGTCCCTTCCCCTCCCCTACCTGGCTTCTGCCTTCCAGTTTGTGGGGCTGCCGGAGCCTTTTTGAATCCGGCGTTCACCTGCCATGACATCACAACGCCATGTCACACCAGCATCCTGGTGTCTGCCGGCATCCTGCCTTCTGGCTCACACCCCACCTCCTCACGCCGGAGCTGCACGCAGGCAGCCCGGCGGCGAGAATTGCCACACTTTCCCCTCCCCAGCGATGCTCCGCTCCTCCACCCGGCCAGCAGCTCAGATGGGGCTGTGCTGCCTGTAGTTGTCACGGGCTACACAGTGAGTGCCTGTGGGCCACATGTGGCCCGCGGGCCGTGTTGTGCAGGCCTGGTTTATATAACATCTGGATTTACTTTGTTTTAAATGTTAATGAAATGAGCTGCTGAATATCAAGGATGAAGAAAAAACATTTATCAGGCAAGCCGGCAGCTTTTCTCCCTCTGCTTTGCTTGGGGCTAAAAGAATTGTATCTTAAGCTTACAGATACTTTGCACGTCTCTAGCACCTTCCAGCCAGAGATCTGCTGCTTGAACTCTCTCCTGAGACAAATTATATCCATGTGCCTCAGTTTCCCGTTCATAAATTTGATATAAGAATAGTAACTGGGGGTTGCAGAATATTTTGAGAGCCTATGACACAAGGCCTGTTGAAATCCAGAGCATCTAACAGATAAAATTCCTTTGGAAAATCTGAAAGCAGCTGAGATTTGGGGTTTTTTCGAACTAGTGGTTGTTCCTTTTTCACCAGGATCTCTCTCTCTTCCCTTTCCCCCTACTTCACCATCACTGGATGCATTGAACTTTCTGTAGCCCAGTGGTCTCCAGCCTTTTTAAGCATGAGATCACTTTTTTTGAATTTAAGTTCAAGCCAGGATCTACCTCAGACCCAAATACTATTGCTCCACTTCCTTCCCGCCCCTTCTCTAAGGCCCCACCCTTGCTCTCTCCATCCTTCCTCCCTCCCTCCCTTTCACCAGGCAGGGGAAGAGGGTTGGGGGAGCAAGCTCTGGTCTTGGATTAAGTGATTTGGAGTGCAAGAGGGCTTTGAGCTGAACTTGGGGCAGGCATTTGGGGTACCGGAGGGGGTTCTAGGTGCAGGCTCTGAGAGGGTGTTTGGATGCAGGGGTACTTGGGGCTAGGGCAGAAGCTTGGGGTGCTGGAGGGGGGTTCATGACTAGGGTAGGGTTTTTGGGATGTGGGCTCTGACTGGGCAGTGCCTCCCTCAGGTGGTTCCTGGGTGGTGGTACACACCCCTGCCCCTGCACCACTCCCAAAAGCAGCCAGCCAGCTCCCTCCATCTCCACCCCCCCACACACACTGCTCTGTGGATATAGGATACAGGGTGGGAGAGGGGGCACCTCTGCCCCTCTTTTCCCTCCCCTGCCCAGCACAGAAAGCAGGAGGCTCCTGGAGGTCAGGGGAGGCAGCTCCAAGGCAAAGGGTGGGAGATGTGTAGCAGTCGGGGGAGGGACAACTGAAGTGCAGGCACTTGACAACCTCTTGACCAAACCAGTCAGGTTCACCTGTCAGAGCCTCCAAGATCTACTGTATAGATCCCCATCTGCTGGTTGGTGCCCACTGCTGTAGCCAAACTTCAGTCATGACTTTTGGGCTAACCTTAATCTTGACTGTGACTGAAACAGTTGAAAAGTATGCCCTGAATTAGTGCTCCTGGCCCATTGGGATTGATGCTGTGTGCTCATGTGACCTCATATTGTGCTCTGGTGTGAATTAAATACTCTTTCATTTTGCACAGGTGCGAATTCAAACTGTATCGGCCTCTCATCTCCAGCAGGGAACAGTGTCGGGCTCTACCAAAGCAGTCTCCACTGTTGTTGTGACAACAGCGCCATCTCCGAAACAGACACAGGATCAGCAGTGAACATGAGCTGTGAAAAGGGAAAGCTTTCTAAGAACTTCTCTGGCCCTGTTGTCCACCCCATCCATCATTACTCAGGGCTTCTTAGGTGCTAACACAGACCGTACAGAGCAAGAGGCAGAGATTGTACCTGTGCCAAATGCGAAACATGCTGTTTGCCTAGAGTCAGAGTTGTGGTATTCAGTGGAAGCCTCAGTAGAGCAACACAGGACTCCGTACTTAAGAAGCTAAACCTCTCAGTCCAGAGTTGTAAAATCAAGTTCTATAACAGTAACTAATTAGAGATTTTATTCCTCTTTATTTGCTCCTTGTTCTGATCACCTTTTTTGCAAATGCTACCATTGCATTATGATATGGGTTAATTGTAGGCAGTCAGTCTAGGCTCTTCTTCAAGAGGGATTGGGTGACTCAAATCATGGACAAGCTTTGTTCTTGGTCTTGGAGTCCCGCTTTTTGTTCCCTTTATATCCTGTGGTGATGGATGTGGGTGGTGGCTGGTTTTATTGTTGGGGCTTAGCCTGCATGTAGTACAAATTCTATATATTTATTTTTATAACTTCTCTCACTTTCCAGCTCAGATTCATTATTGACTGCCATCACCATTTCACATTTTTGGAGAAACTTTCCCTTTGTTATCCTTGCAAAGGCCAAATAGAGGAGTCCCTTCCTGTAGCATGCCTGATGAAGATCTCTGCTGTAAAATAGCTAGTAACTATTGGAAGGGAGACTGCCCCCATGAGTCTGATTGCGAATGTGTTCAGAGCAAGGGAACAGTAAGAGCAATCTGCCAGGGAATTTTTCCTCCTTGCATTTCTCAGTGACTGAATTGTTATCAGCCGGAGAAGATCACAGAATCCTGTTTAAAAGGAAATGAAAACAAGCGGTCAGTTCTATCGGAGTTGCATTCACTATGACTCAATCAGGTGAAGTGTTTTAACCCATGTTGATGATGGCCTGGCCTTATTTGATTTTTTTAACCTGTCTACAGTTTTTAGCTTGATATGCAAAATCCCAACAACTTGTATGTTAAGTATCAGGAGATGAACTGATTTCTGCTCCCAACTCTGACATCACTGGATTTTTTTTCTCTGAGTCCATAGGAAGTGTCAGGGTAGGAAAAGAACAACAATGCAGAAAGTGGTTTTATTTACAACCTGTGTTCTATAGCTCTATTCACCTGCCACTTAGTTCTGACTGCTATCTCCCTTCAATTCTAGATAGACCATGAGGCTACATCTACACTGTAGCATTTTGTTGGCAGAGGAAATGCATATGAAGCGCTCATTAGCATTTCTCGCACTCATTCGCATAGTCTCTTCCAATATGTTCTGGGGAAGAGGTTTTTGCAGGGGGGAAAAAAGTGTAGACAGGGCCATTTTGCACAAAATATTCCTTTTGCACAAGATCCCTTTTCCCTCAAAAAACCTCTTCCGCAAAACAGATCAGAAGAAACTATGCAAATGAGAGTGCGAGAAATGCTAATGAGTGCTTCATTTGCATTTCCTCTGCCAACAAAATGCTACAGTGTAGATGTAGCCTGACAGTATAACAGCAACATTTTCTTTCACACAATGAAATGAAGTATAGTGGGATTATCTGATCTTCAAAGGGCTAATCGACTCTGTTCGTCTACATGTATAAGTTTCTTTAACATTGTTCCTCTTGTTTTTTAATCCACTGTTTGCCTTTGATACTATCATTGAATATAGTCTGTTTAAAAAAGAAAGCCCTGCTGTTCACTATCTTTGGTTACCTAGTTCTTGAGTCTGAATTCTGCGTGAAAGCATCAGTTGTAGCTGACTCAGGTACTGTGGTCTGGGCAGCATGAGGCTTTTGATCGAGTTGAGGCCTTGTATGTTGTGTATATTCTTCTAACTACATCCAACCCGCTTGGGAAAGTCAGATACAAAAAATATTTTGAGGCAGGTGGCAGCTGCAATTGAGCAGAGCTATATACATAAATATAGCATTTTAAAACACTCTCTCGAATTATGGATTTGTGCACGTAAAAAACAAGACCTGTAATGATAAATGCAGGACAATGTAGCACTTTAAAGACTAACAAGATGGTTTATTAGATGACGAGCTTTCGTGGGCCAGACCCACTTCCTCAGATCAAATAGTGGAAGAAAGTAGTCACAATCATATATACCAAAGGATACAATTAAAAAAATGAACAAATATGAAAAGGGCAAATCACATTGCAGAACAGGAGGAGGATGCGGGGGGGGGGGGGGAGGAAGGAAGGTAAGTGTCTGTGAATTGATGATATTAGAGGTAGGGAGAGTGGGATGTTTGTGAGTTAATGGTATTAGAGGTGATAATTGGGGAAACTGTCTTGGTAATGGGTGAGATAGTTCAAATGTTTAAGTCCTTGTTGGCAAGTGTCGAATTTTAACATGAATGACAGTTCAGAGGATTCCCTTTCAAGTGCAGATGTAAAAGGTCTTTGTAGCAGAATGCAGGTGGTCAAGTCATTGAGAGAGTGTCCCTTCTGGTTAAAATGGCAAGAAACTGTTTTCTCTTTGTGATCTTGTCTGATATCTGTTTTGTGGGCATTAATCCTTTGGCGAAGTTAATTAGCAGAAGTCGACTCTCAATCCAGTTCAAGACTTGGAATTCATAGGGGTGCGACGAGTTAATATCAGCCTGGGCATACCTGCCTTGGCAAAGATTCGATGCGCACTCAGCATTGTCCCCACCCTACTTGTCAGCCCCAATATGACAGTGCATACTTGCCTTCAGCTCCTGGGCCATATGGCAGCCACCATCTATGTGGTCCAGTATGCGTGCCTACACTTCCGAGCCCTGCAGCATTGGCTGACATCAGTCTATACACCATCGCTGCATTCTCTGCACAAGACAGTTGTTATACTGAGACGTGTCCTGGAATCTCAGAGGTGATGGACATCCCCCAGCAATCTGCTCAAGGAGATACCCTTCTTTCAACCAGAACCATCAGTCCAAATCACAGCTGGTGCCTCACTCATGGAGTGGGGTGGACATCTACAGCCCACACAGTACAAGGCAAATGGTTACCACACAAAGCACTACTCCATATCAATCTTCTAGAGCTCGGAGTGGTCAGGAACTCATGCAAGCACTTTACCTCATCCATCACTGTCGCGCCCCCCCCCCCCCCCTCCACTGGGGTGGCCGCCCTCATCCGGGGCATCCTCCAACCCGCTTGGCCTCAGCCTTTTTAGGGGAAATATGGCCCACTGGCCTCGTCCCAAAGTTCACTGCCCCTGCGGTAGGGGAAATACGGCCTCACGGCCTGGTCCTCAACACGCAGGCCCGGAGGCCTGGTCCCAAAGTTCGTTATCCCAGCCCCCACTCGCCGGGGTCTCGGGCAGCAGGGGTAGGGGGGCCCAAGCCCTCCCTCTCCACCAGGCCCCGACCCAGGGCCCTACGAGCAACGCCGCGGTCCCACCTGCTGGCGTTGGTCGGGTGGCTGTACTGGCACTTCCCCAGTCAGCGTCGGGGTCGGTCGTGTCCGGTCCGGTGCCTGGGTCCCAGGGGGTCGGTCGGCGGCTGGGGCCCGGCAGCGGCGCGTTCAGCTGTCCTGGCGACTCCCTCTCTGGCCGGTGGGCGCTAGCTCCAGCTCAGGCCGCAGTCTGTCCCTTCTGAGCAGGCCAGCAGCCTTTTATATCTCTGCTCCCCTCGGAGCATGCCCAGTAGGGCTGTGTGAGTGGGGCTCTCTCTGCCCCCGGCACCAGGTGGTTTCCCTGGGCTTGAGTGCGGGGCGGGGCCGCCCCGTCACAATCACCAACAGAACAGTCGTATCCTTATGGATAACAGGGCCACCATGTTCTACATAAACATACAGAGAGGAGCACATTCCCGATATCTCTGTGTGGAGGTGGTCTGCCTTTTGAACTGCTGCATCCAATGTGGGGTCACACTAAAAGCAGCATACTCACTAGGGCGAACAACACCTTGGCAGACGCTCTGAGCTGCAACTTCGCTAGTGAGCACGAGTGGAAATTCCACCCACAGGTATTAGATTCCATCTTTCGCAGGTGGGGCTATCCAACAATGGACCTTTTCGCAAATAGGAGGAGTGGCAAATGCCCTTGCTTTTGCTTCCAGGTGGGCCTGGGGAAGGGATCCAGAGGCGATGCATTCCTAATCCCATGGGACAAACCCATTTACTGTGCCTTCCTGCCAATACCACTGATCCCCCCCAGAATCCTGCGCAAGATCCGTCTGGACACAGCCTGGGTCAATCCTGGTCCAGACAGACCTGGTTCCCATATCTATAGCACATGTCCATCGAACTACCCCACTTGCTCCCTCAGTGGTGTGATGTCCTTTTTCAGAATGCTGGCAAGTTACTGCACCCAGCTCCACACACTCTTCATCTCCATACCTGGGTCCTGTCTGGTTTCAAGGCGCAGAAGTCGCCTGCTCAGAACAAGTAAGAAACATCCTCATGCATAGTAGGAGACAAACCACAAGAACAACTTACTAGCAAAAATGGAAACGCTTCTCATCTTAGTGGTGTCAGACAACTAAGTACAGACAAATTTCTGATCCACATGATACTCAACTACTTATATGACTTAAAGAGCGAAGAGCTACCAATGTCTTCCATATAAGTACACTTGTCAGCATTACAGCCTTTCATGACCGCATAGACGGGTCATTGGTGTTTGCACATCCTGTGATAAAGACATTCCTTAAAGGCCTTCAGAACCTCCACCCACCTTGTAGAACACCAACGCCCTTGTGGGATCTGAATTTGGGTCTGGAGACCCTTTCTGAGACCCATGGCCACATGCCCACTATTGCTTCTCACAATGAAGGTGCTTTTTCTGGTGGCGATCACGTCCGCAAGGAGGGTGAGCGAGTTAGGTGCTCTAATGATGGGCCCACCATACATGGTACTTACTAGAGATAAAGTGACTTTGAGATCACATCCAGCCTTTATACCGAAAGTCAACACCTGCTTTCACATTAATGAATCCATAGTCTTAACTGTGTTCTTTCCGAAGCCACATACATCGCCTACACATACCAGGCTTCATACCCCCGCTGTCAGAAGGGCTTTGGCTTTTTACATTGACAGAACTCAGACATTTTGCAAGTCCCCATGTCTGTTTGTTTCTATTTCAGACTACTCCAGGGGCAACCCAATTTCCACACAACGCATTTCTAAGCTAATAATGGGTTGCATCCTCCAGTGCCACTCCCTTGGTAACAAACAGCTGAAGATGGCACCAAAGGCATACTCCACCCGTGCTACAGCAACATCCATGGTGTTCCATAATAGGGTTCCCCTCAAGCCATTTATTGGACAGCTACGTGGTCATCGGACCACACGTTCTCAAAACATTATGCCATCATGCCCCGACTGGCTAAGGCAGTTCTATCTGCCATTACGAAGCAGTGACTTACAGTCCCACCAACCACAGCAAGCACTGCTTTGTAGTCATCTACAGTCCCTGTGGGTGCTCAACATCACCCGAAGAAGAAAAGGATGTTACCTTGTGCAGTAATGACCGTTCTTCAAGGTGTGTCCGCCATGGGTGCTCCATGACCTTCCTTTCCTCCCAATTGCTCTGCGATATACGAGGGAAGGGAGTCGGGTCACACTCAACTGTCAAACCGCCAGTAGCGTGAGAGGCTCATTGCACATGTGCGGCCTGACTGCTGACTAACTGCTATGACAAAGTCTCTAATCCTGCAGCTCCAGGAAAGACCTATCACCTACAGTGGAGCACCTATAGAGGGACACACCTCGAAAAACAGTCATTACTGCACAAAGTGATTAACTTTGGGGGGGGGGGGTGGACGGAGGATGACTGAAGTATGTCATATGACCTAAAACAAATGTTCTGGTTGGTCTTAAAGGGCTAGGTACACAAAACAACCAGAAGAGGATGTTATTCCTTTCCTCTGTTTTGTGAATAGCATCTGAGCCTGGGGTGGAATGAGGGGAAATCATGTGACTTTGGGTTGATCAGAATTGCATCTTTTCAGAAAATTGTTACTTTTTTTTTGCCAAGCTATAATCTAGATTGAACACGGACCAACATCACCTACTCTTTGAGTTAGGGACAGTCCATACCCTGGAGAGCTTACAATCAGAATAGACTAGATAGTATTGGAAAGGAACCATTGCTACTTTCATTTTTTTACAGCTGATTAATCAAAGTACAGAAAGGTCAAGTGGCTTGTGTAGAGTCATGGAGGAATGTTGTGGAGGATCTAGGAACTGATCTGTCCATTTCTTTTCTTGTTAGTTATTTGTGGGCCTGTCATGGGGGACAATGGGGGAGCCACAGATACTGTAGGGTTTTGTTTCTCTCCATTGGGCTATGACTTTTCTGGGTGGTCTGAGGGAACAGGAGCCAAACTGCAGAATGCAGTGCTCACTCTGCAACCTTCTCCTACCATGTCCCATCCTTCAGGGGCAGAGCCAATCCTCTGCCGAGGGCTTCCACCTCCTAGGGGCAAGACCCAACACCACTCCTTTGTGATACTGTCACTCTGGTGACTTGAACATTTCTTCCTACCCCTATTACTTTTATTAAATATACTGTAAGCACTCTGATTTTTGTTTTCTTTTAAAAATGCCATGACAAATCTCCAGCCCATGTTATTTGGGGGGGGGGGGGGGAGGAGATTATAGAAACTCATGTTGAAATCCCAATTTTCCCCCATCTGCCATATTTCTTCCACCTCTTAATGCAACTGTAACAGATGAATATTGATACCAACATAGTTAGCTAGTTATAAAAGACCCAACTTCAGGATCAAGTGAGAGAACTAGGATTTATATGATCTTCGCATAATGTTTAACATTCAGAGTTAAATTTTAACAAGGTCGCATTGCATAATGAGGCAATCCTTCACAGACAGGTCCTAAACTGCTGATCCAACGTGTGAGCCATTAGTTTAACAGAGAGCTGCTGAGTATACTATAGGTTGGATAGTCAAGTAGCCAAGGGTACCTAGGCTCACCTTGCATGTCCCCAACGTATAACTCAGTAGTCTGGATCTTCCAGATGAATATAAGCAAATAACGCAAGTATGCATAGGCAAGATTAGAAAGGCAAAGGCACAAAATGAGCTGGGTAGGTCCATTGCTCAGTGAAGAGGGAGAAACAATAATGAAATTTGGAAATAGCAGAGGTGCTTACTGACTTTTTTGTTTCAGTTTTCACCAAGAAGATTGATGGTGACAGGATTCTTAACATAGTGAATGCTAGTACAAATGAGGTAGGTTTACAAGTTAAAATAAAAAAAATTAAAAAATTACTTAGAAAAGTTAGATGTCTGCAAGTCACCAGGGCCTGATGAAATACAGCCTAGAATACTCAAACTGATAGAGTCTTTAGCTATCATTGAAAAGTCATGGAAGTCAGGAAAGATTCCAGAAGACTAGAAAAGGGCAAATATAGTAGAGCCCATCTATAAAAAGAGAAATAAAAACAACCCAGGAAACTACAAACCAACTTCTGTGCCTGGAAAGGTGGAGCAAATAATTAAGGAATTTATTTGCAAATATCTGGAAGATAATCAGGTGATAGATGATAAACAGCATGGATTTATAAAGAACAAATCATGTTAAACCAATCTGATAGCTTTCTTTGATAGGCTAATATAGTCTTGTGGATCAGGGAGAAGCAGTGGATGTGGTATACCTAGACTTCAGTAAGGCATTTGATATGGTCTTGCGTGACCTTCTTATCAATCAACTAGGGAAGTACAACCTAGATGTGGAACATTGGAAAAAATAATCCCAACTATACATACAATATGATGAGTACTAATTTAGCTAGAACTACTCAAGAAAATGATTTGGAATCATTGTGGATAGTTCTCTGAAAACATCCACTCAATGTGCAGCAGCAGGCAAAAAAGCAACCAGAATGTTAGGACTCATTAAAAAAGGGATAGAAAATAAGACAGAGAACATCTTATTGCCTTTATATAAAACCATATAAAAACATAGTCCACATCTTGTATACTGCATAGACACGTGGTCGCCTCATCTTAAAAAAGATATATTGGCATTGGAAAAGGTTCAGAAAAGGACAACAAAAATGATTAGGGATTTAGAATGGGTCCCATATGAAGAGAGATTAAAAAGACAGGGACTTTTCAGCTTAGAAAAGAGGAGACTAAGGGAGGATATGATAGAGGTCTATAAAATCATTACTGATGTGGAAAAAGTGAATAAGGAAAAAATTATTTACTTGTTCCCATAATATGAGAACTATGGGTCACCAGATGAAATTAATAGGTAGCAGGTGTAAAATAAACAAAAACAAAGTTTTTCTTCATGCAGCGCACAGTCAACCTGTGGAACTCCTTGCCAGAGGATGTTGTGAAGACCAGGACTTTAACATGGTTAAAAAAAGAATTAGATAAATTCATGGAGGTTTGGTCCATCAATGTCTATTAGTCAAAATGGGTAGGAATGGTGTCCCTAGCCTCTTGTTTGTCAGAGGCTGGAAATGAATGACAGGAAAGGGCTCATGTGATGGTTACCTGTTCTGTTCACTCCCTCTGGGGCATCTGACATTGGCCACTGTTGGAAGACAGGACATTGGGCCAGATGGACTTTTGGCCTAACCCAGTATGGCTGTTACATACTATAAGGTGGGTGCATAACTGGCTGAATGACCATTCTCAGAGTAGTTCTTAATGGTTCTGTTATGCTGGAAGGACATTGCAAGTAGGGTTCTGCAAGGGTCTATTTTGGGACTAGTTCTGTTCAATATCATCTTCATGCCACTGGAGTGAATTTACATGTTAGCATTGATGAAGCAGTTAAATATCACCACTGTTTATTTTAAATATTGCTACTGTAATATTTTAATACATTGAGAAGGTGGAAACATTCATTTTGTTTTATTGTAGGTTGAGCATCTAAGTTGCTGCATTAGGGGCTTGTCCTCCCTGAAATAGGGCTATATAATCACCGTTGATATCAACAGCTAAGCAATGTTGTAACCCCTGCTTATTATACTAGTCATAATCATCTCTGTCTCCTATCTGTTTTTGTGCCTTATCTGCTGTCTCTTATTTGATACTTGGTGGTATCTGTCTCATTTTTTACCATCTTTTTTGTTAGGCATGTGCATAGGGGGTGCTCCTGATCCCTCACTCTTGGTGCTACTCCAGTACAAACTTCCTGGGAGTTCTGTGCCCACTGAATAGAAGCCATGCTATTATCTATTGTGTGTCACTGACACAAACCAGGGCTAGTTACTGTCACTGGGGCAGCAGGCGGGTGAGCAGGAGGCTCCTGCTGGGGTTTGGGGCAGCGGGCGAGCGGGAGGCTGCTCCGGGACTGGGGCAGTGTGGCTCAACCACTGGGGTGGGGATAAAAAAGGGTGGAATCAGATGAAGTGAGAGAAAAACTAGCATTTCTTCTGTCTTGAGTGGGACTGATTCTGCTGTCGCAGCTGTAAATCAGCAATCCTGAGAAAAAAGGTGTGTGACTAAATGTTCACACTTCTTTTAAAATAAAGAACAGAGGAACACAAAATAACATTTTGGGAGCTGTTTTACTCGAGTGCTTGTTTTGGAGCTTACTCTGTACATTTATATTCTGATGCATTAGAAATGGAATCACTCTGTTTTGAACTGTCCTTGAAGACAAACGTAGAGTTTTTACAGCTGTTAGTGGTATGCTTAGTGTACTTGATATTAGATTTCCTTCTCCCATATTGGTACCAAATTAAAAGAATCTTTAAAAATGGAAGGAAAAAGAGGTTTGCTGTAGTAATCATAAGCAGTGGAATATGGAAAATTTAAACTTTCTTCAATATTGTACAAAGCAAAGCCATGGTCCATCTACAATAGACATCTCTGTATTACTCTTAGCTTTAACAAGAGTGTTGGGGTGAGGAGAAAGGTGGTCTGATTTTGAACCAGAAGCCAGAAGCTGCTGGTCGTGCTTCTAATACTAACACTAAGGCTGTGTCTACATTGGCACCCTTTTTCGGAAAAGGGATGCTAATGAGACAAGTCGGAATTGCAAATGCCGCAGGGGATTTAAATATCCCCCGCAGCATTTGCATGAACATGGCTGCCGCTTTTTTCCGGCTCGGGGCTTTGCCGGAGAAAAGCGCCAGTCTAGACGGGATCTTTCGGAAAATAAAGCCTTTTCCGGAAGATCCCTTATTCCTGATTTTAAGGGATCCTTATTCCGGATTTTAAATCCCCCGCGGCATTTGCAATTCTGACTTGTCTCATTAGCATCCCTTTTCCGGAAAAGGGTGCCAATGTAGACACAGCCTAACAGCGCAGGCAGGAGGTATGCTGTGCAACTCTTCCTTTGTATTCTTCCTTGAAACATTAATCATCTGAAATTATTGCTTGTTGGTCTGTGAGATGACCAACAGTGACATTTTTACTACTTAAATGCAACTAAAACTATTGTCAAATGCATTCTTTGTCTCCAGCACTGGCGCAAACATTATTTATCAGTTTACCATAAACTTGTTGTGCTTTTGCCATCAATTACATATGTCAATAATAGAACCCATTTCTGGTTACTCTTCCCAATACAGTCCAGAAGACACATTCCACTTTCTTCTATAGAAATAGTAAGTAAAAACAGTCCTGTTACATTAGTGTAATTTTGACTCTGCATGTTCCTTTGGACAACCCAATGAATTAACTGTAGATGCACACAGATAATAAATAGTGATAGGGATGTAGCCGTGTTAGTCTGGTGTAGCTGAAACAAAATACAGGACTATGTAGCACTTTAAAGACTAACAAGATGGTTTATTAGATGATGAGCTTTCGTGGGCCAGACCCACTTCCTCAGATCAAATAATGGAAGAAAATAGTCACAACCATATATACCAAAGGATACAATTTAAAAAAAATGAACACACATGAAAAGGACAAATCACATTACAGAACAGAAGAGGGATGTAGGGGAGGGGGGGAAGGAAGGTGAATGCCAGTGAGTTAATATTAGAGGTGGGGAAGGGGAAATGTCTGAGAGTTAATAGTATTAGAGGTGATAATTGGGGAAGCTATCTTTGTAATGGGTAAGATAGTTGGAGTCTTTGTTAATTCCCCTGCGGAGAGTGTCGAATTTTAGCATGAATGCCAGTTCAGAGGATTCCCTTTCAAGTGCAGATTTGAATGTCTTCTGAAGTAGGATGCAGGTTAGCAGGTCATTCAGACAGTGTCCTTTCTGGTTGAAATGACAAGCAACTGTTTTTTCTTTGTGATCCTGTCTAATGTCTGTTTTGTGGGCAATGATTCTTTGGCGAAGTGTCTGAGACGTTTGTCCAATGTACATAGCAGACGGACACTTTCGGCACATAATAGCATAGATTATATTTCTGGAGGCGCAGGAATATGTATTCTTGATCTTATAACTCACTTGGTTAGGCCCAATAATGGTGTCAGCAGAGTGAATATGTGGACAAAGCTGGCAGCGGGGTTTATTGCAAGGGAAAATACCAGGGTTGGTATTAGTGTGGTATGTCCTGTGGTTGTTGGTAAGAATCATCTTGAGGTTAGGTGGTTATGTATAGGAGACTATGGGTCTGTCTCCCAGAGCTTCTTGGAGTTTAGTGTCCTGTTCCAGTATAGGCTGTAATCTATTGATAATGTGTTGGACAGGTTTAAGTTGGGAGCTGTAGGTGATGACAAGTGGTGTTCTATTGTTGGTTTTCTTGGGTCTGTCTTGTAGTAGATGGTTTCTAGGTATTCGTTTGGCTCTTTCAATTTGCTTTTTTATTTCTCCAGGTGGGTAGTTGAGGTTTATAAATGCTTGGTAGAGATCCTGAAGTTTCTGGTCTCTGTCAGTGGGATCAGAGCAGATGCGGTTGTATCGAAGGGCTTGGCTATAGATGATGGATCGTATGGTGTGTGCTGGATGGGAGCTGGAAGCATGTAGGTAACTGTATGAGTCAGTGGGTTTTCTGTAGAGGGTGGTGTCCTCAACGTTTCCTCAACTCCTGTCCCCTTTTACCCCTTGTCTACTTACGCTACATCGATGACATCTTTAAGATCTGGACGCATGGCCAAGAAACACTGGAGACATTCCACAGAGATTTCAACAACCTACACCCCACCATTAACCTCAGCCTGGACCATTCCACACGAGAGATCCATTTCCTGGACACCACAGTACAAATCAACAATGGAAAACTAGACACCACCCTCTACAGGTGGACATCTTCTCTGAGGATGCCCTGGCCCTGCTAGCTTTGCCCCTTAGCAAGACGGTGGCAAAAATTACAAACACCCTTTGGCAAACGCTGGCATCCTTAACTCCCTCCCTTAAGGGGGTCAAGAGACGTTATGTCCCACAGTTGGGGCATGAACATTTGTACTCTCAGCCTGCCCCCAGATCTCTGGTTGTCCAGGCTGCGGCGCAAAAGGAGAGGCTCCTGCAGCCAGGACCGACTCCAAAAGCCAGGGAACCTAAGTGCCTAGATCTGCTGGGGCGTAAGGTATATGCAACGGTGGGGGGGGGGGGGGGAGGTTTCAACTCCGCATGGCGAACCAACAGGCGATGCTGAGCCGTTACGCCTGTAATACCTGGCAGGCTATGGACAAGTGTGGAGACTAACTCCCCCCGGATGTGAGAAAAGAGTTCGGGGCTATGACCACTGAGGGCCGCACTGTTGCCTGCATGGTACTGCAGGCCTCCTTAGATGCGGTGGACTCAGCAGTCAGGACCATGGCATTGGGGGTGGTCATGCGCGGCAGTGCATAGCTGCAAGTCTCTGGCATACCACCTGATGTTCAGACCACAATACAAGACCTGCCCTTTGAAGGGAAGTCCCTGTTCTCGGAGCTTACAGACTCCAGGCTCCACACGCTGAAAGACACTAGATCAACTCTCTGCTCTTTGGGGATTCACATACCGGCTCCCCAACAGTGTCAGCTCCCCTACAGACAACAGGGGAGAATGCAGTCTCAGCCCCTCTGTGGAGACTACTGGAGGCTCCTCAGGCTCCCAGAGGAGACATGGGGGCACCGGCAACACCTACCTCTGGTCATGCAAGGGGACAGCCTCCAGGGAGTAGGGCAGCCATCCTCCCAACAGGCCAAACACCCATTTTGACAGGATCCTCGAGGGTCAAATACCAGTTGCCTCCCCCTTCCCCCTGTTTGGGGACAGGCTATCCTACTTTGCCGACACCTTGGCCGAGATCACGTCAGACGCCTGGGTGGTTGGGCTAGTGAGAAGAGGATATTCTATCCCTTTCCTGGGTTCCCCCCCTTCTTCCCCACCATCCCCGTTCCTTTTCAGGGACTCCTCTCATGAAGGGATCCTTCAGGAGGAGGTCCTTGCGATCCTTGAAAAGGGAGCAGTGTGTGACGGGGCGGACAGGCCCCGCACTAACGAGCAGGAGATAGCTCAGGCCCAGCTGGCAGAGAAGGCCCCGCCCCTCCGACCCTGCTGGGCATGCTCCCAACAGCGGCCAGGTATAAAGGCAGGAGGAGCCCAGCAGGCGGGGAGGCCCCAGGGAGAAGGAGGAGACCAGGCCGGACCGGAGTTCTTGCAGTTGCTGGGTCCAGAGTCGTCGCCCGCGCTGAACCGGGACACGGAGAAAGCAGCCGCCGGCCCAGAGTGCCCCGACAGGTACTGCCTGAGAGGCGAAGGGGCCCGGGGGGAACCAGGGCGTGGTAGGAAGCAGCCCAGGGCAAGGGATACAAAGTTTGGCTCGGCGTGTATCGGCCGGATCCCCCGCCGAGCCGGCAGGAGCCATAGACCCTGCCTAAAGGGCCCTGGGCTGGGACCCGGTGGAGAGGGAGGGCCCGGGTCCCCCTACCACCCGTTTTCCCCTTCCCTGGACAAACAAACCCCGGGCCAGGGGAGGCCTCGCAGAGCAACTAGGCCTCGGCTACCGTATATGCCCTGATAGAAGGGCCGAGACTTTTGTGGTGGGACTGGGCTACCGTATATGCCCTGATAGAAGGGCCGAGACTTTTGTGGTGGGACTGGGCTACCGTATATGCCCTGGTAGAAGGGCTGAGACTTTTGTGTTGGGACTTTGTTACCATATATGCCCTGATAGAAGGGCCGAGACTTTCGGGTTGAGACTCTGCTACCGTGCATACCCGAATAGAAGGGCCGGGGCCTGGGCCTAGGGACTCTGGAGTACCGTATAGGCCCGGTCGGAGGGGGCCGAGCCCCTGGACGGGGGCGTACCCCTTGACAACATGGTGGAGAATGTGGGCAAGCCACCCCTGAACCTAGGGGAGGAACGGTGGGGTGAATGCCCCAACCGGGCGGAGAGCGAAACGGAGGTGGTGAGATGGATAGAAAAGGCGGCTGAGAGGCAGAGGGGGCAACTCCTGCAGCTGAGCCGGGCGTTGCAGCAGTGGGTAGGGCAACAACTGGAGCAGCAAGGGCAGCTGCTCCAGGAGCTAAAGGAAGGGTTACTAGCCTCCCAGGCGCGGAGGCTGCAGGCGGAGGCAACCGAGGACAGTGGATACGCCCAGGTACCGACTGTAGGGCACAGGGCCCGGGAAAATGGGCCGGCAAAGGCCGTAGTGGAGGTACGGGTAGAAGGGACTCTCGTTAGAGCCCTGATAGACTCCGGGTGTAGCCAGACCATGGTACAGGAGAGCCTGGTAAAGAGCCCCGAACCCGCAGGGGGGCCAGTCCTGCTACAGTGTGTGCACGGGGATATAAAGGCCTACCCGACGGCCTGGGTGAGGGTTGCGGATGCCTGCGAGGAGAGGATTTGTCGGGTAGGGTTGGCCCCACAGCTGGCGTATCCGGTAATATTGGGGCGAGATTGGCCTGGTCTCCGCAGGTTGGTCCAAGAGTGGGCCCAGCAGGACCCTCCCGAAACCGGAAGAAGGCCTCGCACAGGGACGGTGGTGGCCCAAGGTGAGAACCCCGAACCCGAGGACGAACCGGGAGTTAGGGCCGGGACGTCGGGCTCAGCAGAAACCCCAACCCCGCCCATAGAGGAGGGAGAGACGGAGTGGCTAGACGCCCGGGGAGACTTTATGCGAGACCAGAGAGAGGACTTAACGTTGAGCCGAGCCTGGGAACAAATCCAGGAGGCTGAGGACAAAGAGTTCGGAGGCGAACGGGGTCAGCAAGGACCGAGGTTTGAGGTCCGGAACGACAGGCTTTACCGAGTGGCCCTAGACCCGCAGACGGGCGAGGAATCCGTGCAGCTCCTCGTCCCCGCCAGGTACCGAAAGGGGGTACTGCGATTGGGCCATGCCAGTCCCTGGGCAGGACATCTGGGCCGTGAGAAAACGCTGCAGCGGGTGGCCCAGAGGTTCTTTTGGCCCGGGATCCATCGGGAGGTGAGGGAGTTCTGCGAATCCTGCCCCGAATGTCAGCGCACCAACCCAAAGGGGGTACCCAAGGCCCCCCTGGTGGCTCTACCAGTGGTAGGGGTCCCCTTTGAGCGGATCGGGTTGGACTTGGTGGGGCCCCTCGAGAAGGCTAGCTCGGGGTGCCAATATATCCTCGTTATAGTGGACTATGCCACCCGGTATCCCGAGGCAGTGCCCTTACGGAACACCACCGCCGCTACTATAGCCGCGGAACTCCTGGAGGTATTCTCTAGAGTGGGGATACCGAAAGAGATACTGACTGATCAGGGCACCAATGTCTCGTCCAAACTGATGGCCGAGCTGTGCCGGTTGTTAAACATCCACGCACTACGGACGACCGTATCCCATCCCCAAACAGACGGACTGGTGGAACGTTTTAATCGGACATTGAAATCAATGCTCCGCAAATTTGTAGAAGAGGACCCCCGGGGGTGGGACAAGATGTTGCCAGCCTTACTCTTCGCGGTGCGGGAGGTACCGCAGGCCTCTACGGGGTTCTCCCCTTTTGAACTCCTATATGGGCGACAACCTCGGGGGATCCTTGACCTCCTGAGAGAGGATTGGGAGGGGCAGGAGTCCCGGGTGATGGGAACGGTCCCCTACGTGCTGCAATTGAGGGAGCGCTTGCAGAAGTTAGGCGAGTTCGCTCGAACTAACCTTTTACAGGCTCAAGAAACTCAAGCCAGATACTACGACCGAGGGACAAAACTACGGACGTTTGAGCCGGGCGACCGGGTGCTCCTACTTTTACCCTCGCAAGAGTCCAAGTTACTAGCCAAATGGCAGGGGCCGTTTGAGGTGGTACGCCGAGTGGGGCCTGTCGATTACGAGGTGAGGTTAACGGGGAGGAAGAAGGGACTACAGATATACCATGTAAACTTACTAAAAAAATGGAAAGTGCAGGAAGGACTCGTGATCAATCCCTCCCCACCTGATGAAGACTTGGGGCCTTCGGCCGCCGACCCACCCCCGGATCAACCAGCCACTCTGGGGGAAGAACTGAGCCCAGGTCAAAAAGACGAGCTATCCCGCTTGGTCCAGAAATACGCCCACGTCTTATCTTCCCAGCCAGGCCGGACCAGAGGGATAAGCCATCATATAAGCACCCTACCAGGCCAACGGGTTCGGGACCAACACCGTCCGCTACCTCGGAAGATGTGGGGGCTGGTGGAAAGAGAACTCCAGGCGATGCTGGAGATGGGAGTGATTGAGGAATCTCGCAGCGAGTGGCGCAGCCCCATCGTGCTTGTCCCAAAACCCGACGGGACGATGCGCTTCTGTATTGATTTCCGGAAGGTCAATGCCATCTCAAGATTTGATGCTTACCCCATGCCACGCGTGGATGAGTTACTCGAGAGGCTGGGAAAAGCTCGGTACCTCTCCACCCTAGACCTAACCAAGGGTTATTGGCAAATCCCGTTGACCCCGACCTCCAAGGAAAAGACTGCCTTCCCCACCCCGTTCGGGCTGTACCAGTTCATCACAATGCCCTTCGGCCTCCACGGGGCGGCCGCCACCTTCCAGCGTTTAGTAGACCGGTTATTACGCCCTCACCAGCTATACGCCACCGCGTACATAGATGATATAGTCGTCTACAGCCAAACGTGGCCGGAGCACCTTCAACATCTGGAAGCAGTACTAAAAGCCCTCGAGGACGCGAACCTCACGGCAAACCCCGGGAAATGCCACTTGGGACGAAGGGAGGTGACTTATCTGGGATACACGGTGGGGAGGGGGACGTTGAGACCCTTAGTCGACAAGGTACAAGCCCTCCAGGAGTGGAAGAGGCCGACAACGAAGAAGCAGATTCGGCAATTTCTGGGACTGGCAGGTTACTACCGCCGATTCATACCTGACTTCTCAACATTGGCGACACCACTGTCAGACCTGACTCGGAATTCCATGCCGACAAAGGTACAATGGACACCAGAATGTGAAGAGGCTTTCCACACATTGAAACAACGACTAGTAAAAGAACCCGTGTTGTTCCCCCCAGACTTTGCTAAAGACTTTATCCTCCAGACGGACGCCTCTGAGAGAGGACTAGGAGCCGTGCTAGCCCAAGAAGTGGACGGCGAAGAGCATCCGGTGCTCTATATGAGCCGGAAGCTTTTTCCCCGGGAGCAGAGATATTCCACGATTGAAAAAGAGGCGCTGGCCGTAAAGTGGGCCACAGATGCACTCCGGTATTACCTGTTAGGTAGCCACTTCCGACTGGTCACGGACCACGCCCCTCTGAGATGGCTACATAGTATGAAAGACACGAACCCTCGGATAATGCGATGGTATTTGTCACTGCAACCATACGATTTTGAAGTGGCCCACCGCCCGGGTAAGACTCATATGAATGCCGATTTCTTTTCCCGATTAGGAGAAGAAGAAACGTGGGCAAAACAGACGGTAACTACCCATTTAAGGGGGGAGGTGTGTGACGGGGCGGACAGGCCCCGCACTAACGAGCAGGAGATAGCTCAGGCCCAGCTGGCAGAGAAGGCCCCGCCCCTCCGACCCTGCTGGGCATGCTCCCAACAGCGGCCAGGTATAAAGGCAGGAGGAGCCCAGCAGGCGGGGAGGCCCCAGGGAGAAGGAGGAGACCAGGCCGGACCGGAGTTCCTGCAGTTGCTGGGTCCAGAGTCGTCGCCCGCGCTGAACCGGGACACGGAGAAAGCAGCCGCCGGCCCAGAGTGCCCCGACAGGTACTGCCTGAGAGGCGAAGGGGCCCGGGGGGAACCAGGGCGTGGTAGGAAGCAGCCCAGGGCAAGGGATACAAAGTTTGGCTCGGCGTGTATCGGCCGGATCCCCCGCCGAGCCGGCAGGAGCCATAGACCCTGCCTAAAGGGCCCTGGGCTGGGACCCGGTGGAGAGGGAGGGCCCGGGTCCCCCTACCACCCGTTTTCCCCTTCCCTGGACAAACAAACCCCGGGCCAGGGGAGGCCTCGCAGAGCAACTAGGCCTCGGCTACCGTATATGCCCTGATAGAAGGGCCGAGACTTTTGTGGTGGGACTGGGCTACCGTATATGCCCTGATAGAAGGGCCGAGACTTTTGTGGTGGGACTGGGCTACCGTATATGCCCTGGTAGAAGGGCCGAGACTTTTGTGTTGGGACTTTGTTACCATATATGCCCTGATAGAAGGGCCGAGACTTTCGGGTTGAGACTCTGCTACCGTGCATACCCGAATAGAAGGGCCGGGGCCTGGGCCTAGGGACTCTGGAGTACCGTATAGGCCCGGTCGGAGGGGGCCGAGCCCCTGGACGGGGGCGTACCCCTTGACACAGTGGAAAAGGTCCCTTCACATAGACAGGGCAAGGGGTTTTATTCCCGATAGTTCATCATCCCCAAATCCAAGGGTGGGATCCGCCCCATTCTGGACCTCAGGAACCTCAACAAAACGGTGGTGAAATCAAAGTTCAGAATGGTGACCCTAGCCTCCGTCATCCCAGTCCTAGAGTTAGGAGATTGGTACGCAACCCTCGACCTTAACGATGCATATTTTCAAGTGGCAATATTCACGTCCAAGTCAGCAGGTCCACCCTGGTGTGGTTCTTGGTGTACAGATGCAAATGGGGCCCTTGGGAATAAACTGTCCAGCAAGACTTGCAGGTGAAGGGAGCACGAAGTCACTGATTCAGCTAATTGGGTGTGTCTAGACTACAGGGTTTAGTCGACAAAAGTGGACTTTTGTCAACAAAACTATACCTGCGTCTACACTACTAGTGAGTTCTGTCAACATAACGTTGACAGAACTTGGCAGTTTTGTCGATGGCAGTAAACCTCATTCTACGAGGAATAATGCCTTTTGTCAACAGTTCTGTTGACAGAAGGCATTGCATCTACACTGTCTTTTGCGTCTACACTCTCATGTCGACAAAGTGGCTTGCTTTGTTGACAGAACTGGATGTAGTCTAGATGCTCTTTGTTGACAGTATCTGTCAACATAGCCACTGTCGACAAAAGCCTGTAGTCTAGACGTACCCTTGTGCTACGTCTAGACTGGCATGATTTTCTGCAAATGCTTTTAATGGAAAAGTTTTTCCGTTAAAAGCATTTGCAGAAAAGAGTGTCTAGATTGGCACGGACGCTTTTGCGCAAAAGCACTTTTTGCGGAAAAGCATCCGTGCCAATCTAGATGTGGTTTTACGCAGGAAAGCCCCGATCGCCATTTTCGCCAAAAGAACCCAAAATAACATTCACCTGTGTTCGATTGGTTGGGGGTGCAAAGGCCCGTAGGGCTTCAGTTTAGCTCTTGTAAATTCCCCTACCCTGGGCTCCCTAATATTCCACCAAAGGTTGAACTAATTGGGCTTTGTCTAGGAATGCCTTAAATCAATGATTTGTCAATAGTTGCAGTACCTGCAGAGTTTGAGCCTGCATTTCCTCACACTCCTTTCCCATTATTAAAATATCATCCACATAAGAGTACACCCACTCCTTGTCTGCAGCATCTAGGTTGTTAAGAACTGAAGTGATTGCTTAGCAGGCATATGTGGGACTAGAGTGAAAACCCTGTGAGACCCGTGTAATTCTGTTTATTCCCAAATGTAAAAGCTAATTGGTCCTGGTTCTCCAGGGCTAGTGGTAAAGCAAAAAAGCAGTTAGATAAGTCTACCATGGAGAACCACCGTGCCCCTAAGTGCAGGTGATCCAGAATGTTAGGGTGTGCAAAATCTTGCCACCTGTCTACACTGGCTGTGAGTATTTGTGCAAGAACACTGACTTTGTACTGTACAAAATCAGTAGTTCTTGCACAAATACTTTGATGCTCTCACTCAGGGATAAGCCCTCTTGCGCAAGTATTCTTTTGTGCAAATCTTGCCACCTGTCTACACTGGCCGTGAGTACTTGTGCAAGAACACTAACGTTCTAACGTATAAAATCAGTGCTTCTTGCGCAAAATATTCTGACACTTCCGCTCAGGGATAAGCCCTCTTGCGCACCTGTTCTTGCGCAAGAGGCCAGTGTAGACAGGCAACATCAATTTCTTGCGCAAGAAAGCCCAATGACTAAAATGGCCATCGGAGCTTTCTTGCGCAAGAGAACATGTACACTGGCATGGATGCTCTTGCGCAAAAGCACATCTTTTGTGCAAAGGCACATGCCAGTGTAGACGCTCTCTGGCTGTGTCTACATTGGCAAGTTTTTGCACAAATACTTTTAATGGAAGAGTTTTTCCATTAAAAGTATTTGTGCAAGAGAGCGTCTATACTGGCATGTGTCTTTGCGCAAAAGCATCCGTGCCAGTGTAGACGCTATCTTGCGCAAGAAAGCTCTGATGGCCATTTTAGCCATTGGGCTTTCTTGCACAAGAAATTAACGTTGCCTGTCTACACTGGCCTTTTGCGCAAGAACAGGTGCGCAAAAGGGCTTATCCCTCAGCGGGAGCGTCAAAGTATTTGCGCAAGAAGCACTGATTTTGTACATTAGAATATCAGTGTTGTTGCGCAAATAATCGCGGACGGTGTAGACAGGTGGCAAGATTTTGCGCAAAATCTTGCCAATGTAGACACAGCCTCTTACTCAAATACTCTAATGCAAAAACTCTTGCGTTAAAGAGTATTTGCACAAAATCTTGCCAATATAGATGTAGCCTGGAAGAGCTGAAATCACTGTTGCTGTGGGGAGCCTGACGCTATATTGCTGAGCTACTAGCAGAGCAGATTGCGGGGACGACTGGTGGGCACAGGTGGCCAGCAGAGTGGCTGGCGGGGACAACGTGCGGGGGGCCAGTAGGAGTGGCAGCAGGCAGCCAGTGGAGCAGCTGCAAGAGAAACCAGTTGGCGGCCAGGGGCATGGACCAAGATGGCTGGCGGAGCAGGGCAGTTCGTGGGATGGCTGAGGCGTGGGAAGCCTCCACCTCACAGGACAGCAGCTGGAGTGTGGCAGAGTGACTTGTGTTGACGATGGTAGCAGAACCCTATGGAGAGGCAGAGCCATCGACAGGCCACTTAAGGTGTATCAACCCCCACCCCTCTCCAGGTCGGGATGGTAAAACGCTGCCTGATGAACTTTTGAACCCTGGGGCAGCACTGACCCAGGGCAGAGATTTTTGGGGTGTCGGACTTTGGGACTTTGGGTGATTTTTTTGGGTTGTTGGACTCGAGACTCTTGGGGTGTTGGACTTTTGGGGACTGGGTGATTCGCAGCTGGGGGATGGGTCTTTGCTCATGTTTGGTCTATGAATCTGAGTTGTGGTGTTTTACCAATTTAATGCTGAGGTCGGTTACCTCATGTTATTAAAGATTTGCTGGTATACCAAGGCTCTGTGCTTGTGAGAGGGGAAGAATTGCCTCTTTGAGGTGCCCAGGGGTGTATGTAAGATTTCCCAGGTCACTGGGTGGGGGCTCGAGCCAGTGTTGTATTACCTTGTTGGGAGGAGACCCTCAGGGTATGTCTACACTGCAAAGTTAATTCGAACTAACAGATGTAAGTTCGAATTAACTTTAATAGGTGCTACACATACAAACCGCTAGTTCGAACTTAATTCGAACTAGCGGAGCACTTAATTCGAACTAGGTAAACCTCATTCTACGAGGACTAACGCCTAGTTCAAATTAACTAGTTCGAATTAAGGGCTGTGTAGCCACTTAATTCGAACTAGTGGGAGGCTAGCCCTCCCCAGGTTGCCCTGGTGGCCACTCTGGGCACCACCAGGGAAACTTGTCTGCCCTCCTCCCGACCCCGGAGACCTTAAAGGGGCACGGTCTGGCTACGGTGCCCATGCCAGGTGCAAGCCTGCCAGCACCCAGCCAGCAGACCCTGCACCTGGCACGGCACGAGCCAGCCACCCGCTGCCACCCAGGCCTCCGCCTTTTCCCGGGACCAGGCTGGCGGCTCCCTGGAGCCTGCCCGGGGCCGCAAGAAGCGGGCACCCACCTGGGCTAGTACGGAGATCGTGGACCTCATCCAGGTTTGGGGGGAAGCCTCCAACATCCACGATCTCCGCACTAGGCACAGGAAAGTGGCCATCTAGGGTAGGATAGCTGCCAGCCTGGCCACCCAGGAGCAGGTGTGCAGGAAAATCAAGGTGGTCCAGTGAGCTTAGAACGTAAGAACGGCCGTACTGGGTCAGACCAAAGGTTCATCTAGCCGAGTAGCCTGTCTGCCGACAGCGGCCAACACTAGGTACCCTGGAGGGGATGGACCAAAGACACTGACCAAGCCATTTGTCTCGTGCCATCCATCTCCAGCCTTCCACAAACAGAGGGTAGGGACACCACTCCTACCCCCTGGCTAATAGCACTCCATGGACCCAACCTCCATGAATTTATCTAACTTCTCTTTAAACTCTGTTATAGTTCTAGTCTTCACAGCCTTCTGCAGCAAGGAGTTCCACAGGTTGACTATTTGCTTTGTGAAGAAGAACTTTCTGTGTGCTTAGAGGCACATACTTGGACAGCCGTTTCTCAGCTTCTACCTACCTAGGTAAGAACAAAAGGAAAAAAAATGATGCAGCACTTTAAAGGCTAACAAGAGAGTTTATTAGGTGATGAGGTTTCGTGGGGCAGACCCACTTCCTCAGACCATATTCTGCAAGTGAATTGGTATGACCACAAAGGAATACAATGAAGAAAGCAAACACATTATAAACCAGGTGTGGCAAAGAAAAAAAATTCTCACAAACCAAGAAAAAAATTGCAGCTCCTGATGGAACCCAGAACTGTTCAGGTCAGCTGCTCTCACGGCCGAGCTGCTGTGTGCCGCATGTGTGGTCACAGCCCACACTGTTCCGCTCACAGCCCCCAGTACACTGCGTCATATCCTGCTTGTGTAGGCCGGATCACACACAGCGTCCCAGCCTGCATGCGCTAGCAGCCGGCTGCTGAGCGCAGGCAGTGGCGAGGGCTCTGGGTGCAGTGGGACCCGGGCATAAGATTAGTCGGAGAGGGGGATTGGGTTAGAGCGGGGAGGGGCAGTGTCTGGCTCTGGGGAAAGGGAGGAGAGGGGAGAGGGGTGAGCATGGCATGCCAGCCGTTCAGCACATGCGCCTCAGCACCTGGAAGGAGTGGCTGTAGTGGCAGTGGCTCCACCTCCAGGACCCGAGAATTAGGTTAGAGTGGGGGAGGGGAGAAGGAGAATTGGTATGGGGGGCAGTGCCTGGCTCTGGAGGGGGATTGGATTTGAGAGGGGGGGCATGTGCTTGGCTCGGGGGGGATTGGGTTAGGGGTGTATTTGCCTGCTCTGGGAAAGGGGAGGCGGATTGGGTTACAGCAGGGGGGGGTGCCTGGTTCTGGGGAATGGGAGGGGGATTGAGTTAGAGTGGGGGGAGTGCCTGAGGGAAGGGAGGGAAAGAGCAGCAAGCACACTTCCTGAGACCCAGAATCCCCAGGTACTGGCCCCAGCTGTTTCTGTCCCCTCCCCCTGGCCGGACCCCTCCCACGAGTACCCTACCCCAGCACCCACCAGCACCCTGCCCCAGCGCCCTGTCCCCTGCTCCCACCAACACAGTTGGGGCCACATTAGTGAGGCTTGGGGGGTTTTGGAGCAGGGTTTTTTTTGCATGTCACTTATGTGGCCCCCGTTCGTGACCCCTGACTCAAAACAGGTTCCCCTCCCCTCTCATAAATGAAGACAATGCTGAAACGTTGTGTGTTTGACATAATATTTTATTTAAAAATGAAGCCTGGACAACACGCCCCCAATTGGAGCCAACCCCCCCCATCTAACCACAGCATCATACCACTCCTACACTCCCCAGACCCCAAACTTGAGCCTATCATACACTGGAACCCTGTCCTGAGTCTCTCACATCCCCAAACTCCTGCACCCCCATATCCCCAAGTCTTCTGCCACAACACTCCTGCACCATCCACACACTGCAAATCTGTGTCCTGAGCCCATCATACTCCCAGCCTCTCTGCCCTGAGCCCCACATGCACCCCAGCCCAAATTCCTGCACCCTCACAGCCACAAGCCTGCAGCTTGCTGAGCACCCCAACCCTAACCTGACCCCAACACTCTCCAGCTTGGAGCCCCCTCCCTGAGCCAGCATCCTCTTCTCTACTTCCCCCTGCACCCAAATTCCCTCCCAGAGTTTGTACTTCTCACCCCTTCTCAGTGCTTTTTTTGTGATGTTATGCCCCGGGATGGTGTACCGGCACCTATTTTCCCCAAGCATGGTTTTTTTTCTCTCTCTAAACAACTCTCCTCCCGGCTGTTCGCACTCTATTCACCGCTGTTTTGGCTCTTAGTCAAACAGGTTGGCCACCCCGGTTACAAACTAACAAATCAGCTACTAGAACAGAAGGTAAGGAAGGGTATGTCTACACTACAGCGCTAATTCGAACTAACTTAGTTCGAATTAGTTAAGTCGAACTAAGCTAACTTGAACTAATGCATCTAGAACTAAAAACTAGTTCGAATTAGCGTTTTGCTAATTCGAACTAGCGCGTCCACACTGATTGGACGCAGGGGCGCATTTAAGGGCGGCTGAAACCAGTTCTGGCAGGGCATCAGGTCAGTAGTTGCTTTGTGTGGCTGCTGTCTGAGGCTATCTGAGGCTCGTGGTTAAAGGGACCCCCCTGGACAGCCGGTTCTCAGCTTTTCCTGCTTGCTTGCCAACCTCGCCGAGGGACAGCAAAGCGTTGATCTCTGCGCCCGTGTGTGTCGGTGCTTCCCTTCGGGGACGCCGCCGCAGGTGGCAACATGGAGCCAGAGCTCGCCCTGCACCTTCTGGTGCACTTTCTGAACTTGCTGCTGCAAGCCTGCCAGCAATGGCTCGAGGCTGCCTGGCACCTCCTGGTGCACGTCAGCCCCCTGCCTCTCCACCTGGCCGCCCTGGGGGCTGTGGAGGAGCCGCGGCGGCGCCCCGGCACTGGCGTGCCCCGCCGCATCTGGCGTCTGGACACCAGCACCGACTGGTGGGGCCGCATCGTCCTGGAGCGCTGGGACGACCGACAGTGGACCCAGAACTTCAGGATGAGGAGGGACACCTTCCTGGAGCTCTGCGAGTGGCTCGCCCCTGCTTTTCGCAGAAGGGACACTCACATGAGGCCCGCCATCCCCCTCCAGAAGCGTGTGGCCATCGCCCTCTGGAAGCTCTCCACGCCGGACAGCTACCGATCCGTCGGGAACCAGTTCGGCGTGGGGAGATCCACCGTTGGAGTGGTGCTCATGCAGGTATGGCACTCGTCGGCCACTGCGCCGGGGGTGGAGGAGGGCTGCAAGGAGGGGGTGGGCCTCCCCAGGGACAAAGGGGGGGAGGGAGGCGAAAGCGCCCCGCACCGGAGGGGTCGGTCTGTCCCGGCCGTACTACACGCCGCCAGGGGGGTTGCTTCCAGGAGTGGGGCGCGGGGCACTGCCAGGGCACAAATGCTCCCAGCCACCCGGGCGCCCCACTGATTGGCGCTTTGCTGTGTCTCTCTCCGCAGGTGGTCAAGGCCATCAACCAGGTGCTGCTCCGCAGGTTGGTCCACCTCGCCGACCCGGACTCCGTCATCCGGGGATTCGGCGCCCTCGGCTTCCCCAACTGCGGGGGGGCCATCGACGGGACGCACATCCCCATCCGTTCCCCAGAACACCAGGCGTCCCGGTACGTCAACCACAAGGGGTACTTCTCCATCCTCCTGCAGGCCGTGTGTGACCACCGGGGACAGTTCACGGACATTAATGTGGGCTGGTCCGGCAAAGCACACGACACACGGGTGTACCGCAACTCCTCCGTGTACCAGCGGCTGCAGGACGGGACCTTCTTCCCAGACCGCCACATCAGGGTCGGGGACGTGGACATGCCCGTGTGCCTGGTGGGGGATGCTGCCTACCCACTGCAGCCATGGCTGATGAAGCCCTACCCGGGGCACCTCAATCCCTCCCGTCAGGCCTTCAATGCCAGGCTGACCAGGGCCCGCATCGTGGTGGAGGGGGCCTTTGGGCGACTGAAAGCCCGCTTTCGATGCCTCCTCACCCGTCTGGACCTGGCCGAGCACAACATCCCTCCCGTGGTGGCAGCATGTTGTGTGCTCCACAGTTTATGTGAGAGAAAGGGGGAGGCTTTCCTGCCAGCCTGGATGGCTGAGGCTGACCACATGGCTGGCCACTACAGTCAGCCCCGCACCGCCGCCATCCGGGAAGCCCAGCGGGGGGGCCGTCCGGATCCATGAAGCCCTGCGGGAGAGCTTCCAGGTGGAGGAGGAGGACTGACCTCTCCCTGCATGCCCCACTGGGGCCTTCTTCCACCCTACCCCCCCTTCCCCTTTCCCCTCCCTACCTACTGTCAAATAAAGACACCTGTTTTTCAAACAAAAACGTCTTATTATTTAACATAACTGGGGTGGGGGGAGGGAGAAAGGAGGGTGGAAGAGGGGAGGGGGAAACCTGGGACGAGGGAGCTGGAAGGTGAGGGAAGGGAGGAAGGGAAAGGAAAGCTCAGGGGTGGGGGGGTCCGGCTGCCTCTCCTGTCCCGCAACACTGCGGGTCCGGGGGCGTCGGTGGGGAATGGTTGTGGAGGGTGGGGCAGGAGGGACGGGGTGTATGGAGGAAGCAGCAGCGGGAGCAGGGGGATCAGAAGGGGGAGCAGGGGGAGCAGGAGCAGGGGGAGCAGGAGGAATTGGGAAGCGGTCGAGCAGGCTCTGGAGGTGGCCTCGCAGGGCACGGCCCTGCTCCTCCAGTGCCTCCAAGCTCCTCCAGCGCAGCCTCAGGTCCTCCTGGATGCGGAGCTGTTGCTCCAGGAACCAGAGGTGACACCTCTGGTACTCCTCCTGGTTCCTGGCTCTCCTGCTGGCCCGGGTGCGGGTGGCTGCTGCAGGTGGGGTGGTGTGCCCTGCAGTCCCGGGTGCTTCGGCTGTGGTGAAACAAGAACAGCGGTCAATTACCCCAGGGGCCCAGGTGTGTGAAACCCAGCTCCCCTCTGCAAGGCCAGGGCCCCTGCAGGATCCCCAGCTGCTGCTCCGTGGTGGGCAAGGCCCAGGCGCACGGTCCCTGGGCTCCCTCTCACCCTAGCCCCCCCGTACACATAAGGGGAGCACGATGGTACTCACATGTGGATGCCTCCCCAGCCTCGGATGACACAGGCGAGCGGCTCTGTGGGGTGCCTCGGGGGTCCCGGGTCCTGGGCAGGCTGCCCTCCTCCTCCTCCGTCTCTGGGAGCGGTCCCTCTGCCCCAGGGTCTATCACGTCCCGGGGGGCAGTGACGGCATGAGCCCCCAGGAGGTGGTCCAGAGCCTGGAAGTGGGGGCACGCCTCCGGGTCAGCCCCTGGCAGGCAGGCCCGGGAGTAGGACTGCTGCTGGTCCTTGATTTTCCAGCGCACCTACTCCCGGCTGCTCTGGTGGCCCCTGGCAGCCATGCGGCTGTAGACTGCCGCATTCCTGTGGCTAGTGCGGAGATTGTGGACATTGGAGGCTTCCCCCCCCCCCAACCTCGATGAGGTCCACGATCTCCGCACTAGACCACGCGGGCGCCCGCCTCTTACCGCCCCGGGCAGGGTCCTGGGAGCCGCCAGGCTGGTCCCGGGAAGAGGGGGAGGGCTGGGTGTCATCGGGTGGCTGGCTCATGGGGTGTCAGCTGCTGGGTGTGCTGGCACGGGTGCTGGCAGCCTTGCAACTGGCACAAACTGTGTAGCCAGCCCGTGGCCCTTTAAGGGCTCCGGGGCCGGGAGGGGGGTAGTAGAGTTTCCCTGGTGTTGGCCAGAGTGGCCACCAGGGCAAGCTGGGAAGGGTTAGCCTCCCACTAGTTCGAATTAAGGGTCTACACAGCCCTTAATTCGAACTAGTAAATTCGAACTAGGATTAATCCTCATGGAATGAGGATTACCTAGTTCGAACTAAGCGCTCCGTTAGTTCAAATTAAATTCGAACTAACGGAGCACTAGTGTAGCGCCTATGAAAGTTAGTTTGAACTAACGTCCGTTAGTTCGAACTAACTTTGTAGTGTAGACATACCCGAAGAGACAAGGAAGGAGGAAATAGCTTATTGTAAGCCAATAAGGGGCTAATCTGGAGTTACTACAAATATCAAAAGGTGGGGAGGCTGTCTTTGTAAGGTAATTAGCATCTTTATTAAGGCCCATTCATAACGTGTTGAATTTAAGCATAAATACAAGTTCTGAAGTCTCCCTCTGTAACCAGATTACACATTACAAAGTCAGCCTCCCCACATTTGATATACGCAGTAGCTCTAGATTAGCTGTTTATTGACTTACAATAAACTGTTTCCTTCTTCTTTGTCTCTTCCTTGCCCTTTGTACCCATCTTCAGTTCTAGTAGCTGATTTGTTAGTTTATAATCGGTTTACTTTCTTCATTGTATTCCTTTGTTATATGGTCATGCAAATTCACTTTCAGAATATGATCTGAGGAAGAGGGTCTGCGCCATGAAAGCTCATCACCTAGTAAACTATCTTGTTAGTCTTTAAAGTGCTATATACTTTTTTCCTTTTGTTTTACTAAGATCAGACTAACACGGCTACCTCTCTTCTACCTGCCTAGGTGTGCTCACTACCTCTCCGAGGGACAGCAAAGCATTTGCAGTGCGTGCTCTGGTTGACCTGCTTCAGGACACCACAGCACTCCTTGCCATGGAGTCAGAGCTGCATCTGGGCACGCGTGGCCCCACACTGCCATGCTGCAGTTTCTACAGGCTGCCTTCATGGCCCTGCATGAGCTCATCATTAAGAAGCTCTATCAGAGTGTGGGAGCAATGCCCTTGCAACTGCACCCGATGGTAGAGCTACACTTCTAGAGGCTGGACATTGAAGGGGAAATCTCGCTCCCCTGGGGTACAGAGACCCCAGAAGGGTCCGAGGCCGGAGGTCAAATCAGTGAGGCAGGAGAGAAACTTAGAAGAGAAAACTTTATGATGCATGCATGCAGGCTGTCACTTCCAAGAGTGAAGCAGCAGCCCTGACACACAGATTCAGGGAATCTTTATACAGTATGCTTAGACAGTTCAGTTGTGGATTGTTCTTCTTTAACATATCAAAGTCTCAGCAGAAGTACTCTGAGACTTCTGTTCACCCCAGGAGTGCTAGAAGTAAGTTTTTACAGTACACAAAGCCACATGAGAACTTGAGTGGAGAAGTCTACAAGGCAAACTGTGACAAAGATAAGAGTTTACATGATAATTTGTGACAGACTAGGAGTATCCATGAATTTGAGATAGTCATTTGTAAGGGTCTTTGATTAGAGTTAATTTGATTCTCTCTGTTACAGGAAGAGAGGCCTGGAAAACTTTTTAACCCTTACAGCAGTTTTCTTTAGAGAGTTTTGATTTTTGCACAGTCCCCCCTTTAGACACAATTGGAGTTATTGGATTTTCCCCACAATTCCCCCCTTTAATACTCCTATTGGAGTATTACTCAAAGTTATTCTAGACATTCTTAGGTATTTTTCTTTTGCTGGGATGAATTCTTATCTTAGAGGGAGGTTTTCTTTATCAGTTGGGTAAATGATCCACTGCCCATTCACCCCCAGATCTTTACCAGTGCCAATATTGCTTTTAAAACATAAGGGAAACATAAGGGAAGCATTCCCTGATGGATGTAATGCTTGAGTAAGGGGAATCTCTGAGGCAATTAGATTTTTATGCCAAATCTGCCTGTTCCCCCCCATGACTATGTACTTTTGGCACAGTGTTATCATTCTGGGCATTTACCCACTCCCGATCTCCTGTAGAGTACTGACTACCAGTAGATCTGAATTTTAGGGGTCTGGTCCACAGGGAGGCAGGAGTTGGGATAAACTGTAATGGTAAAAGGCCTTCAGAGCCTTCTATAAGCTGTTCACATATCCAACAGTCACTTGTATTGGTGAGGGACACAACCTTTTGCAGGGCTTCCCAAAAAGGGTGGGGAAAGTTATATACTAAGGCTATTCTGACTACTAAAAGAAGGAAAACAATCCTCATCCTAGTATAGTATCTTAAATTTCTAAAGTAGAAAGGATAATAATAATAATAATATAGTAATTATCTAGCAACTAGCAAAGCAGTCTTTTAACTAAACTTAATCAGTTAGTATTGTTTGGCTTGCCTCTGCAGGCACTCTTCGAGATTTCGTAGTCTCTTAGTTCACTCAATACTGGAATGGATTCCCCTTTGTGAGAGCTACAGGGCGCCAGGCTCACCTGTAGGTCTTTGCTGGTACAGTCCTACCTCTCAGGTTGTACCTCGAAGCTCCTGGTGGAGGCCGGTTTGGTAACAGTCTGGTTTGAGAGTTTGCCGCCTCGGTCCGCTGAACCTCGTCCTCAGGTGATTCCTCCGGGGAGGGGTCCTGGGTGACGGGGTCAATCAGCTCTGTGGGATCTGCAGTTCGGCGTACATGACTTGCGTGGATCCACGAGGGGCCCTCCTTCACCTTTACTGCTGTGTGGGTGATGAACAGCAATTGGAACGGTCCTTCCCACCGGGCTGTCAGGGAATTCTTTCTGCGATGTTCCTTCACGAACACGTAGTCGCCTGGTTGGATGTTGTGGCACGGTACATCAGTAGGTACTGGGAGGGCTTCCTTTACCCGCAGGTGCAAGCTCTCCTAACTGCATTTTATGTCTAGGTTTCTTCTTTCTGTGTGGCTGCTAGCCTGTGGGCCTCCTGCAACATTAAACTGCTTACAAATCAAACATGAATTAGATATTCTTGAGAGCTTCTAGGTGCACGCCTGGGGCGTACCATTGTTTTGGGATTTGTGAGGCCACCCCCCTTTTGCTCATGTGTGTCATTTGATGAGACACCTGAGCAAGCTGCCATGTGAGAGATTTTTGGGGCGACTGGGCAGCCATCAGGTGCACCCATTATCCCAGCTGGGGATAAGGAGCAGCCTGCTTTCTCCCAAAGGTTTCTCTCTTCAGGTTGAGCAGCTTGCTGTAGTTCTATCAGGTCCTGCAAAGAAACAGGGAGGGAAAGAGAGACCAGAATCTGAAAGGGAGCCAGAGGTCCATGTGCTGCCGCATGTCTGGCTGCTGCATCAGCATTCCCATTACCCAGAGAAACAGGATCAGTGGCACCTGTGTGGGCCGGGCAATGGGTAATAGAGAGGGATGTGGGTAGCTGAATAGCATCAAGGAGTTGGGAGATAAGGGGACCATGAGAGATAGCAGAGCCAGAAGAGGTAAGGAAACCTTGTTGTTTCCAAATTTGTCCTGTGGCATGACAGACAGAGAAAGCATACTTTGGGTCAGTATAAATGGCAGCAGACTGTCCGGAAGCTAAAAGGCAAGCACGAATTAAAGCGATGAGCTCAGCAGCCTGAGCTGATTTTGATTCCTGGAAGAGAAAAGAACCTCTAAAACATTATTATCTGAGACCACTGCATATCCAGCCTTTAGTTTACCAACTGAATTTCTTTTACATGAGCCATCAGTATACAATACAAGATCTGCATTTTCCAGCAGTTGATCAGACAAATTTTTGGGGAGGTTTTACACAGTGCTCAAGCAATTCTTCACAGTTATGGGTATGTGCTTTACCATTAGAGGGTAAAGGAGAAAAAGTAGCTGGGTTAAGTACATTACATCTTTGAATTACCACATTTGGGAAAGAGAGGATAACATTCTCATACAGGGTTTGTCTCTGAACAGATAGGTGCTGAGTGCGGTGTCGCTGTAAGAGAGCAGAGACAGCATGAGGGACCTGTAAGATAATGCTGTGGCCTAATGTGACAGGTTGGGCCTTTTTAAAGTAATTCAGCAGCAGCTGCAACAGCCTTCAGACAAAGTGGGAACCCACGGGCTACTGAGTCCAGTGTTGCAGAAAAATAAGCTACTGGACGAGGTGTGGGCCCAAGGGGCTGACAGAGAACTCCAGCTGCAATTCCATCCTGTTTATGACAAAACAGAGTAAAAGGCTTGCTATATTTAGGTAAGCCTAGAACAGGTGGCTGTGAGAGAAGAGTTTTAAGGGAAAGGAAAGCAGATTCACATTCTGGGGACCAGGTCACTGGGTCAGGAGCTAAGATTAAGAATAGAATAGTAAGGGGTTTGGTGAGTTCAGAAAAGTTAGGAATCCATTGTCTGCAATATCTTGCAGTACCCAGAAATTTGTGTACCTGACTTTGGTGAAAGGGTGAGGAATGGAAAAACCATGTGAGATTCGCTCAGGTGTTAACTGGCGGCCATCTCCTGAAAATAAATGTCCTTAAGTACTGAACTCTTTGTTTTACAAACTGCAATTTGGCTTTGGAAGCCTTGTGACCCTTATTAGCAAGACACTTTAACACATATGAGGTATCAGTTTTACATCTTTCCTTAGTTTTACTAGCAATTAGCACATCATCAACATACTGAACTAACACAGAACTGCAGGGAAGAGAGAGAGAATTAAGGTCAGTTTTTTAAAAACCTGAGAAAACAAAGTAGGGCTTTTACAATAACTTTACAAAAACATGTCCAGGTTAATTGATGACCCTGAAAGGAAAAGGCAAAGAGAAATTGGGAATTCTTATGCACTGGAATAGAAAAATAGGCAGAACATAAATCTATTACAGAAAACCAGGTTAGGTACTACTGGAAATCTAGGGATTACAAACTTATTAATGACTCTTAGGTCTTCTACAAATCTATAGATTTGCTTTTTCACAGGTAGTATAGGTGTATTACATGGTGAAGTTGTATAAACAAGTATCCCTTGTTTAAGGAGGGAAGAGATTACAGGCTTAATGCCCTCTTGTGCCTCCCTATCCAATAGATACAGGGCTACCCTTGGGAAAGGCTTGTTGTGTCTGTATGTTATTTGCACTGGTGTTGCAGAGGCTAGCAACCCCACTTCATTCACATGGGCTGCCCACAATGTCTCTGGGACATCTGAGAGGTCCAGGAGGGGTGTATGTCCTGAGGTCTCATCAGATTCCTCTGAGAGTAGTAATGCCATCAAATTTGGAGCCTGATAGGGGGGAAGGTCAACAAAGATCCCTTCCTCTCTACAGAGAAGGTTTGCACCCAATTTACACAACAAGTCAGGTCCCATAAGGTTTACAAGAGAAAAGGGAGATAACAGGAAAGAATGTTCAGCTGACAAGGGTCCAAAGCGGGTGGGGGTGCAGATGGCACATCTGGGGAATCAAGCTGTTTCTTTAGAGTAGCCAATTCTTGCTGCAGCTTTTCAATAGAATCTTTTTTGCTAGCCATAATGCTCTGATTTTTTTTTTACTGCCACATCCTCCCAGAGACACCAATATTCCATCTGGTTAGGATGTTTTTCCTCGAGGAAAACTCTAAGATAAGCAAGCTTTTGTAAGTCAAAGCTCTAGTTGCCATTTATTCTGGGAATTCCCCTGAGTATAGCCATTCCAAATGCTCAATAATTCCTTAAGTCTCCTTAGTTTTAAACCTGCAGGCAATACCTAGCTGACTGATCATCTGAGACAAGGGAGTCCCAGGCTGTGAGAAACCTTTTCTCTCAGTAGGAGACAGACTTGAGGGAGCAATCTTATCCATGTTAGCACTGTCTTGTCCAAGGACAGCACAGGAGCCCAACAGTACTACCCTCTCCAAGGATAGCACAGGCGTCCAGCAACACTACCCTCTCCAAGGATAGTGTGGGAGTCCACACAAACTGTCAGCTTCACTCATACTCCTTATGTGCCGGGGGAAACCGCCCTTGCTTTCAGCAGCTGTGCAGTGACACTGACAGCACTGGTGCGGCTGCAGTCCCACTCCGGACTTCACTCACTCAAAACCATGTGCTTGGACTCGCCACCAATCAGTCAGCAACAACAACAACAACAACAAAATCCAACCCCTATTTGGCTATACCCAGTGTTTTCGTTTTAAGTTTCCCTCAAGCCTCTTGACAAAAAATTTTAAGTAAAAGATGACTCTTACCGCCAGCCGGTCCAGCTGGTGACGAGAACAGGGAGGCGGACTGGGGGATTTTAAATGGATCCCTTACCCTTCAGATGCGCGCTGTAGTCCGTTCCCATTCCCCGTCATCAGCCTTTCCAACTGGAGTTCCAAGCCATCCCACTTCTGACACCAAATTGAGGGGGAAATCTCGCTCCCCTGGGGTACAGAGCCCCCAGAAGGGTCCGAGGCCGGAGGTCAAATCAGTGAGGCAGGAGAGAAACTTAGAAGAGAAAACTTTATGATGCATGCATGCAGGCTGTCACTTCCAAGAGTGAAGCAGCAGCCCTGACACACAGATTCAGGGAATCTTTATACAGTATGCTTAGACAGTTCAGTTGTGGATTGTTCTTCTTTAACATATCAAAGTCTCAGCAGAAGTACTCTGAGACTTCTGTTCACCCCAGGAGTGCTAGAAGTAAGTTTTTACAGTACACAAAGCCACATGAGAACTTGAGTGGAGAAGTCTACAAGGCAAACTGTGACAAAGATAAGAGTTTACATGATAATTTGTGACAGACTAGGAGTATCCATGAATTTGAGATAGTCATTTGTAAGGGTCTTTGATTAGAGTTAATTTGATTCTCTCTGTTACAGGAAGAGAGGCCTGGAAAACTTTTTAACCCTTACAGCAGTTTTCTTTAGAGAGTTTTGATTTTTGCACAGTCCCCCCTTTAGACACAATTGGAGTTATTGGATTTTCCCCACAACATCAATTCCAACTGGTGGGACCGGCTGGTGATGGAGCAGTGGGATGACCTGCAGTGGCTCCACAGCTTCAGAATGGGGAAGGAGACATTCCTGAGTTGTGTGGCTGACTTGCCATTGTCCTTCGTCGACGTGACACCCAGATGCGACTTGCCGTCCCCCTGGAGAAGCGAGTGGCCATCTCCGTCTGGAAGCTCACCACACCAGACAGTTACCAGTCTGTGGACAACCAGTTTGGTGTTGGAAAGTCCACTGTCAGGGCCCTCCTCATGGCCTGCAGTCCCTGAGGGGGGGGGGGGGAGTATGGGAAAGGGGAATGCTAAGGAAAGGGTGGTTGGCGCTTCGAGGGGTGGGCTTCGGGGGGGAAGCCCCATCCCCGGGGAGTTCTGCAGTTTCACCCTCACACAATCCTGTGGGGGGGTGGCTTCATAGGGGTGGCTCCTGGGTTGTTTGGGGGGGGCGCAGGGACCTCTCAAGGGCTCAGGCATCCCCTTTGTTTTCTGTTTTGTGTCTTTGTCTCCTTCTGCCGGTGATGAGGGCCATAAGCACCATCCTGCTGCACTGGGTCATCTGCCTGGGAGACCTGCACCCCATCATGGCTGGAGCTTCCCCAACCGTGGGGGGCTATTGATGGAACCTACATCCCCTTCTGCTCCCCAGAACACCATCCCGCCCAGTGCATAAACTGAAAGGGATATTTTTCAGTGGTCCTACAGTCCCTGGTCGACCACCACAGACAGTTCAGTGTCATTTTTGTTGGCTGTTTGGGGAGGGGGCATGACGCCCGGGTCTTCCTCAACTCCAGCCTGTACCAGAAGCTGGAGGCTGGCACTTTCTTCCCTGAGCACAACTTCAGATGCCATTGTGCATCGTAGAGGACACAGCCTACCCCCAATGCCATGGCTGATGAAGCCATAGAGCAGCCATCTGGACCCAAACAGGGATCGTTTCTATGCCCGCCTGGGCAGGGCCTGCATCTAGGCAGAATGCACCATTGGGCACTTGAAGGTGAGGTTCAGATGCGTCCTGCTCCTCCTCAATGTGGGGGAGCACAACATCCCCCAGGTAATGTCAGCTTGGAGAGGAAGGGGGAGGCCTTCCTTCCGGGGTCAAAGGCAGAGGCTGGCTGGGAGGGAAGGGCTTTTGAGCAGCTGCACACAGCTGCCAGCTGCCCGGCCCATCAACTAGGGGTGCGCATCTAGGAAGCTGAGGGAGTGTTTCTCTGAAGGACCCCAGTAACTCTCCCCAGGCCCTCCCCACTCAGGGCCTGTGCCTTGCCCCACTCTGCCTTTTCCACAACAACCTGCCCTTCCCCCCAACAACTCCCCTTCCCTGCAGACAAAACAAAAACTACTGTTTGGATTTTTAAAAAGTCTGTTTCCTTTTTTTATTTGGGATAAAAGTAATTGGGAAGGAGGGGGGGGCTGAGAATCTGGCTATGGGGAGGGGTGGGTAAGAACCTTGGAGGAGGGAGGAGAGGCTCAGAGCTGGGGCTGAGACTGGCATGTGGTTTGGGTGGTAGTTCTGCCTCTTGTGCGGAGATCTGAGGGGTGGGGGGGTCCTTGGAGAACAGGGGCATGGGCAGGACTGGGGGCTAGAGTGGGATCAGGCATGGCAGAGGCGGCAGGGCTGGCATGGTAGGGGGGGGCAGGGGCTGGCATGGCAGGGAGAGCAGGGACAGGAGCCGAGTTCATCTTCATTTCCCGGACAGTGGCACAGATGATGTGGCCCTGCTGCAGCAGCTCAGTCCATATCTGGGCCTGTGATTGTGCGACATTCCGGATCATCTGGGTGAGCATCTGTTGCATATTCATGAGGACGGACACATTCTCCCTCATTAGGTCCTCATGCACCCTCCAGTGCCTGTGGCTCCCCTTGGGTCAGGCAGCTGCCTCGTAAGCTGGTGATCGCCCCACAGTCATAGCTGGTCTGGCTGGGAAGAATAAAGAGAGGTAGTAGGTCAACCTGTCCCTTAGGCCTTGCCCTCATCAGCAAGCTGAGAGCAACAGTTCTAGGGTCAGAGGAGCAATGCCATTTGTCACCATGCTTCCCGCCCCTCCACCCCATCCCATCCCATAGACAAGCAGGCAAGGGAAGTGTCTGGCCACACTGGAATCCCATGGCTGGGAGAAGGACCTCGAATAGCCTGGCCTTCCATCAGTGCCACACACACACCTGCATCTGGCAGCCCTGTCCCCGGGAGCAGGTGGTGCCTTGAGCATGCAGGCATGCCTGTGTGCCATGTGCAGCACTCCAGAGTCTATGTGCGGGCATGCATATGCCCTTGTCTCCAGCCTCCTTCCAGCGGTGGCTGGAGGTGGGAGGGCATTCCCGCCCCCTCCCCGGGTCAGAAATGTGTCTGGCCTCCCCCAGAGCCAGTGATCAGGAGCCCAGGGATGCTCCAGGGCTGCCTCCTGGGGCTGCATGGTGTAACCCTGGGATTTTGTAACTAAGAAGTCAGTGAGGGTATGGAATGAGGTGTACCGGTAGTTCGGAACAGGAAGCCTAAGCCGAACTACCTAGTTTGTGCCGCGTGTAGCCGCGGGCATGGAGTCTGAACTAGCGGACATTTAAAAATGGCGGCGCCCGGCAATATGCAAATGAAGGGAGCAGGAAGGAATCCATTGATCATCCTTCATGTAGGAACAAATGATAGGTCTAGATTCTTGCTGGAACGAATTAAGGGAGACTATGCTAGGCTGGGAAGGATGCTCAAGGAAATTGAGGCTCAGGTGATCTTTAGTGGGATTCTGCCTGTTCCTAGAGAAGGGCAACTAAGATGTGACAGGATTATGATGATCAATAGATGGCTTAGGCAGTGGTGCTATAAGGAGGGCTTTGGGATGTATGGTCACTGGGAGGCATTTATGGACAGAGGACTGTTCTCTAGAGATGGACTTCACCTAAGTAGGGAGGGAAATAGACTTCTAGGATGGAGGCTGGCTCAACTTATTAAGAGAGCTTTAAACTAGGAATTTGGGGGAGACGGTTGGGAGATGTCCAGGTAATCTCTACGCTAGATTTTAACACTGAGAGGGAGGAAAACGAAGTAAGAAAGGATATAGCTGGGGGTGGGAGAATGAACATGAGGAAGGGTGGGGTGGATACTAGTCTAATAGGTCATTTTGGAGGTATAACGTCTGTGCCAAATTGGGTAAAGAATGTGAGTGAGGCCAAACAGCAAAAATTAAGATGTTTGTACACCAATGCGAGGAGCCTAGGTAACAAAAAGGAGGAACTAGAGCTATCGGTCCAGGAAGTGAAACCAGTTATTATAGGAATAACAGAAACATGGTGGAATACTAGGCATGACTGGAGTACAGGTATTGAAGGGTATGTGCTGTTTAGGAAAGACAGAAATAAGGGTAAAGGTGGTGGAGTCGCATTGTATATCAAAGATGAGGTAGATTGTAAAGAAATAAAAAGTGATGGAATGGAGAAGACAGAGTCCGTTTGGACAAAAATCACATTGGGGAAGAAAACTATCAGATCCTCCCCTGGGATAGTGCTTGGGGTGTGTTATAGACCACCAGGATCCAATTTGGATATGGATAGAGACCTCTTTAATGTTTTTAATGAAGTAAATACTCATGGAAACTGTGTAATCACGGGAGATTTCAACTTTCCAGATATAGACTGGAGAACAAGTGCTAGTAATAATAATAGGGCTCAGATTTTCCTAGATGTGATAGCTGATGAATTCCTTCATCAAGTAGTTGCTGAACCAACAAGGGGGAATGCTATTTTAGATTTGGTTTTGGTGAGTAGCGAGGACCTCATAGATGAAATGGTTGTAGGAGACAACCTTGGCTCGAGTGATCATGAGCTAATTCAGTTTAAATTAAATGGAAGAATAAACAAAAATAAATCTGAGACTAGGGATTTTGATTTCAAAAGGGCTAACATAATAAATTAAGGAAATTAGTTAGGGAAGTTGATTGGACTAAAGAAATTATGGATCTTAAAGTGGAGGAGGCCTGGAATTATTTTAAGTTAAAGTTGCAGAAGCTGTCAGAAGCCTGTATCCCAAAAAAGGGGAAACTATTTAAAGGCAGGTATTTTAGACCAAGCTGGATGAGCAAGCATCTCAGAGAGGTGATTAAGAAAAAGCAGAAAGCATATAAGGAGTGGAAAATGGGAGGGATCAGTAAAGAAAGCTACCTTATTGAGGTTAGAGCATGTAGGGATAAAGTGAGAAAGGCTAAAAGTCAGGTAGAGTTGGACCTTGCAAAGGGAATTAAAACCAATAGTAAAAGGTTTTATAGCCATATAAATAGGAAAAAAACAAAAAAAGAAGTAGGACCGCTAATTACTAAGGATGGGGTGGAGGTTAAGGATAATCTAGGAATGGCCCAATATTTGAACAAATACTTTGCTTCAGTCTTTAATGAGGCTAATGAAGAGCTTAGGAATAATGGTAACTTAACAAATGGGACTAAAGATAAGGAGGTAGATATTACCATATCCGAGGTAAAAGCCAAACTTGAACAGCTTAGTGGGAGTAAATCGGGGGGCCCAGATAATCTTCATCCAAGAATATTAAAGGAACTGGCACATGAACTTGCAAGTCCATTAGCAAAATTTTTTAATAAATCTCTAAACTCAGGGGTTGTACCATTTGACTGGAGAATTGCTAATATAGTTCCGATTTTTAAGAAAGGGAAAAAAAGCAACCCGGGTAACTATAGGCCTGTTAGTTTGGCATCTGTAGTATGTAAGATCCTGGAAAAAATTTTGAAGGAGAAAGTAGTTAGAGACATTTAGGCTAATGGCAATTGGGACAAATTACAACATGGTTTTACAAAAGGCAGATCGTGCCAGACCAACCTGATCTCCTTTTCTGAGAAAGTAACAGATTTTTTAGATAAAGGAAATGCAGTGGATCTAATCTTCCTAGACTTTAGTAAGGCATTTGATACAGTACCACATGGGGAATTATTGGTTAAATTGGAAAAGATAGGGATTAATATGAAAGTTGAGTGGTGGATAAGCAACTGGTTAAAGGGGAGACTACAGCGGGTCATACTGAAAGGTGAACTGTCAGGTTGGAGGAAGGTTACAAGCGGAGTTCCTCAGGGATCAGTTTTGGGGCCAATTTTAGTTAATCTTTTTATTGCTGATCTTGGCACCAAAAGTGGAAGTGTTCTAATAAAATTTGCGGATGACACAAAGTTGGGAGCTATTGCCAATTCAGAAAAGGATCGGGATATCATACAGGAAGATCTGGATGATCTTGTAAATTGGAGTGATAGCAATAAGATGAAATTTAATAGTGAGAAGTGTAAGGTTATGCATTTAGGGATTAATAACAAGAATTTTAGTTATAAGCTGGGGACACATCAGTTGGAAGTAACGGAAGAGGAGAAGGACCTCGGAGTCCTGGTTGATTATAGGATGACTATGAGCCGCCATTGTGACATGGCCGTGAAAAAGGCTAATATGATCTTGGGATGTATTAGGCGAGGTATTTCCAGTAGGGATAAGGAGGTGTTAGTGCCATTATACAAGGCATTGGTGAGACCCCATTTGGAACAGTGTGTGCAGTTCTGGTCTCCCATGTTTAAGAAGGATGAATTCAAACTGGAACAGGTACAAAGAAGGGCCACTAGGATGACCCGAGGAATGGAAAACCTGTCTTATGAAAGGAGACTCAAGGAGCTTGGCTTGTTTCCTTCAACCAAAAGAAGGCTGAGGGGGGACATGATTGCACTTTTTAAATATATTAGAGGGATAAATACCAGGGAGGGAGATGAATTATTTAAGTTTAATACCAATGTGGACACAAGAACAAATGGATATAAGCTGGCTAGTAGGAAGTTTAGACTTGAGATTAGACGAAGGTTTCTAACCATTAGAGGAGTGAGGTTCTGGAACGGCCTTCCAAGGGAAGTAGTGGGGGCAAAAGATCTATCTGGTTTCAAGATTAAACTAGATGGGTTTATGAAGGGGATGGTTTGATGAGATAACATGATCTTGGTAACTAATTGACCATTCATTATCAGTGGGACATAGGTCAATGGAGGGATGATAGGAGTTACTGTAGAGAACTTTCTGGGTGTCTGGCTGATGAGTCTTGCCCACATGCTCAGGGTTTAGCTGATCGCCATATTTGGGGTCGGGAAGGAATTTTCCTCCAGGGTAGATTGGCAGAGGCCCTGGAGGTTTTTCGCTTTCCTCTGTAGCATGGGGTACAGATCACAGCTGGAGGATTCTCTGCATCTTGGGGTCTTCAAAGTATTTGAAGGCTTCAATATCTGAGATATAGGTGAGAGGATTATTCTAGGAGGGGTGGGTGAGATTTTGTGGCCTGCACTGTGCAGGGGGTCAGACTAGATGATCATAATGGTCCCTTCTGACCTTAAAGTCTATGAGTCTATGAGATGCTTTTCTGCAAAAAGTGCTTTTGCGGAAAAGTGTCCGTGCCAATCTAGACGCTCTTTTCTGCAAATGCTTTTAATGGAAAACGTTTCCGTTAAAAGCATTTGCGGAAAATCATGCCAGTCTAGACATAGCCAATGTGTGTGACATTAACTCGGGGGCAGAGAGGCTGGGGGAAGTGTTCCCTCTAAGGCTATGTCTACCCTCGCGGCTTCTTGTGCAAGAACATCTTGCGCAAGTGTTCTTGTGCAAGAAGTCTTGCGCAAAAAAAGTCCACACTGCCATGTGCGAGCTGTGCTTTTGCACAAGAGCGCCCATGACAGTGTGGATGCTCTCTTGCACAAGAAAGCTCTGATGGCCATTTTAGCCATCGGGCTTTCTTGTGCAAGAAATCCCTTCTGAGCGTCCACACTGCCCTCTTGCACAAGAGCTCCTGCACAAGAGGGCTTACACCTGTCAAAAAAGAGCATAGCTCTTGCGCAAGGAGCCCTCTCTTACCATGCCACACTGTAAATGTACTTGCGCAAGAGCAGGCGGACAGTGTGGACGCTCTGCAGATTCTTGCGCAAGAACAGCCGTACTTGCGCAAGAAACTGCGAGTGTAGACATAGCCTAAGAGTTTTCTCCCATGAGCACAATAAATGTTGTGTTGTGCACCAGTACTGAGTTTGTGGCTTGCTTGGATGTGCCACTGTGGCACCCAAATTATTAATAAGTATCTTATATACCTCTACCTTTCCCCTCTGCTGCCCTGTCTCCTCCCCTTGCTCCATCAGCTCCCCTGGTGCCTGCTGCCTTCCCCAATGCCTCCCCCACCTTTGCTGTCCTGACTCCTGCCCTTCTCACTGCCTTCAGCCTTCCTGAGACCTGCCCCCCCCTCCACCAGCCCTTCTCCGCACCTGTGCCCACTCCTCCAGTAGCCCCACTCTGATCATGTGAGCTACCCCTCCTCATCCTCGCTCCTAACACCTCCCTTTACACCCCTGCCCTGCCTCTCTCCTCTGGTGCTGGTTCCCCCCCGCAGGTGTCTGCCCTTCTGCTTCACCCCCAGAATCCCCTGGCACCAGCACCTTCCCTTAGCCCTGCACCCTCCTTGTGCCTCTCCCTTCCCTCACTGCCCCGATCCCTTTGCCCTCTTTTTCCCTGGTGCCCACCCCCTCACCACCCTCTGCCCCTGTTCCCCTCATGCCCCTCTGTGCCCTCGCACATGCCTTGCTCCATCCCTGCCTTCCTCATGCCCACCCCTTCTTTCAAGCCTTCTCCCAGAACCTCCTCCTCCCCCCTCTAGCCTCCAAAGCCCTTCCCCTCTCCTCTCCCAGCATTATCCTGTCCCCACCTCTCACTGACACCTCCCCTCCTGCCCTTTCCCTCATTGTCTCCACTTAGCCCCTTGGCATTTGTCTCACTCCTCCACTCTGTCCCTTGGTGCCTTCCCCTTTCTTCTCCTGACCTGCCCCCCTCCCCTCAGCACAAGCCCCTTCCTCTCTGACCCTTTCCTCCTATTTTTCCCTCCTCCTCCAGCAGCCGCCAGCTGGTCTGTAAGGGTATGTCTACACTACCCCGCTAGTTCGAACTAGGAGGGTAATGTATGCATACCGCACTTGCAAATGAAGCCCGGGATTTGAATTTCCTGGGCGTCATTTGCATAAGCAGGGAGCCGCCATTTTTAAAACCCCGCTGGTTCGAATCCCGTGCAGCGTGGCTACACGGGGCACGAACTAGGTAGTTCGAACTAGGCTTCCTAGTTCGAACTACCGTTACTCCTCATTCCACGAGGAGTAACGGTAGTTCGAACTAGGAAGCCTAGTTCGAACTACCTAGTTCGTGCCCCGTGTAGCCGCGCTGCACGGGATTCGAACCAGCGGGGTTTTAAAAATAGCGGCGCCTCGCTTATGCAAATGAAGCCCGGGAAATTCAAATCCCGGGCTTCATTTGCAAGTGCGGTATGCATACATTACCCTCCTAGTTCGAACTAGGAGGGTAGTGTAGACATACCCTAACAGAGTTCTAGGGTCGCCCTGACTGTCACCCTTCTGGTGCTCCCCCTACTCCGTCTTTCTAAGGTTTCTCAGCCTCCTTTTGGGCCACAAGCCCCCACCCCGCAGTCTCTGGTTCCCAGAGTTCCGGCAGTCTCCCCGACACTTGGTGCCTGCACTGGGTCCGACTTGTAGGATTGCCAGGTGTCTGGTTTTCTACCGGACAGTCCAGTTTTTGGACCCTCTGTCTGGTAAAAAAATTCAGAAAATACCCAACACATGCAATGTCTGGTATTTCCTGGTTTTCCGGCTGGGCGCCAGACTGAAGTCTGGCGGTGGTGGCAGGGGGAGTGACTGGAAAGTGGGGCACAATCAGCACTGGGAGCCTCTAGTTGAGTCTGACGTCTTGGGGAGGAGGAGAAGACCTGTCCCTTAGTATGTTGTGGAGCTGCAGCTGGTGGGGTTACCAGGTAGACCACTCCCAAAAAAACCGGACACAGTTGATCATGGACCAGTGGGAGAGACTGGAGGGGGGGCGATGGCCAGAAGGAAGGAGGTGAAGGAAGCAGAGCTGGGGGGGGTCGAGGAACGCTGGGTTGGCTGGGACAAAGAGGGTGGATGGGAAGCAGCTTTGGGGGGACGGGGGCTGACCCTGGCCCCTCCCTCCCTGGACCAGCTGCGCTGCCCCCAACCCCGACCCCTCCTTCCCGGGCCAGCTGCGCTGCCCCCGGGCCCTCCCGACCCCAGGCCAACCACGCTGCCCCCGATCCTGGCCCCCCCGGACCAGCCACACTGCCCCCGGGCTCCCCCGACCCCGGGCCAGGCCAGCCACGCTGCCCCAACCCTGGGCCCTGCCTCCCCAGACCAGCGATGCTGCCCCCGACCCCACCCCTACCCCGGGCCAGCTGCACGGCCCCCCGCCCCTACCCCTGTCCCTGCCCCAAGGCCTCCCTGCCCCGGGCCAACCGCACTGCCCCCGGGCCCACCCAACGCCAGGCCGGGCCAGCCGCACTGCCCCTGGGGCCAGCCTCCTCCCTTCCCGGGCCAGCTGTGCTGCCCCCAATCCCGGGCCCCCCAACTCCGAGCCCAGCTGTGCTACTCCTGACCTGACCCCCACACACACACCAGCTACACTGCTCCCGATCCCCTACCTGGGGCACACCGCCCACCTTCCCGCCCGGGGTTTAAACTTACCTCGCTTGCCTGGGAGGCGGGGTGACGATGCTGCTTCCTGCCGCCTGTTTCCGTGGGATACAAAGACCTTCAGGTTTTGGCCGCACATGGTCAGTTCCTCAGCACACCAGGGCGGTCCTTTGAAACATTAGGGTGTGCTTGGGCACACCTGGCACACCCGTGCACACGCCCATGCAGGCCAGGCAGCTTTGTTAACTTAGCTCCAGCTCTGTTTGATGTTAGCATGTTCTGATGTTCTGAACGGATGGAATATTGTAATGCATAGTGATCTTAATATTAGTCAAGGCCTTATAATAGATTAAAAAGAAGTTTAATGGTGAAAGATTTGGTAACTTTTTAAAAGTGACTAGAAGTACCCTTTGTTCCATGCTGCAATTGTGTAAATGTATTGTTTGTGTGAATGAGAGAGAAAATGTTTTAGGAGCAGGGGCGGCCAGTGCCTATAGGCGAACTAGGCAGCCGCCTAGGGCGCCAAGTTGATGGGCACCAAATTCCTGGACCCTGCAGCTACACTTTCATTTCCCCCTCCCGAAAATGCCTTACCTGCGAGGAGCACGCGTTCCCTGCACTACAGGGGGGTCACGGTCAGTCCTAGGAGAGGGGAGTGCGGGGGTGAGGTTCCCCGCACCTGTGGGGGCAGACACTGGCTTCCCCTGCCGCGGGAGTGGGGGTGCCGGTTTCCCCTGCTGCAGAGGGGGAGTTGGTGCCAAAGAAGCCAAACGCCTGCTGGCTTCCCTTGCCGGGGGGGGGGGGGGGGGGGGGGAGGAATCAGCCACAGCAGGGAAAGCCAGCAGGCGTGTGCCTTCTCCAGAGAGCCAACTGATTCCCACCCCGCGCCCCCTCCCGCGGCAGGGGAAGTCAGCCGGCGCTTGCCTCCCCGTGGGAGAGGTTGGCCACGGAGAACTTCCCCTGCCACAGGAGGTGGGGGTGGGGAATCAGCTGGCTCTTTGGAGAAGGTACACGCCGGCTGGTCGGCTTCCCCTGCCGCAGCAGAGAGCCTTCTCCAGAGAGCCAGCTGATTCCCCCCTTGCCGCCCCTCCCAGCAGGGGAAGCTGGCCAGCGCTTGCCTTCTCCAGGTCCGACCCCTCCCATGGGAGAAGGCAGAAGGCAAGCGCCAGCCAGCTTCCCCTGCCGCGGGGGCTAGGGGAGCGCCAATTGCATGGTTCACCTAGGGCGCCAGTTTCTGGCAGCTAGTCTAGGGCCGCCCCTGTTTAGGAGCGATAAGTGTGAAGGCCACTGCATGCCCAAATGGTCAGAGGAGGGGCTGGAGACTCAGAAGCACCAAATAATTATCAACTAAGTGAAAGCACACTGGAGACGCAAACTGGACCGAGGCAGATTGACGAGCCCAGATGTTAGTGGCAAACACCCCTTGATAGGGAACCGATAACAAGTTTTCCCAGACACTAACACCCAAGAGGGGATGTCAACACACTGATATCAGATGACTGCGAGAACAACCCCCAGATAAACATATGTCGCAGAAAAACTGATTGTGATGCTGAATGAACACAGAACCATAGAGCTGGAAGAGACCACAAAAGGTCATCAAGTCCAGGGACCAATACCAACTAAATCAACCTAGCCACGGCTTTGACTTAAAAATCTCTAGGGATGGAGACTCCAGTACTTCCCTAGGTAACCCATTCCAGTGCTTCACCACGCTCCTAGGCTGTGTCTAGACTGCCAAGTTTTTCCGCAAAATCATCTGCTTTTGCGGAAAAACTTGCCAGCTGTCTTCACTGGCCGCTTGAATTTCCGCAAAAGCACTGACGATCTCATGTAAGATTGTCAGTGCTTTTGCGGAAATACTATGATGCTCCCGTTTGGGCAAAAGTCTTTTTCCGAAAAACTTTTGTGCAAAAGGGCCAGTGTAGACAGCAGAGAGTTGTTTTCCGCAAAAAAAGCCCCGATCACAAAAATGGCGATCGCAACAGAGGATGGTAACCTGGTACGTAAAGCAGTGATGTAAGTAGTTTATACCTGTCTATAACAGGACACCGCAGAGGGTGCTCTCCGGCCGACCTCGGGGGGGGGGGCACTAGGCACCTGAACAGCAGGTGTCACTGCCTAAACTTACAGAATGCACAGTAGCTTAACTCTGACTAACTGCTGTTAATATCTGTTATATGGCAATAGGCCTGCCCGGTGTTGGTACCTTGTCAACGCAGGCCATAGTGCCCAGTGGTGTAACATTGTACTGATCTCTGTTACCAACTGGTAGAGCTTCGCATTTGACAAAAAACTGCTTGATTGATTTCAAACCTTGCCTGCATCTGTCGTTTCTGGGGCCTCTCAGAGATCTCCTGTGTTGACCCAAGTGCACGGGGTCTAACACTCTAGATAAAGGGAGTACTGATTGTTACGCACGCAACCGAAAGTTTATCACCACCGATGGAGTGGAGGTCCTGTCAGGAGCGCGCCAAGACGACCCTGACCAGACGACGCTGACACTGACAGTCCAGACCACCGAAGGTACCAAGGTACGAAGATACCGAGGTACAACACCCCCTAATAATTTTTGTTGCCCTCCGCTGGACCCTCTCCAATGCGTCCACATCCTTTTTGTAGTGGGGGGCCCAGAACTGGACACAGTACTCTAGATGTGGCCTCACAAGAGCCGAATAAAGGAAAATAATCACATCTCTGGATCTGCTGGCAATGCGCCTCCTAATGCAACCTAACATGTCATTAGCCTTCTTGGCTACAAGGGCACACTGTTGACTCATATCCAGCTTCTCATCCACTGTAATTCCTAGGTCCTTTTCTGCAGAACTGCTACTTAGCCAGTTGGTCCCCAGCCTGTAACAATGCCTGGGATTCTTCCACAAGGGCTACGTCTACATTGGCCCCTTTTCCGGAAGGGGCATGTAAATTTCACCAGTCGTCGTAGGGAAATCCGCGGGGGATTTAAATATCCCCCGCGGCATTTAAATAAAAATGTCCGCCGCTTTTTTCCGGCTTTTAAAAAAGCCGGAAAAGAGCGTCTACACTGGCCCCGATCCTCTGGAAAAAGTGCCCTTTTCCGGAGGGTCTTATTCCTAACTTTGAAGTTAAATTTTGGATAAGCACCCTCTTTTGGAAGAGCCCTTGTTCCTTATGGGAGGAGGAAGACGGGGCTTTTGAAAGAGTGCATCTGCTTTTCCGCAAAAAAAAGCAGAAGAGCAGACGCATTCCCTGGATTTGGCGGAGTTTTTCCGATACCCTGGAAAAACTCTGTAGTGTAGACATAGCTTCACAGAAACTGTTTTCCATATATCCAGCTACCCGGCACTCTCTAATGCAGCTTTTTCCTTACATCGCTCATTGTGGCAATTACAAGCCATCTCTTTCCTTCAGCACTTCCCAAAATTGGCACCAAACACACTCCCAATTGCAAGCCCCAAGCCAGGCTACATGGCTTCAATACTCCTAGCAGTGGCTTTTTCAGTTCCTTGTGTCTGCTGCAGAGGCTGATTTCCCCGAATTAAATCCTAATTTCATAACTACCTTCCAATAAAGCAGACGGAAAGGCTGCCTGCCTGCCTGAGAGCATTAGGCGCTATGTCATAACATGGGAAACTCAGACAAAGAGAGACAAAGTGACCTATCCACAGTCACCTGGTAGATCCATTTCAGAGTTGGGAATGGAAAGGAGTTCAGGCTTCTTTTCTAGGGCCTTGGGCCCAGATCTTCAAAGGTATTTAAGCACCTGATTTCCACTGCAATCAATAGGGAGTAGGAGCCTTTGAGGATCTTGGCCCTACTCATTAGCAACTGCCCTCAGGATGTTAATACAGTAGCTTCCTGTAGCTTGGGCATGAAGTAGGGCTGCCTGTTTGGGCTGGACAGATTCCTGCAGCTTTCATCATATGCCATAATTTTCAATTAAAAGTTAATCTTTTAATTCCTAGAGACTCTGGGGCAATCCTGGGGGTTGGCAAGCTTAGCATACCTAGGTCAGCGGTTTTCAAAACTTTTTTTCTCATGACCCAGTTGAAGAAAATTGTTGATATCTGTGACCCAACATAATTCAACTAGAGTGTGGGCTCTGGGATGGGGCTGAGGATGAGAGCTTTGGGGTGTAGGAAGGGGCTCCAGCTTTGGGGGGGAGTCAGGTCTGGGGCAGGAGGGGCGGAGCTAGTGCTCAGGGCAGGGGCAGGGTTCAGAGCCCTGTGCGCACTTCCCCACACACACACACACAGACCTAGGAGCTAGGCCGCCCCTGGTGCCAGGACAGGCAGGTAGCTGCCTTAACACCTCCACTGGTCACCTTATCCCTCTGCAGCAATGAGACCTAGTGCCTGACATTCCACCACCCAGTCCTGGGTTGCAACCCATGGTTTGAAAACCACTGCTCTAGGACATAGGCAGGTGTTTGACAGTTGCCCACCCAGACCCTGGGTCACTTCCATGGTGTGATGCAGATGGTTCCAGCAGAGGTAACTATAAATAGCTCTTACCAATATTGCTTCCCTGGCTGCATGCAGCATTTGCTGTACTTCAGCATTAAGTTGGATTGCCAGATCCTTCTCCCACATGCTCATTACTGGGAAGGAAGTTTAGGCAGTGGCCTAGCTAGCCTACTTTCCCGGCAGTGTTTGCTAGTCCTGTTGTTGCATCCACTTGATCTTGATTGCTGCCTCTAGAAGGCCCCCAGTGTGCCTAGCTCTTTGTGAGCTCACAGGAGCAGACCTAGCCATGGTGCTTGAGGGAAGCATACAGGGAAGTTATAGCAAAAGGAAAGGGTGGAGGATGCAGCCTGTGGAAGGGGATAGCAGATACACCCTGCTCTGTGGGGTTCATGAGGTGCTGTATTTCTGCTCTAGTTAGGTTCTTACAGCCCTCATCAATGTAGCATCTGAGCCCCTTTTAGGGCATTAGCATCCCTGGGATGATCCATTCTTTCTCTCTCACCCTGCCCAGGGAGAAAATGTTTCACCATGTGTAAATTCTGTTTTACACAAGTGACTGTGCAAGCTCACCTGGGCACACACCCAGCCAATACATCTTAAAGATGTTAAAAACTGTGGTAGGTGCTGAAATGTTTTATAATATTATAATTATAATCAGGGCATGACAAACTAGTAATCTACTCGCCTGTAGATTACAACCTGGAAGAGCCGGGTTCGGGTGATCTGCGCATGCGCAGATTGCCGGACAGCACGGCTAGTGAGCCCTGATTATAGTTATAATATTATTATAATTTTATAATGCCTCCTGATTGTAATAGCTAACACAATTTTTTTTCTTTTAACAAAATTCCATCCCCCACCCCACTCCTGATCTAGACAAGGCCCAAATCATTAAATCCAGATTTGCTGTTTCTCAAAGTTACTAGTTCCTGGGTTGACCATTTAAATGTAGGCATGGGCTAGCATGGGGCACCGCAAAGTCATAAACACGGTCATGCACTGCAGTATAGGGATAAGCCCTCCAAAACAGCTTTCCGACGGGTGCCGCTCACACAGGGCAGTTCCACACAGTACATTTTCCTGTTTTCACCAAGATCTTTTTTTCCCCCAAATATAATTTGAAACGAGCCTTTGCAGGGCTAGGAGAACAATGAATATGACATAAGCAAACTGAATCGTCTGCTGCTGCGGATCACAACAGTCTTAGCCTGCTCTTTTCATGCAGCTTTGGATTTTCTTTCAATATTAGGGTACGTCTACACTGTTCAGCTATTTTGGTATACCAGAGGTATCCTGAAATAGCTACCCTGTGTCTACACAAACCACCCATTATTTACAAATATTTTTCAAAATAACGGGCATGCTATTTTGCCATCCTGGTAAGCCTTATTGCATGTGGGATAAGGGATGACTCGAAATAGTGAGGTTATTTTGAAATTTGGCGCTGTGTAGATGTGCCAAATTTCTAAATAAGCTATTCTGAAATAGTTTTGAAATAAGATATGCAATTTTCATAGCGCCAATTGCATATCTTATTTCAAGTGTAGGGCACTGTGAGGAGGCACCCTCAGTTATAGAAACAGATTAACCAAGATTCCTTCTCACCACTGGACTTTCCATCCTCTTCTATTGAGTCTGCTCCTCCTTTATTGCCAGTAGTGGTGTGTTCCTATCCATGCAGTTTTTAAAAAACTCTTTAGTTACTTAGGAAGTTGTAACAGGTTTTAAATTCTGGCCATGACAAACCACTAATCATTACAATAGTGAGATTTTGTTTAGAGCAACATTATACAGTAATAGTCATCACATCTCCTGTGTTACCATGCTGCAGAGTTACCATCTTTACAGTTCCCAGGACTTGCTGTTACTAATAATTTCATTAAATTGGGCGAAATCCCTGATTGCATCTATTTAACCAACTAGCCATTTCTATTAAATGTTAACATTCAAAAATGTGGACAGGTGTGATGGTTTGTTTTCAGATGAATAGACTATGAATAAATATTAATCAAATATGTAAGTATGTATCTGTCCCCTATTTATAATTGGTGCATTACTTTTTCCATAGCAACTTTGTCTCATATTTTTCTTGTTTCAATGAGAAGCTATCTGTGTCCTTTCAGCTACTAGCAGATGAGAGATTAAAGGAAATGAAGAATTAATGTGACTGCTTCTGCCTGGAAGCCCCCAGAGGATTACCAAAGAATCCTTTGGTGACAAATATCCAACCATTTGTGGTATTTTGGTTAAGAACTGCATCCCAATACTTTCTGATGGGTGGACATGTCCAGCACCAATGTACAAAATCTCTTCTTTCACCACAGTTATTCCAACATTTATTTATACACCCAGTCTATGGCTGTGTCTATACTCGTGCGATCTTGCGCCAGAGCTATGCAAATGAGGCTCAGCGTGGAATATTGCCGAGCCTCATTTGCATAACTAATGAGCCGCCATTTTGCGGAAGAGGCTCTTGTGCAAGACGGAGCTGTCTACACTGCCCCTTCTTGCGCAAGAAAAATCCTCTTGCGCAAAGCCGTTATGCTGATTATTTTCAGGCATGAATGAATTATATGTATTTGTACTTGTACTGCTTGTATTCTGCATCCCAATTTAACTTCTCCATCAAAATACTTCCAATGCAGAACCTCTGTCATGGCCCACAAAGTGAACTGATTTATGGCACTCGAAAAGCCTGAGATCCTGCCTTGAAAACCCTCCTCAGAGCTCTTCTATAGTAGGGAGATTTGTTGCAGAAAATTGCAATGCAGCTGAGTAGCAGTTGAGTACATTGGCTTGTAACGAACTGGCAAAAAATGAACAGTGCCAAGGTTCTGTGTACTTCACCTGCAACAAAGTCAAGATGTCTGGACACCTGGTTCTAGCTTATTTCTCACACAGGACCTTAACTATGTTTGTCTGTCAGTTACTATTGAGCATACCTGACAATTTAGTCTGGTTTCAGAATACACAACACATTGGAAACATCAAGGCTGTGTCTACATTGGCACCCTTTTCCGTAAAAGGGATGCTAATGAGACACTTCGGAATTGCAAATTCCGCAGGGGATTTAAATATCCCCCGCGGCATTTGCATGAACATGGCTGCTGCTTTTTTCCGGCTCGGGGTTTTGCCGGAGAAAAGCACCAGTCTAGATGGGATCTTGCGGAAAATAAACCCTTTTCCGGAAGATCCCTTATTCCTACTTTCAAGTGCCAGTGTAGACATAGCCGTAGACAAGACCTTCAACTTGGGTGCAGTTAAAATGCAATTGGCAACTTCTGCCTTTCCTAATTCACAGCATACTGCAAAGGTTTTGCCTTTTAAGCCACAACCACAGAAATGAAGGATGAGAAGAGCCCTCAAGAGGCATCTAGGCCAGCCCATCTGCTGTTGCAGGATTCAGCAGGTAAACCTAGATCATTCCTGATAGGTGTTTATCTAACCTCTTCTTAAAACTTCTGATGATGGGGATTCCACAACCTCCTTACATGGCCTGTTCCAGGTCTTACCTCATTTTATAGTTCAAAACTTTTCCTAATATCTAGCCTAAATCTCCCTTGCTTCAAACCAAGCCTATTACTTGTTCTCCATGTCCACCAAGGGTAGGAGAACAATTGATCACCACTCTAACACTGTTCTTGTGTCCCTCCTTTCCCTCAATCTTCCTCTTATGTAGACTAAGCATGCCCAATTCTGTCAATCTTTCTTCACAGGCCAGGTTTTCTAAAGGTCTTATTTCTATTGCTTTCCTATGGTTTCTTTCCGATTTGCCCATGTCTTTCTTAAAGTGAAGTGCCCAAAATGGGAATCAGTACTCCTGTGGAGACCACAACAGTGCTGAATAGAGCAGAACAATTATGCCACGTGTCTTACATACAACACTCCTGTAAATATGCCCAAGAATGACATTTACCTCTTTTGTCACAGCATATCACTACAGACTCATATTCAATTTGCAAACTACTGTAATCCTCAGATCTCTTTCTGCAGTATTGCTGGATAACTATTTTTCCCCTTTTTGTGGTTGTGCATTTGATTTGTCTTTATTGAATTTATTGATTTCAGACTAATTTTCTAATTATCAAGATAATTTTGAATTCTAATCAAGTAATCCAAAGTGCTTGCAACCCCTCCCAGCTTGGTTTCAGCCACCAGTTTTAAAAATGTGTTCTGTACTTCTTCATCCAAGGTATTAATGAAATTATTGAATACAGATGCCTATAGGACTCTCAGTTTGAAAGAAAAAAATGACATCTCAGTTTGAAAGAAAAAAAAATCAGCAATTCTATGTAAATGAAAAATTGGAAAAATCCCATTTATTCCAGCAAGATCATAGCTTAAGAGTTACCTCATCTATCCTGATCCATTATCAGGGCAGGAGGTTGGATGCAGAAGTGGTCTGAGGGTAGGAGGATCTGGGTAGGAACTTGGGTACATGAGTGGGCTGAGGGTGGCGAGGTCTAGATGCAAGGTTGGGTGCAGGAGCGGGATGAGGGTCTAGATGTGAGGTGGGAGGGGGTGGGGGCGGGTCTGGCTGGGAGGTTAGGTACAGGAGCGGGCTGATGGTGGGGAGGCTCAGAAGGAGGGGATGCATCAGGGGGATGAGGGGTGCTTATCTGACTCCACACATCCTGCCCTTCCCAGGCACCACCCCCTGCTGCTCCTGCTTATGTTCTCCGATTCGCAATGTACGCAGTATGAGCCTGGGGTCTTGGGTTAACGTTCCCAGGTACATTCAGGATCATGGTATCAGCAGGGAGCTGGCTCTGTGTCTGCCTGTCCCTCCCCCATGTAACCGCTGACACTTTCAAGAGTTACATGATTACTTAAATGCCTTTTAACATCCCCGGACTCTGGAACTTCAGTAGGGCTGTCACACAAGTGTACATGGGAAGAATGAGTATTAGTGGCTGCTGCTGGAGGTTAGATTTATGACCCACCCCAAAGAGCAGAGCACTTAAGAGTTTACGACTTCCAGCAAAAGCTCTTTTAGCTCTGAAACAGTTTGAACTCGGGCCCTTCTCGGGAGCGGGGGGGGGGGGGGGGGGGGGGCAGATTGCCCCTGCACTCACTGGTAGGAAGTGGATCGATGTGGCTGGGGGAGCAGAGTGAGCTAGAACCATGTTCCCACACTTCCCTTGACCCTGGGAGAAGAAATGGGGCGGGGGCAGAGCAAGGGCAGGGAGAGGCAAGGCTTGGGCTGGAGGAGAGTTGTCCTGGTCCTTCCCTGGACTGGGGGGAGGGTCATGTGGCCTGTGACACACTCCCATGTGCTCCCTCACCAGTTGCTACTGGTCCCCACATATAGTGACCGGTTAGACCCTGAGTGTGTAAGCAAGAAGCAGCCAGCCAAGTACTTGAGACAAAAAGAATGTTTTGTCACCTCAGAGCACTAGCTCTCCCACTCTAGTGTCCCATCTCCAGCCGTGGCCATCTCTGATGCTTCAAAGGAATACGATAAACTAAAACATTGTGGGTAGTGGGAATCCCTCTCTATTCTTTATGTCTGGTCATTTGTTATCTTCAAAGCATTGTTCCGAGATTTTCTCTGTGTTTCAATTTGTTTTCCTTAGTTGCTCTGTAACATCTAGCAACCAAGTGTGCTTTATTAAGTATATCTTTTGGTTTGTAATAAAAATCACTATTTTAAGGTGACAATTTGAATCTTGTGTCCTGGAAGGTACATGAGATCTGTCTGTCTCTGTGTGTCAGCATGCCTCAGACTGCAGCTTGTTTTCCTCTTTTCTTTTTTTCAAGCGTTTGTAGGGCAAATGAACTTGGGGAACTCCTGTGGGTGAATTCAAGTGTTCATGCTGGGTTTTAGGAATAAAAATCACTTGATGGTGGCAGCTACCCCCCAAAATCTGTGCATTTATGATTCTGGGGGAAGTTTTTGTAACCAGTGCCTGTAGTGGCAAGGTATATTTAAAGTCTTTGCAGGCCCCCAGCTTCTGCATTCGGAATGCCAGAGTGGCGAGTGGCCCTGACACCATTACTGCAATGAAGTTCAGATCCAGCCAGCTCCCTGCCCCTAGAACTGAAAACTGAAATTAGCCAGGGGACTCTGACTCCTTCCTCTTTATCTCCTTTGCATTGTCACATTCCCCTCCCCCCCCCCCCCAGATCCTTTAGATTGCTGCCTCCTATGCAGACAGCTGCTCCACACAGTAGGTGAAAGTGTTCATCTATAAGCACAAGGAAGCTGACATCACAAGGAAGCTGCTCCAGGTGACATCAGCAAGCACTGCAGGGGCTCAGAATCAGTAACCTGGGATTGAGGCAAATATACATGGCTTTGAGCATCTTCTGCTTCCACCAAAGTCATTTGGCTCAATGTGGGTTCTGAAGAGGGGCTGAAGAGGGCAGTGGATCAATTTAGGGAGGCTGGTGCCTGGCTAGGAAATGGTCTTCTGCTTCTATCCCCATGTAATACAGAAACTGCTCTTAAGCAGGCACCCCCTTGGGTGTGGCTCCCGAGGCAGGGTATCTGGTAGAAATACACAGCCATGTATTGCACAACAGCTGGCTCTGGGCCAGCCCTCCATGATACTGTGTATGACACCCACAAGCCTGACCTGCTCCTGAGACTATCAGTTTCAGCAGGCTGACTAACACCCCTGGGTTTCGAAGGGTTACGTCTTTGTCGGGGGATACTTCCTGGTTTGCTACCTTCCTGGAAGGGATTGAGATGTGAGGGGCTTGTGAGGGAGCAAGTGAAGGAGGCAGGGGAGGGAGTTAAGGCTTTTATATGAAGGAGCCATGTACATTGTGGTTTGCATGTACTCAAAAAATAAATCATAGGAACAGATCTTCCACAACTGGGCTGCAAGAACCGTACACAGTAGAGGGAATAAGAACGGCAGACTTGCAATCTGAAAGGTCTTTAGAAAACAGCAGAGAGAGCACAGGATCTGTGAGTACAGTACTAAATCTGATTTGTCAGTTTAATAATGTGTTCATTTTTTTTCATTGTATTCCTTTGGGCTGTGTCTACACTGCATCCCTTTTCCGGAAAAGGGATGAAGATTAGACCAGTCGGAATTGCAAATCCGCGGGGCATTTAAATACCCCCCCGCGGCATTTGCATTTACATGGCTGCCGCTTTTTTCCGGCTTGGGGATAAGCCGGAGAAAAGCGCCAGTCTAGACGTGATTCTCCAGAAAATAAGCCCTTTTCCGGAGGATCTTTTATTCCTACTTTCAAGAATCTTGCCAGTCTAGATGCACCCGTAGTGTTTTTAGGAATATAAAAGAACAGGGCATGGGAGATCACACTTCCCCCGCTACAAACACTGCATCCTGGTGGTTAAGGCTGGATCCTAGAGGGGAAGAGACCAACTGATGTGAAAAAGACCCAGCAGGAACCAGGACCAAGCTACCATGGGTTTTGCTAATGTATCAGAAATTGGTATGTAACATGCCCAGTCTGGAAAACAGAATTAAGACTAGATCTACAGTCAGAACGATTTACAGGGAGTATTCCTTATTCCAGCCTCCTCGAGCAAAACAATCTCTACCCATCGATGCACAGGTTTGCATCTACACTAGTGACTTTTGCCAACATAGCTATATGTCGATCACAGATGAGATCTCCTCACATCTCTGACCAACCTATCTATGCTCACAGCAGCTTCTGTAGTGTAGACATGGCCTAAGAGCTGGGAGGGAAGAGGCTCTGTGAATGGTCGGAGAGGAAGATCAAAGAGTTAGGGGAGAGGAGCTGAAAAATGTAGGTGAATCCCTGTTTCATTTTTTCTAAGCCATCCCTGATCTTAAGAGATTAAAAATAAGCAAGTTCGGGGATTTGTCCCCTTTTTTTCACCTGCTCTGTAAATAAAGGGCAGTGGATAGAGTTTCAATATAAATAGGCCCCAGACATAATTTTAAAATCTGGCTCCAGATCAGAGTTTCCCCAAAGTTTTGGAGTATTTGGAGAGATTCAGTCAATCCCACTGCACCCACCTGTTGTTAAGCCGTAACCTCTGACTATATGGACACAGCATAGTTTGAGGACCTTAACTCTGAACATCATGGCTTCGGCTCTCAGTTCATGCTTTTGTATTTAATGACCTCCTTTAATTCATTCATTTTTAAGAGACCCAAAAAAGAGGTGCTGAAGGCATTTGGATCCCTGAAACTGTTACCAAGTAAATGCCTTCCCTCAGCTCATCAGAGTTTAGCTGCACACAAAAGGGGTACTGCTTTAACAATTCCATTATTGTTAAACTGTACAACCTCCCTATTGTGGCTGCAGTGATATGAAGCTGTTTTATGCTGGCACAGCTCTTCTCGTACATGAAGGGGAGTCAGCTAAACAAGTCTAATTGGGGGTTTTCTCCTTTTTGCTCCACTCATCTGAAGAAATGGGTGCAATGAGTCTGGTTTAAAAAGTTACTCCTTACCAAAATAAGTGACACTGGTACAAAACACACTTGTGTGAGAGAGATCCACATATCCCCAGATTTGATAGGGTTTTGCGGAAGGTGGAAATAAAGTTTTTTCTGATGCTTTGATTTACTAGCTGGCTGGGTTCCTTTCTCATGCATAGGTGTTTACTTCTATGCTGCTGAAGGGGGTTGGTGTGTTCCTATACATCTAATTAATTGAGTAGCCAAGAACTTTTCTAGTTCTTGACAATCAATTATCTGCACCACTCCCCACCAGCGTGTGTGGTACCCCACAAGGCACTACCAGCTCCACGTGTGCCACAGGGATAGAGGCGCCAGCAGCAAGTCTGCAAGAGAAGGGAGCTGCGAAATGAGCCTGTCGCAGGGGCAGGGCCTCTCCAGCGGCTTTCACCTGCTGCCAGGAGGAAGGCGAGAGAGGGGAGGGGCCAAGGCGAGATAATCTCGTGTGATCGCAGAGAGAGAGACCTGGCCACACCTTGAAACTACCTGAGCCCAAGGGGGAGAGGAAAACTCCAGACAAACAAGGCAGGGAGGCGAAAAGGGGAACGACGGCCCAGGGCCCCAGTGGTGGGGTGATCGCAGGGGAAGGAAATACCCAAACCGCGGCCTCTCCGCTACTGGCCGCACCCGGCCTGCGAGTTTCAGTGACACCGATCGGCCCTGGGCCCTGGGCAACGAGGCCCGCAGGACGGACTTTGAACGCGGCACTAACTGCGCTGGGACCGAAAACTTCCACGAGTTCGGGGCCAACGTCACCCCCGTCTCCCGGGAGCATGCGGAGCTCTCGGCTCTCCGGAGAGAGAGACACGAACGAGTATCTGCCCTCCCCGGGAGCCGCGGACCCAGGGCTGAAGTACAACACTAGGAGAGAGGTGAGTCCGGGGCGGGCAGGCTCGTTCCAAGGGCGCCTGCTCCCCCGTGCAGCCAGCGTCCTGGGGGTTGTCTGAGCAGTGACTCGGCGCCACTGCTCCCCCGGCTGGCGGGGCGAGCGAGCCGCGACTAGGACTGGGAGGAGGGGCGGGAAGTGGCGGTCGCTATTGCAGAGTGACTGGCTGGCGGGGCGAGCGAGCCGCGACTAGGACTGGGAGGAGGGGCGGGAACTGGCGGTCGCTATTGCAGAGTGACTGGCTGGCGGGGCGAGCGAGCCGCGACTAGGACTGGGAGGAGGGGCGGGAAGTGGCGGTCGCTATTGCAGAGTGACTGGCTGGCGGGGCGAGCGAGCCGCCACTAGGACTGGGAGGAGGGGCGGGAAGTGGCGGTCGCTATTGCAGAGTGACCGGCTGGCGGGGCGAGCGAGCCGCCACTAGGACTGGGAGGAGGGGCGGGAAGTGGCGGTCGCTATTGCAGAGTGACTGGCTGGCGGGGCGAGCGAGCCGCGACTAGGACTGGGAGGAGGGGCGGGAAGTGGCGGTCGCTATTGCAGAGTGACTGGCTGGCGGGGCGAGCGAGCCGCGACTAGGACTGGGAGGAGGGGCGGGAAGTGGCGGTCGCTATTGCAGAGTGACCGGCTGGCGGGGCGAGCGAGCCGCCACTAGGACTGGGAGGAGGGGCGGGAAGTGGCGGTCGCTATTGCAGAGTGACTGGCTGGCGGGGCGAGCGAGCCGCGACTAGGACTGGGAGGAGGGGCGGGAAGTGGCGGTCGCTATTGCAGAGTGACTGGCTGGCGGGGCGAGCGAGCCGCGACTAGGACTGGGAGGAGGGGCGGGAACTGGCGGTCGCTATTGCAGAGTGACTGGCTGGCGGGGCGAGCGAGCCGCGACTAGGACTGGGAGGAGGGGCGGGAAGTGGCGGTCGCTATTGCAGAGTGACTGGCTGGCGGGCTTTGAGTGCTCTGCTCCGCCCGTGCCCGGGAGAGAAGCTGTCGCTTTTCACAGCAACACAATTGCTGCCCGTTTTTGGTCAGGGAGGCGGCGTGAGGAGGACTCGCAGGACAGTGTTGGAGGGCTGGTGGTGCTGACGGTGCCTCCTGGCTGCGTTAGCAGCTGGTGGATTGTGCTGTCTCGAGACTTCGTCTGAGTGAGATGGCAAGGCCTAAGTCCATGTAACCCTTCTAGGCTTCTTGGGCAGCTTGTTCAGAGGTGGTCAGGGCTCCAGCCAGCAGCCTCAATCACAGCTCGTTGTAGGAAAGATTGTGTTCATGAGCAAAACTTGGTGGCCTTGCCTCTTGTGGGAACTGTATGGCTTGTCCAACCCAGAGCTGAGGATGCTCTTCACCAGAATAATCCTCATGGGCCAGCAGCATGCAGGCATCTGGCTGGTAGCACAATTCCAGTCTCTCCATTCCAATGAACTTTGGGTTGTTTGGTGACCAATTCACTGCAGGTTTCTGCTGTGTCTGATTAGCAGCTGTTTCTGCTCCTTCAGTGTGTGACTTCAACATGGGGCTTGGTAAGGCTACTGTGCTGACAACATGCAGAGCCATAGTTAAACCTACTCTGAGCAGGACGATAGACCCAAGCAGACACTTGGACTCGGAAACATTACAGCCAGAAGGACCATCATGATCATCTTGTCTGACCCTTGTGCATATTGCGGGTGAGGCTCTGTGGCCTGCACACTCCTGAATTCTGGCTGAATCACTGGCGTTCTCAGATCATAATTTGAATCCACCATTGACTCTAGTTCAAACCTGCAGGAGACCCATGTCCCATGTTGCAGAGGTAGGTGAGACCCTTCCTGTGGTCTCCCCCAATCTAGCTTGGGGTGGGGGATTCCTTCCTGACTCCAAATATGGCTTTCAAAACTCATGAACCAAACTATTTGAGACCTTTGCTATGCAAAGGCAAATTGCTCTGTTTATGGCTGGAAATGACTAGGCAGTGTTGTGAATTGTATTGAAGTGAATGCATAGATTGTATTGGACCAAATTTTCACAAATACAGTAAAACTCCAATTGTCCGGCATCCAGTGGTACGGCACTCCTGATAGTCCAGCACCAACTGGAACCCAGAAGTGCTCCGGACAATTGAAGCTGCTGTGAGCCACATGGGCGCTCACGGCTGGAAAAGGGAAGGGGGGAAGAGGATTATACCCCTGTGACGGGTCTGCCAGGACCCACACTGTGACCGGGTGGGGGGTGGGTGGGGAACGGCTCAGAGAGGGGCGAACCCTCCGCCATTTTGCAGGAAGGCAGGGCAAGCCCCGTGCCGCTGCCGAGAGTTTCCGGGAGGGGAGCGGGCTCCTCGGACTGCAGTAGTTATTGTTGAGCAGAGGAGTGAGGGGTGGCGCTGCGGGATCAACCTGGCAGCACCCCAGCTGCTCTGCTCTGCAGCTTCCCCAAGTCCGCTGCTCCTCGGTTTCAGCAGCGGCAGCAGTGGACTTGGGGAAGCGGCGGGGCGGAGCAGCTGAGGGGCTTCCGAATTGGTCCTGCAGCACTGCTCCTCACTCCCCTGCTCGGCGATAACTGCTGCAGTCTTCTCCCGCCTCCCTGCAAAATGGCAGAGGGTTTGCCCCTTGCCGTGCCATTCCCTGCCCACCCCCTGGATGCAGTGCGGGTCCCAGAAGACCCGTCATAACCCCCCGCCAGAGTACCTCCCGATACTACGGCATATCTGATAATCTGGCACCACCTAGGTCCCAAAGGTGCCAGATTATCGGAAGTCAACTGTACTACTTGGTATTCAACCAGATCTGGGAAGTGCACGATTTTCATCCATTGAAGGGTTATAGAGACATATATTCACTGGCCTTTTGAGTGAAGTCTTGTCCAATAATATGAGATCAAGAAAATCAAGCGGAGACAAGTAGCTAATATGAAGACAACAGGATGGTTCAACCAACACACACATTTGCCCTCCCTCTTCTTTGTAGGCACGGAAAAGTTTGTGACTGAAAGAAGGTGTGCGTTTGCCAATGGTGTTGGCTGGTAGCAATCCAAGGTGTGTTAGGCTGTGCTTTCAAGGTAAAGAGTAGTCTATTCAGCAAAGAGATTAGGGGATAATGAAGGCACAAACTAGATCTTTTGGGGGTAGGACTAGTTTTAGTTAACAAAGCTCCATGCTGATTAACTCTGGCTCTATATTGCAAAGCTCACTTTTGTCAAAGATCACTGTGAAAAAAGTACACAGGAGTGATACAGGAAGGAAACTTAAAATGCAGATACCCAAAGGATCTTTTTCATCCAGGAAACTCTAAATCCTGAGTCCTTTCAGTACTAGTCTGACAAATTGTGTGCCTACTAGCCTTTGGCTACAGAGAAAATGTTTGTCCAACAGGAGCAGTTGGTTTTGGTGTTACCATGCCTATCTGCTTCAGAATCATGATCCCTTCTTGCCATTAGCATAAAAATTATAAATGGTAAACGTTTTTGAGAGAGAGATCTTTCTGTTTTTTCAAAACTTTAGGGTTCCCTTTCAAGCTTATCTCTGCAATAAGGGGGTCTTCTAATAGGTGGTCTGAATCACAGAATCCTAGAAATAGAAGGGATCATGAGATGTCTTCAAATTCAGCCCCCGTGCAGTGATGCAGCACCAAGTATACCTGGATCTTCCCTGACTGGTGTGTCCATCCTGTCCTTGGAAATCTCCAGTGATGGGGATTCCACATCCTCTCTTGGAAGCCTGTTCCAGAGTCTAGCTACCCTTGTAATTACACAGTTGTTCCTAACATTTAAACTAAATCTTCCTTGCTGCAGATTAAGCTTGTTACTTTGTGTCTTACTTTCACTGGATGCAGATAAAAATTGATTATGGTACTTTTTATAACAGTCCTTAATGTAGTTGAAGACTGTTATCAGGTGTCTCCTTAGCTCTCCGTTCTCAAGAATAAATGTGCCTGATTTTTTTTTAACTGTTCCTTGTAGATCAGGTTTCCTAAACATGACCTATCTCATGATCCCTTCCATGTCTAGGATTCTGTGACTCAAACCTGTCCTTTGGGCTCTCCAGTTTGTCCTCATCTTCCCTACTGTGGCACCCAGAGTGGACACAGTCTATGTGGGGCCTTACCAGTACTAAGTAGAGTAATAATTACCTCCTATATCTTATATACAATGCTCCTATTAGCACATCCCAGAATATTTAGCTTTGTTGCCACTGCATCACATTGTTGGCTCAGACTCAATTTGTGATCCACAGATCCTTTTCATCAGGATGAACACATTGCCAGCTATTCCACATTTTGTGGCTGTGCATTTGGTTTTTCCTTCCTCGTTGTCGTACTTGTCACTTCACTTTTTTGAATTTCATCTTGCTTCATCAATGCTCCAATTGGCCAGTCTTTTTTGAATTCTGATCCAGTTTCCCAAAATGCCTGCAACACTGATGCCGCCTGCAAATTTTCTAACTCCCTCTCCATTATACAAACTGTTAATAAAAAATGTTGAGTAGTAGCAGATGCAGGGCAGACCTCTGAGGGACCCCGTGAGATGCACCCTCCCAGTTTGACTGCAAACGATTGGTAACAATTTGTTTGGAAAGCCATCAGTTGTGTACCCATACAATAGTAACCTCATCTAGACTCCATTTCTCTAATTTGCATATGAGAATGTCATTGTGGGTCTGTGTCAAAAACCTTGCTAAAATGAAGCTGTATCACATCTGTTGCTTCCCTGGCCAGTTACCCCAAGAAAGAAGGAAATTGATTTGGCTTGGGTGATTGTTCTAGGGATGTATCAAGTCATTACAAAATGTAACCATGAACACTGCTAAAATCCTAGTGGTTACAAGGTTACACGGGCTATGGACTCTTCAGTGTAAAGCTTAAATACAGCCTTTATACTGCAGAGCCCACAATGCAGCCAGCTCCTTGGGAATGGGGTGAGCAGCCAATGAGCCAGCGTGTAACTAATGCGCAGGGGTCTCCAACCTTTTAAAGCACAAGATCGCTTTTTGAATTTAATTGCAATCCAGGATCTTCCTCAAACACCTCTGCCCCACCTCCTTCCTTACCCCTTCTCCGAGGCCTTGCCCCATCTCACTCAGTCCTCCCTCCCTCCCCCATTCTCCCTCCCTTTCACCCGGCAAGGACAGAGGATTGGGGCACAAGTTCTGGTCTTAGGCTAAGAGATTTGGAATGTGAGAGGGGCACTGAGCTGAACCTGGGGCAGGAGCTTGGGGTGCAGGAAGGGGTTCATGACTGGGGCAGGGGATCAGATTTGGCTCCAGCTGGACACTGCTTATCTCAGGTGGCTCCTGGGTGCAGTGGGGCTAACACAGGCTCACCCCTGCCTTGTGACCCTGCACTATTCCCAAGAGCAGCCAGCAAACCCCCTGCATCCCAAGCCCTGTTGTGCCACCCTCCGTTCTGTGAAGATACAATACAGGCAGTCCCCGGGTTACGTACAAGATAGGGACTGTGGGTTTGTTCTTAAGTTGAATTTGTATGTAAGTCGGAACTGGTACATATTGTAGGGGAAACTCTAGCCAAACATTTCTCCAGAGCTCAGTTTTGTTCTCCCTCACCTCACTTCCCTCAGTCCTTTATTCTCAAGCTGAGCTGTCTGCTGAGAAAAGCCGCTCTGTGTCTCCCTGGTCTGCTGGGGAAGGAGGGGGGCGCTAGCTTCGCGTCTCCCTGGTCTGCTGGGGGAGGAGGGGGGCGCTAGCTTCGCGTCTCCCTGGTCTGCTGGGGGGAGGGAGGGGCGCTAGCTTCGCGTCTCCCTGGTCTGCTGGGGGGAAGCAGCTAGTGCGGGGTTGCCTCACCCCGTTAGTAAGTAGGGATCCGATGTAAGTCGGATCCCTGTAACCCGGGGACTGCCTGTACAGGGTAGGAGCATCAATACATCAGTGCCCCCTCCTATCTTTTCCCTGCTCTGTACTATAGCAGGAGGCTCCCAGGGAGGGGCAGCTCCAAGGCAAAGGGCAGGAGATTTGCAGCAGTGGGGGGAGGGACAGCTGACGTGCTGCCCTTGATATCCTCTTGGCCAAACCCATCAGGATCACCTGTCAGAGGCTCTAGCATCTACCAGTAGATCCCAGTCTAATGGTTGGTGACCACTGCTGTAATGGAAACCAATAAACTGATGCTTATTAGTTAACTGTGTAACCAGTTACACTTTTACATTCCTAATTTGTACTTGATAAATCTGTATTGGCTAGAGTTATAATTCTATTCTCCTCTAGGTCAGTGGTCCCCAAGCTGCTTTTTTTTTGGTTTATTTGTGAGTGATACCTCTCCTCCTTCCCCACCCTCCCTCAAGAGCCATGGCCAGGAGGCAGTAGCAGAAGTTGGAGGGAAGTGGAGCAGAGTGGGATAGGATGGTGCTGTCTGCCTGCCCCCTATGAGTGTTGCCCTAGGTCAGGCACCACTGTGTCTCTGCCCCCCCCCCCCCCCCCCGAACATTCTGTTGGCCCCACAGCTTGGGGACTTGCAGATTGATTGATAGTTTCTTTTAGTATCTTTCTAGGTTCCAGGAGTTAGGCTGGCTGGATTATAATCCCCCCCCCCCCTCCATCCCCTTTAAGGATAGAGCAGAGAGTATCTGCTAAATTACCTGCCTTGAGGGGTTATTCTTTTTTTAATGACAAATTCTTGGGGGATGACACCAGATTGACTCAACTGTGTCCTTGGTGCTAGCCTGCTACAAATGATAATGGAGACTTTGCTATTGCTCTGAAAGCTACCATTTGAGCTAGTTCTATTGGGAACAGATTTCTTAAGTGTAAATCTCTGACAGCTGGTACAGATGGCACAAGGATAGAAATTCTATCTATTCTCTCTGGGTTGGTGTCTGATGCAAAGTGCTTGCATCAATCTTCTGCTGTTTGTATTAATGGATCTGAACTGGAACCTGGATACTTCCCTTTTAAAAAAAAATCTCTTTGGCAAAGTCTAGCCCTGACCTTCATTACTCATGGAGACCATTTCTAGGGATTGAATTGTTCTTTGTTTGGCAGTGCAAATGATCTGAACACCTAATCCGGATTGGCTGCTGTGTACATCTGTTGCCTTTTGTTACTGGTTAAATAGCATCCAGTGATTAATGGGGGAATATCATGAACATATTCTATCTTGGGGTGGGGTGGGGCACAACCAAGATTTATATTTATGCTTAAGAACTCGTAGAGGGTGCTTAGTGCGGGTCTCAACCAGGATGCTGCTGGTGCCCCCAGAAGCTTACATGAGAGCAGCATTTCCCAATTTTATTTGGCCACGGAACCTTTGGGGGGAAACTGGCCAATCCTCCCCCAAAAAAGTGAAAAAACTGTCAGCAAAGTAAATAAATAAATACAAACATGAGGGAAAACTGGTTGACCATTTGGAAAACACTACACTGTGTGCACCCTTTTAAAAAAGGCTCTCCTCCAACACTGCTGTACAAATATATTCCAACACAACTGTACAAACATATATTTGTACAGCAGTGTTGGAGAGCCTTTTTAAAAGGGTGCACACAAGTGTCTGGGCCTGCTGCAGACTTAGAGGTGTAAATTTGAGTTTTAAAGTTAAGGGCATTTCACTGAGTTAGATTGGAATCAGGATCATAAAGTGACCTTTTAATCTAAAGCATGTTGAAGCCTTATGCGAAGTTCTAATCACATGGCTAATGCAGCCACATCTGGGGTGCAGGGCCACAGCTAGCTGGCATGAAGCATGCTTACCAAAGACAGTTGAGTAGGTAAACCTGGCCTGGAGCACGAAAGCAAATCTTTAATGTCTATGCAGCACAGACTGAGCCCTTACCTTTGAAGTCTCTTCCATGAAAATCCTCCATGATGGGACGCAGTTTCTCATCTGACTCGGAAGGGCAATAAGGATGAACTGGCCATGTGGGGAAAAAGCAGCATCTAGGCATGGCACACTTGGTTCTTCTTACCAGATTTATACTTGTAGTGATTCTTACTATTCTATTTCCCCCTTTGCCAGGAAGGACAAGGATGCGCTCTCTTGTGTCCTGCAGTTAATTCCTTCCTTCAGTTAATCTCCATTTTATAAACTAATTGCCTTAACAAGGATTTGAGAAGGAAGAAAAAGTGTGACTGTCCTGAGGCTGTTAAGTTTCAGGTGTCCTATCTTCAAATGTGTTTGTTCTTATCAAAAGCCTATTCTAGCCCTGCATGAAAAGGACAGTAGATAACCTCTTGTGTTATCCTTTGATAACAGCAGACACAGTTTATGAAGGACCTGGGTGCTACCCTGTTATTGAGCTGGTAGTTTGCTCTGTGCTAACAGCTGTTAGGTTTGGGTTCTGTAAAAGGAAACTGACCTCCTTTCTAGAGCCCTGCAGATCCATGGGTATCTGCTTTATATCCATGGATCATTTTTGCAGATACAAATTTTGTACCTAGAACCCTGAAAATTTGTGGATATCCACTTCATATCTGATGGTGCAGATAGCCACAAATCATTTTTGCAGATGTGGCTGCAGATACCAATTTTGTACCTGTGCAGGGCTCTACCCATTTCACTCCCATAACCCCTGCTATAATGTACAGGTATCAGGACAATTCAGGGGGTGGTAGCCACTAGAGAAGCTGCTGGTGGCCGCAATTTGAGAAAGATAGTATTAAAGTCAATATGGGAACACTAGTGCTTGTGTGTGTGAAATTTAGACCATTTTAAGTTATTCGCCCATTTTGCACATGTAAATTTTGTTAGCTTTTGAATTTTTATCAAGTCTAGGGATATGTAGTGCATTTCTTGAAGCCATATAGTTGTCTGAGAATTTTTGTTCTTAAAAATGATAAAGCTGAGATGCTAGCCTCTGTAGTTACCAAGAAAAGCTTGAAAATGTGTCCTTAAAGGCTCAAAAACCAGAGAGTAAATAATACATTGGGGAAGGAGGTTATTACATTGGTTTGTTTTAAATGTCATGATTTCGGGGAGTCTCACTCGTGAAGTTGTTTTTTGTGGGACTGACTATTTTTTAAGCAGAACTCTCTGATTTCAAAGGCGAATTCTGAAAACTCACTTTGGGATGCAATCCAATGTGACTTAACCACTATTATTGTTATAATGTACAATATTAAATCTCATTGTAATGTTTTTCTGATTTCGACTGTAAAGCTGCAGGATAAGGTTTTTGTGCTGGGCCATGAAAACCAGATACACTGATTTCACTTTAATAGAACCATAGAACTGGAAGAGACCTCAGAAGGTCATCAAGTCCAGCACCCTGCTTTAGGCAGGACCAATCCCAACTAAATCAACCCGGCCAGGGCTTTGTCAAGCCGAGACTTAAATACCTCTAAGGATGGAGACTCCACTACTTCCCTAGGTAACCCATTCCAGTGCTTCACTACTCTCCTAGTGAAATAGTTTTTCCTAATATCCAACCTGGACCTCTCCCACCACAACTTGAGACCATTGCTCCTTGTTCTGCCATCTGTAACTACTGAGAACAGCCTCTCTCCATCCTCTTTGGAACCTCCCTTCAGGAAGTTGAAGGCTGCTATCATATCCCGCCTCACTCTTCACATCTGGAGACTAAACAGACCCAACTCCCTCAGCCTCTCCTCATAGGTCATGTGCTCCAGCCCCCTAAACATTTTGGTTGCCCTCCACTGGACCCTCTCCAATGCGGCCACATCCTTTTTGTAGTGGGGAGCCCTGAACTGGACACAATACTGCAGATGGGACCTCACCAGTGCCGAATAAAGGGGAATAATGACATCTCTGGATCTGCTGGCAATGCTCCTCTTAATGCAACCTAATATGCCATTAGCCTTCTTGGC